>NW_020837961.1:6381076-6710808 GCF_003676395.1 Aethalodelphis obliquidens
TGTGTGTGTATATATATATATATATATATATATATATATATATATATATATAATGTCACAAGGGCTGTGGAAAAAGATCAGAACACAGGTAGGTAGTCGTGGTCTGGGGAGTGTGTCTTAACGTATGGGGATCTGGAAAGCCCTTGCTGAAAAGGTGCCGTTTGAGCAAAAACTGAAGGAGCTGAGGGACCAGTCATGCAGGGACCTGGTGGAAGACGGCACAGCAAACGTAAGTGTCCTGAATTGGGACTGTGCCGGGCTTGTGGGAGCTAGTTTGGGGAGGGGGCTTAAGGACAGGCATTAGGAGGTAACCAGGAAATAACTAGGATACCATTGCAAGGTTTTTCAATAAGACAAGGAGACTTTCAAGTGTTTGAAGCTGAAATCTGGAGAATTAAATGAAAGTCGTCTTAAAAGAGCAGTTTGACTTCCAGAAACTGTTCCTCTTCCAACACAGCTAGGAAAGAACCTCTCTCCAGCTACAGGGGCAGACGAGAGGTTTACATTCTTGAAAAGTTTGAACTACAGAGCATTTAGTCTCAGAGACACAACAGAGAGAGTGAAGCCCCTACTTGAGAAAAGGGGAGTCCCGGAAGCCCGCGTACCAGAACTTTCTGCTCACCGGACACTTCTGCTTACTACGTCCTCTGCTCCGAACCCTGCTCCCCCAGAAGGGCAGACTCCCAGCAGCAACATGGAGGATTTCTGTTTGGGAAAACTGGCCCGCCTACACATAGCACAGGGAGATCAGCTCTGTGCTTTGTGACCACCTGGAGGGGTGGGATAGGGAGGGTGGGAGGCGGGGAGACGCAGGAGGGAAGAGATATGGGACCATGTGTGTGTGTGTGTAGCTGATTCACTTTGTTATGGGGCGGAAGCTAACACACCATTGTGGAGCAGTTATACTCCAATAAAGATGTAAAAAACAAACAAACAAACAAAAAACTGGCCCGCCTAAAATAAGGGGCTCTCTAGGCTGACGTTTGGCAATCCCACGGTGACATGCTAGGTCCCTCCCCAGTCGTCCCACAGTAAAACCCAGCGGCTGACAGACCCCACCCACCTCCTAGAGCATCCAGTCAGTACTCACAAATGTGATCAGCCTGTTACATTTGTGGAAAGCCTCCAACGCAAAGGAGAGACTAAAATAAGTAAACCAGAGGAGCTCAAAGGAAGCAGAGACAACACATAGTACTATGAAAAACAAAAACCTTTAAAAAAGTCTTATAATTAATATTTGCAGAGGGAAAAAAACAATGATTGCAACTAAGAAAAAAGAAAAAGCTGCTACCAAAAAAGAATATCCAGAGGTAGGGTGACCGCCACCCTGGTTTGTCCTGGACTGCCTCCGTCTTAGCACAGAGTGTCCCCCATCCCAGGAAACTCACAGTCCCAGGTAAACCAGGAGAGTTGGTGATCCCACTAGAAAAGGAGAAAGCTCTGTAAAATTATTTTAAAATAATTTTATTTTAAAATTTAAAATCTGTAAAAATTGACGGCAGCAATATGGGGTGAGACTAGAAAACTCCAAAATCCCACAGGCTCACTGAATCATGCCATGTGCCCTGCTTCCTCTCCTCCTTCCCTAGTCTTTCCTGCTGTGACATCAAAAAACCAGCTAAGAGATGGTGCAGAAATTTATTCAATAGAAGGTAAGGTCCTGACCTCAGGTGGTGAAAGTAGGGAAAGAAAGGAAGGAACCAGCTAAGAGGTAGAATCCAAGGGCTTTGGAATTTCAGAGGGAGGAAAACACCTCAGACACCGTCTGGTTCAACATTCTCTTCTTACAACCTGGTGCCTGACTCATAGTAATAGTTGAGTACAATATCTGCTGAATAAATTAACGAATAAATGAGGAATGAGACCCAGAGATGCGCTGACACCACTAATTATTGGCTTACCTGGCATAGGAATGTAAACCTCCTGACCCCTAAGCCAGCGCCCTCTCCGTTATGCCACACCTGGTCTCATAAAGCACCACGAAGGACTAAAGCATGAATCTGAGCCTTATTTTAGTGCTGCGGCTTGATTCACCTCATTTTCATCCACAGTCTCATCTATTATATGGCACATAAGAATTAATAAATTTTTAAAAAGGGATACGACTGCAGAAATAAAAAGCCAGAGGGTTAGAAAATAAAGTTGAGGACATGAAGCAGGAATAGAACAAAGAGACAAAGATAAAAAAAATAGAAGAGAGCAATATTTTTTACAATGTAGACCCTGTCTGATAGGATTATTAATCTGAATAATAGGAATTCTTGAAAGAAAATGGAGGGGAGGAAATTATCAAAGAACTAATCAAGAACATTTTCTAAGAAGGACTGAAAGGGCTCACTGAGGTCCCAAAACAATGTTTGGAAGAAAAGAATGGCACCCAGGGACATGGTCAAGAGTGTTCAGAAGACACGGTCCCTAAAGCCGAGAAAGGGAGTGGGATGGGCAGAGAGAACAGATCAGATTCCAAGGGTTTACGTGGAATCAGGAATAAGAATGGCACGTTTGACTGCTCAACAGCAAGGCTAGAAGCTTTAAGTCAAGGAGATCGTGCCTCTAAGCTTCCAAGAGAAAATGACGTCAACGTGGACTTCTGCAGCCAGCGCGCCAGGATAAAGGCACAAGGGTGTTTTCTGCACTATTGTTTGGATAAGCAAAAATTCAGAAACGGCCTAAATGTCTATTATGAGCAATGAACTCAATTATAACAAATAACATCTCATGAAATAAGTACAATAATTATACAAGTAACATATCATTGTAACCTTTTATAATATTCTGATCCTTGAAAACCATTTTCTCGACACATTTTACTGAAGAATGAAATTAATTATATGTACTGGCATGGAAAGAACTCCATGATATATTATTAGGTTTAAAAAAGTAAGTTTCAAAATAACAACGTGTGTATGAGATTTTTTATTAAAGAATATATAGATAATTGAGAAATTAATATATAGATATAGATATACAAGTATGGATAAAATAACTGGGAAGAGAGAAGAGTGTCCATGTTATCATTGACTGCCTTTGGAGAATAGTACTTAGAAATTTAGCCTATACTTTTTGCTTTGTACAGTTTTATAGTAGTTGGGTTTTTTCCTTACAGTGTGCAAATTATTTTAAAAATACTATGTATACTTTTCATTTCTTTGTGATGACAGCACCATCTAGTGGTCTATGTTAACTTTTAAAATATTTTAACTTTAAAATTATGTGATATTGAATAATATATTAATATTAAAATAAAAACAAATAACTACAGCAAGGGAAAAGCTTACTTTAAATAAGGCATTTTAAAGTAACAAACCCTCTATTATGCTAAGTGAAGTAAGTCAGACAGAGAAAGATAAATACCCTATGATTTCACTTATATGTGGAATCTGGAAAACAAACAAACAATGAAACAGAAACAGACTCATAGATACAGAGAATTAACTGGTGGTTGCCAGAGGGGGTGGGTGGGGACAGATGAAACAGGTGAACGGTAATTAAGAGGTAAAAACCTCCAGTTATATAATAAATAAATCACAGGGATGTAATGTATACATAAGGAAATATAGTCAATAATATCGTAACAACTTTGTATGGTGACAGATGGATGATAACTGGACTTTTTGTGGTGATTATGTTATAAAGTATAAAAATATTGAATCACGATGTTGTACACTTGAAATGAATATAATACTGTATGTTAATTATAACTCTATTCTTAAAAAATGATAAGGAGTGGTCAGCCTTGAGTTGATAATTGGTTTGAGTCGATAACTGACCTTGAGTTGATAATTGTTGAAGTTGGATAGTGGGTAAATTGGAATCTGTTTGTGTACATGTTTTAATTTCTCAATTATCAAGAATTTAAAATAATTTAAAAAATAAAAATAAAAGAACAAACCCTTACAACTTTATCTAAAAAAATTATATCTTAGAATAATCTCCAAGATATATGAAATGGAAAAAAATCGAAGTACAGAAAAATATATGTAGTAGTCTATCATTTGTATTAAAAGTAAAGCAGAGTATTTTTGCATATTTGATTGTATATGCATAAAATATCTCTGAAATCACAACCCCCCAATGAAGTTGGTTGTCTTTAGTGAAGATACGTAAACAGCTAAAAAATAGGGATGAGAGGAAGACCTTTGTGTATGTTCCCTTTTGAACCTTTAGAATTTTAAAGCTTAATGTAAAATGCTAACTAAAAACAAAGTCCTACCTAAGGAAAATTTGCCCTTGCTCTGTGTAACTTTCAGAGTAATGAGGTTATAAACACATCCCTAATATTTATATATCTTATCTGCACCACATGTTAAAGTAGGATTTTCCTTGAAATGAAACTCAGAGGTTCACAGAACCAAATAATCTCTTTAGGGTCCAAGTCCAGAAGACAACTTAAACACGCTGAGAAAAACCAAACTACCGGAAATTCTCTACTCTGAAGAAAAAGTCATAGTTTGCTCGCCTTCCTATATCCTCACCATGGTTTAAGAGGTCCAAGGTTTCCAGGTCCCTAATCAGCAGCCGGAAGTATCTCATCTCCAGAGAGGGTTCACTATTAAAGGGAGCAATTGGCAAACCCCCGAAGAGAAAACTCTGGTCGTCGAGACCACAGGGTATCATCAAGGACAATGGTCTTGGACCAAACTGATTTCCCAGAGTTTTAGAGTCATCAGCAGAAGACCGTAGGGACTTCCTCTGCAGTCCAGTGGTTAAGACTCTGCGCTTCCACCGTAGCGGGTATGATTTCAGTCCCTGGTCGGGGAACTAAGATTCCCGCATGCTGCGCAGTGTGGCCAAAAAAATTTTTTTAATAAAAATAAATAAATAAATAAAACAAATAATGATTAAAAAAAAAAAAAAGAACATACTGGCTGTCAGCAAGCCCTTGACAGCGTCCTCATAATGATCTGATTAAATAGAGAAGCTTAAGTGGATGGCAATGTGGGTATGAGGATTAATAGTTAGTTGAACAACATAACCAAAGAATGTCGGGCTTCCCTGGTGGCGCAGTGGTTGAGAGTCCGCCTGCCGATGCAGGGGATACGGGTTCGTGCCCCGGTCCGGGAAGATCCCACATGCCGCAGAGCAGCTGGGCCCGTGAGCCATGGCTGCTGAACCTGCGTGTCTAGAGCCTGTGCTCTGCAACGGGAGAGGCCACAACAGTGAGAGGCCCGCGTACCGCAAAAATTGATGAATAAATTTAAATCATTTTGCAGATTTCAAGTGCTATCTTCAGCCCATGCTTTTCAAGAGTGTTACCAGCAACTAGACAGAGAAAACAATATGATTATCAATTTTGTGAAAGACACAGAGCTGTAGTATACATTTTACGACAGAAATAGATGGCTCTGACGTTGTGTGAGAACTAATAAAATGGAAATTAAGAGAAAGAGATGTAAAGACTTACACCTATTTTCAAAGAAATTGTCTTCACTAGTGCAGGATACGGAAGGTCTGGTTTATCTGCAGCAGGCGTAAAAGAGACTTGGGAATGTTAGCTCGTAGTAAGGATGATGTTTCTGTTTATGGAAAGATCATTACCTAGAATGCAGAGGCAATATTCCTGTTCTACTGTGTACAGCACTGAAGCCCTGTAGATGCAAAACCCCTGGGCACCACACTTCCTAGATGGACCCTTGACAAACTAGAAATGATTTAAATGAACACAACCAGGATTCTGAGGGGATTTGAATTCAGGAAGGAGAGCAAATGCAGGGAAAAGAACTAGCAAACTGAAGTCTCAGATGGAATGGTAGCTGTCCTCAGATATCCCAACTGCTCCAGGTGGAAGAGGAAGTAGAAATGTTCAATGTGCCTGAAAGGATAAAAATAAACTCTGTTGGAAGAAATTTCAGGGAAACCAAATTTGCTGTAATATAATTTCATCTTTTCTAACAGTCAGAACTCTACAAACATGGGACGGAATACCTCCAGAAGTAGCGTGTCTCTCGATGCTGGAAAGCTCGAGCAAAAGAAGGAAATTTCTATGTGCAAATATTATGAAGGGCACGTCCTGCACTGGCTAGAACTTCCAGTATAACGTCCAAAGTGGCTGGATTGCCTTAGGGGAAAAGCATTCAGTATTTCACCTTTAAGTATAATGATTGCTCTAGGTTTTTATAATGCCTTTTATCAGATTGAGGAAGAATCCTTCCACTCCTAACTTGCCGGGTATTCCGGTCATGGAAGTATTACTGAGGTGTGAAGAGGCTGACTTAGAACCCGATGGAATGTGTTCTGTGAGAGGGCCTCAAGTTGCCCCTGCTTTTTTGACCTTAATGTAGTCTTTCTGGCGTCTTGGGAGAGATCACAAACTTTTATACACTGGACATAAGAATTTAGCAGCCCCTTATAATAACTCCCTCCATTCAAAGGTCTCAGTGTGGGAACATTTAAAATTGCTAAAGTCATTCTATAAGCGTTGCTCTCACTCCTTAATTAATTTATTCATTAATGCTTTTAAGGTAAAAAAAAATGAATAAGAGAAAGTAAAGGAATGAGACCTCCTGGTGAATTAAACAGCAAAAGGGTTGCTTCAAATGCAACAATATAAAACAAGACAAGCTGACAACTAGCTGTAAAGTCCCAAGTGGTTGTCCAGTTAATTGTTCAGCCTACGTTATCCTTAAAGAAGCCTATAGAAATTGACCTGTGCTCCGGCACTCACTCCTATAAACCACCTGCTGAACCCCCAGTGAGCGTCAGCTGAGGGCCGTCTCTGCTTGCTGAGAGCTGGATGTATAATGGTATTTGCAGAAGGGTGTGATAAAAAAGTAAATAACTGAATTGCATTCGTACTGTTTCCTGTTTCCTTCTTGATTCTTCAGAAGGGCTTTTGTTTTCCCTTTAGGGGTACAGATTCTCCTTGGACAAATACTAATTAAAACTCCAACTAGGAGATTACTAAACTTTGGTTAATGAAGGGGCACAAGGACACGTCTGTGTTTTCATGGACTAGTCGAGTTCAGTGAAATGTTTATTAACAGACGTGGCCCGGCCCGTCCTGACCCCAAGACACTGAAGCCTCTGTCTGAACCAGACTCATGGGTTTCTTCCTAGCCTTTCTCAGGGACAGGAATACTTCTGGTAAGTTTTTATAAACTCCACATACTTTTTAATCTCAAAATGAAACTCTTTTTTATTAGTCTATATTAACCAGTAGTATATTTCATCGCCGTGACTTTGAAATTCCACGTATTGTTCTTGCCTGGGGATTTTTTTTAAAGTAAAAGAAATATGGCTTAAAAGGTGGAGGAGAAATCGCCACTTTGTAGAACAGCCTCTCTGAATATTGTTCTTCTCCTTTGCTATGATTGGTTTCTTTGTGCTAGTTTTTCTTTTTTTCCAAATTAGAAGATATGTATTTTCATTTAATTCCAAGGTGGAATTAAGCAAGTTGAATGGATTCACAAGACCTCGCTCTGTTCCCATACTTTCCTTGTGTTGAAATATAGTGCTACATTTTGGTAAAAGCAAGAAATAATTTCAAGAGAAATATTTCTGAGGAACAGAGTTAAATAATGATTTATTTGTTTTTAATTTAGAATAAAGAAGATAAATAATAATATTTCTTTCTGTGACCAACATAATTTTGTTCTAGATATTCAACCAGCAACCTGAGATAAAATGTTATGGGATATGCCTCAAAATTCAGGTTGGATCAAACTGATGTCATTGCCTGTTGTGCTGTGTAATAAGGTACAGAAAAGCCTCCCAGGCTCACAGAACAACTGTCTGTTGAGACAGCAGCAATTACATTATCAACAATTAAAAACAAAATTTCCCTGAGCTGCAATATTTATAATCAACCTATACAAACACAGGCAAAATGCTGATTTTCATATCTACAGGCCCAACCTAGAGCCATTTAACTAAGATTTAGCAGCAAAGACTCTTTATTATGAAAATTTTCAAACATACGGGAAAAATGAAATAATTATACCATGAACACCCGAATACCTACCATGCAGATTCTATCATTAACATTTTCCTGAGACTTCCCCGGAGGTCCAGTGATTAAGACTCAGCGCTTCCAATGCAGGGGCCATGGGTTCGACCCCTGGTCGGGGCACTAAGATACCACAGCCGGGCGGTGTGGGAAAATAGAAAAAAAAATTAAAAATAATAAAAATAAAATAAAAACATTTTCCTATATCGGCTTCTTCACATACTATTCAATATCCATTTATCCATCTATCAATTTGTCTTATTTACTTTTATGATGCATTTTAAAGTTGCAGATCTCAATTTAAAGTGTACCCCTAAATACTTCGGGATACATATCACTAACTAGAGCTCAATACTCATTTATTCCTTGAGGTAAAATTCACATGCAGGGAAATGCGCATATCTTTAGTATACCATTTGATATATACATCTGTGTAATCCAAGCCCCTGTCAGGGTATAGAGCGTCACCATCACTCCAGATCTAGCAAGGCTCTTCATACCCCTGCTCAGTCAGTCCCTTTCCCCACCCTAGAGGCAAACACTATTCTCCTCCTTCATACAGTATACATGCATGATTCTTTTTACATTCATTCATGCTTTTGAGTGTATCAGTAAGTCGTTCCTTTTTTTTTACTATGAGTAGTATTACGATAGTATTCCATTGTATGAATGTCCCACGGTTTGTTTATCTATTCTTTTGTTGATGGACACCCGAGTTTTATCCAGTTTGGGGCTATTATGAAGAAACCTGCTACGGACATTTACATGTCTCTTTCACTGGACTTATGTTTTCAGCCTCTTGTGTAAACACCTAGGAGTAGAATTGCTGGGTCATAATGTACTAATAATTTTAGTTTTATAAGACACCATCAGAGCCTCTCCAAAATGATTACATCATTTCATCTCCCTCACTTCAGTTATTCGACATCCCTGCTAATTTTGAGGTGGTCAGTCCTTTTAATTTTTGTTGTCCTGGTGTTTGGATAATGCTGTCTTACTGTGGTTTTATTTGGATTTACCTAATGACTAATGTTGCTAAGCATTTCCCCAGGGGTTTATTGGTCATTCATATATCTTCCTTTGTCGAATGCCTATTTAAATACTTGGCTCATTTTTAAAAAAATTGTGTGGCTTTTCTTTTTATTATCGAGTTGGAGGAGTTCTTGTATGTATGTATTGCAGCTGCAAGTCCTGTGTCAGATATATAATATGCAGTTCTTTTTATATTCTGAATCTTAACCCCTTATCAAATACATGATTTGTAAATATTTTCTACAGAAGTAGAAATATAATGTTGTACACATGAAACATATGATGTTATAAATTGATGTTACCTCAATAAAAATAAATCTAAAAAAAATTAAATGATAAGGCTTCCAGCGCAAAAAAGATAGAAGAGTATCTTTGCAACTTGGGAATAAAAAAAAGACTTTTAGATAGCACACGGAAATTAATAACCATACAAAGACATAGGTAATTAGACTTCATCAAATTTAAAACTAGTGCTCGTCAAACTACATATTTAAGAAAATGAATGGGCGAGCCACAGACTGGGAGAACATAACTGCAAACAACAGAGGGGCCTGTTTTCATGGGGAGAGACGAACAAAATATGCAAGGGAGAAGAACTGTGGTGAAAAGAAAACAGGACAATGAACAGTGCTCAGAGCCTGGTTTAGCCTGAAGGTCAGGAAAGGCCTCTGTGCAGAGGTGGTGCTGGGACAGGAGCTAGACACAGGGAAAATGCAGGGAAGATGGCCAGGCCCGGACAGGAGGAGCTGTGCGGGGCTCAGCAGGCGTGAGCTCGCTGTGACCAGGGATACAGACAAGATCAGCTCGAGGGAGCACAGGACGTGTCACAGGTGTGACCATCGGAGGGGATGCGGGGCAGGTGATGCAGGGCCTCGCAGGGAAGGCCTGGGGATGAGGATTTTATTCCAAGGGAAGCCACTTGCGAGTTAAGCAGAAGAGTGGCGTGATGAGATTTACACTTATAAAGATTATTCTAGATGTTGAAGGACAGCAGGAGTGGAGGATGGTGGGGCGACATTCATTTACTGACCCATTTCCCTCCCCAAATCGAGAAGATAATGTCTGAAGTTAGTTGGTTTCTGGGGATCATCTAAGTAATAATGAAAATCAAGGTGCCATGCTCTAGTTGTTACTAGTAAGCGACTGCAACTTAAGCTTAGATGCAATATGATACGATCTAAATACATATGATAAAAGGAGTAAGGTTTATTTTTATTATGTAAAAATGGATCTGATTTATCTACAGTCTGCTACTAAATTATAATTGCAGTTAATCCTACGACAGGGGACACGTGATTCCTTTTTACACGGAGCAACCTGAGATGGACGAAAGCATCCAGAGATCAGACTGTAGGTACATGACCCAGGAAGAAATGCAGGTTGCACAACCGTCTATGTTTCAGATGCTCCGACAAAGAATACTCAAGAGTGGGGAGAGGGCAAAGAGCTTCATCTTCTGAAGGCATCAGCTTTGCCTTCAGACAGTAAACGTTTGACTTTGAGACCCAGAAGATGGCCATGAAGCCACCTTTCCTGGAATTGAGGGCATGGTTGTGGAGGGATCCTGGTTACGGGCTCTCTGCCCCAGCAGTCGAGAAGGACATAGTTAGGTTCCACGTTCAAGAGCCATAGATGTTACCGAGCCTGCATGCCCACAGCACAGAAGGCCAAACACTGGCAGTGGGAATCTGCAGCAAGGTAAATGTTTATTGCAGGACACCAAGCAAGGGCGTGGGAGACAAGCCTCAGATCCACTCCCACTTGGTCTTGGAGTTGAGAGTGTTTTAAAGGGGAAGAATGAAGAAGCTGGGATTAATCATCATCTTGTGACATTTCTTAATCTAGCTCAGGAGTCAGAATGTCTCTGGTTTAGATTCTCTGGCCAAGTGGTCCACGGCTCAGGGTCTGTGAGCTCATCTTGCCCTGGAGAAACAGCCTGAGTTTGTAAGTTAACGATGATACTTACAACAGCAGTTTTATTACATTAACTATGTTATTGACGACATCAACTTTAGTCACCTGACTCTGGTTGACTAGCGGTCAGTTATCACATGATTGAGGTCAGGGGGCACAAGAAAGGGCATAAAGTTTTGGACAGGGAGATTGAGCATACACTTGGTAAGGGAACTCGGTTTTAGGGGGACTTGGTTTCACAGATATCTAACAATATGTATTACCTACCACATCCTTGCCCTCAGCTTTCAAATTCTACTTAAAATCCAACAAAAACCTTGTGTTCATTATGCCTAGGATAACAGCATCCAGTAGGCGGAGCTAGAAATAACTCACAGTACATAATCTGCATGTGTAGAAAATGCTAATGGATGCCTCCTTCTAGAAACAGCTACCTTAAAGTCAGTGGATATTCTGGGTGTGGGACAGCTGAAGGCTATGGGAGACTGTTTGCATAGGTGCGTGTCGGTTACCATGTACTGTAATGAAACGTTAGCGACCTTGGGTATTTCCTCATTTCTTGTTCCGACCTATAGCCCTTGGTCACCGCTAGATGGCATCATTTCTTTTTCTTCTCTGTTATTTTGCTTCTACTTTTTCAGGAACAGTCCTCACTAAGATACTGGCAATAAAAATTATTTTTTGGTCTCTGAGCTGCTGTAACACAAAACTGTATGCTTAAGAAGTATAAAAGAAAGTAGTGATGCTAGTTTAGGAAAGAAAGAAGGCTTCAGGGGGAAATCTGGACCTTAAGCTTGGCACTAAAGGAATTCCAGTTTCCAGTAGAGAAGAGAGGCAAAGTCAACCCAGAGAGAAAGGAATAAGGGTGGGTTTCGTTAGCTTGCTTCTTTAGTTGGTGGGTTGAGTGCCAGTATAGTACATTGATTAAGGGTGAAGATTCTGGAACAAGGCTGCCAGACTTGATAGTCTACCTCTGCCTACTTTTATGGTCTAAGATAAGTTGCTTTACTTGTCTTGGTACTTCAGTGCCCTCACTTATGAAATGGAGACAATAATAGGATCTACCTTATAGAGTTAGCATGAAGAGACATGCTCCTAAAACAGTGCGTGGCCCTTTTAATGCTAATTACATCTCACCTGTGTCCTACTCCTGCAGCTCTCTCCTCACATCACCTCACTTCACCGTCGTGGGCCAAGCATGGGTTGGAAAAGCATTTCCAGACACGAGGCAGAAAGTAAGGAAGATAGAGCTTTATTAGAGAGAAGGGTCCCTACAAGAAGAGCGGGCTGACTTCCTGGTAGCCAGGGAACGTTGACAATGAGCATGGGTTGCTTGTCTGTTTTTATAGGGAACCTGCAAGTCATCTGCTGACTGGGCAAAGTATGTATACTTTCAGTGTGCTGAGCGGGAGAAAAACGGGGCCGATACCCTTCCTTATGTGGGATGGGAAAGGGACAGGGCACGCTGCTTGGGAGGGCTCTGGGACATTGCAATGGTCACATTGTGACAGAGTGATAGGAGTGCTGTAAGTCTTTGTTCTGGCAGTATTGGCCCTTTGAGTTTATCTTGCTCTTTTTCCTTGGAACACACCACAGTCACCACACAGATTAACATAATGCCAAGCTCAAAAGGCACGTGTTGAATGAATTACTCCTTTCTCTCTGGGTTGACTTTGCCTCTCTTCTCTACTGAAAACTGGGGTTCCTTTAGTGCCAAGCTTCAGGTCCAGATTTCTCCCTGAAGCCTTCTTTCTTTCCTAATTGTTAACACATTTATCTTTATTTGGGTTGAGTTTGATCCAGCTACTCTGAAGACTATGGTTTCTTCACTAAAAATTGCTTCAATTGTAGAATTTATCACCTGGTTGGCAAACGCTGGGTAACTTCAGGCACAAGAACACTACTCTGAACCTGGGTGTGGTCAGTGAGCTAGAAATCAACATTATTTTTTCCTTCATGATATGAAATATACTCTATCTTTACTCCCAGGGTTTTGTCCAAAAAACTCATAAAACATAAATTGACTCTGCCATTCAGACTCCCATGTTCTCCTCCAATCTCCACAGCAAAGTCTAAGTTCAATTACACCAATACTGATGTCAAATTTCAAAAAACGAGAGCACCCTCCATTTCTGCTAGTGCCAAGTGTATTGTTCCAGGTGCACAGAAGTATCTTAAAAAAGTCTTAGTAAATCTCATTCTACAATAAGTAATTACTCAACAAGTTCTCTCTGGACCAGAGTATACTAAGCCGGTGTTTGCTTTCCATTGCAGGCGAAGAAGTTTGTGGTCTTTCATGGAGCTTCCGTTTACCAACCTGGAAATGGCATTCATTTTATTGGCTTTTGTTATCTTTTCCTTCTTTACTCTGGCTTCCATCTACACGAACCCGGATGAGAGGAATGAAGGTAAACAGAGAGAGCTCTTCATAATAGTCCCCGTTTCCTTTCCCCACCCAACCATCTTTCTCTATGGTTTGATTTGGTTTAGATTCTATTCTGTATGTGAGAATGAGTTTGTTTTGGGGTGTGGTGTGTGTGTGTGTATGAGAGAGGAGAGAGAGAGAGAGAGAGAAAGAGAGTTTTATTAAATAGCCTGAAATATCTACTGTGGCATTTTACCATATTTATTAAGAAAGGTTTGGAAATGGAAACGATTATTCACGTGACTTTTAATCCCAGAATTTTGCACACCATCCTCCCATCCCTGCCCCTCATCCCTGTCCCCCATCAGAAACTTAAAATGTGCAAAAAGCACAATATCTTTCAAAGTCATTAAAGGTAATTTTCACAGGCTAAATGCAAGTCCTCAAGAAACAAATTCCATTATCGTATACATATATGGTGTGTGTGGGTGTGCGTTTTTGTTCAACTACAAATGGGAAGGAAAAGAATTAAAGGGTTTTTCCTAATGAGCTCTTGACAAAGCCCAAACTTTCAAAAAAAATGTAGAAGCGTTTAAAAAACTCAACACCACATGTTTGCTCATTGCCAATAATGACAATTATTAGCAATAATATGTAATTCAAATGGCAGTTCTTGGTATTTCACTGTAGTTCAGGTCCTACCAAATTTCACACAAAATTAATGGTGACCCACCATTTTTGAGGGCAAAAATTTTATATATATATATGGCATATGCCAAGGAAATAATATATATTTGTAGAGAATAAGATAAAATCATAAAAAGAAAACTGTGTTTCCTAAAATTGTGATACGTCTCCATCAATTTTTGGCTGTGAAAGAAGTGCTCTCTGTAAAAGACAATATTATTCTCTGTCTTATAAACATACTGCACTTACAGAGGTAGAAAACAAAAAGCCACAGTAAATAGACATTCCAATTCGTGCTGACATGAAGATTGGGAAGCATAACTGGAGTCCACAAGGTCTTTTTCATGCTCCATATTGTTTTAGTTTAAAATGGGTTTGGCTGAAAGAAAGAGTAAGACCAAAACTGCAGTTACTTTAACTAGATAATAATGTCTTTCTCTCACACATAAAGGAAGCCTGGGGGTAGTAAGCTCCCGCCTGACACGACTCCCTGGTGTCCTGGACCCAGGCCACACTGTCCTGGTTCCCTCCCATCTCCTATGGCGGCTCCCATGTCCGGCTGGCCCATCTTCCACTATCATCTATGCAGGCCAGTCAGCAAGAAGAAGCAAGAGGCACACCTCCGTCTTTTAAGAGCGCTCCCAGAATCTGCACTTACCACTTCCCTTTAGCCAGAACTTAGTCCATGGACATACCCAAAGGAAAGCTGGGAAATGTAATAGCTATTCTGGAAGGCATGTGCGGAGCAAAAACTTGGGGTTTTGTTCCTAAAGGAAGAGGGGTACAACCAGCAGTGTCTGCCAGACACATAGACTCCTAACCATGCATTCACTACGGGGCTGGTAGTCATTAAATCGGGGAATATTTGAGCTAGAAGGAATGTTAAGAGAGCATCTAATTTACTGATGCTTAACCAGAAATGAATATCAGAAAGGCACCTCATGCTTGGGGCCCATCACAAACCCAGCAAATACACATTTCTGGGTGTCCCACCTGGCCACGTGTCTTTAAACAAGACCCCCCTACCCCCCATTTTTCTAGCTTTCTTCTCTGGTTAAGAAGCATTGACCAACTATTCATATTTCAGATGTGACAACAGAGACCCACAAATGTTTAGTGAGTTTCTCAGGTGCTCAGTTAATTAGCAGAAGAGCCAAAACTAGAGCACAGACTCCCAGTTCCAAGTTCCTGCCCCCTCTCTACACCCCCGTGACTCCCCAGTTATGACCCATGGACACGGAGAGCCAGAAGACGGGGCCAGTCATAGAAATTTACCTTTCCTTTACACTTCTGTATTCCGTTTTTCACAAGTTCCTTTTTCTTCAGCTCTACTCCTCCTATATCTGAGGTTTACTTTCCAAGCTAAAGCAATTCCTCCATTTGAATACTGTTAACTAACAGAACTAGAACCAGCTGCCCAAGAATTCTCATCGAAGAACAGCCTTGCTTCCCTTCGTGACCACCAGGATGGTGCCAAGCACAATTTTGCATGAAAGTACAAAATGTATACACTTTCCTAAACGTGATAAGACCCAGGAGTAAAATCTACCTTCATTAAAATTGCAGGACTATTTTAATATCCTTTCTGGCACAAGCAGAGAATTGCAGAAGCCACAAAAATAAACTTAAGAGAGGCAGATTTAATTTCACGTGTTTATTTAAAATCTAATAGACTCAGCTATGGGTAATGGAGAATCTAAATCTGAATGGGACTCAGCTCCTATGTCAGGGAGCTAGCTGATAGTCTCGTGGAGGATTCAGTTGTATAACCAGAGCAGACCCAGTGAATGGGCTACCAGAGTTTTTAACTAAGGAGGATGGGGTCAGAACGGAAGCTCTTCCTCAGGGGTATTGCGGTGGGCTGCACGGAAGAGGTGGCCACCCTGATGCAGGTGATATTGACAGAGTAGGGTGGGTGGGGTGCATTCCAACTAAGAAAACAGCTTAAGGAAAATTACCTGACCGAAAAAAATTAAATGTATAAGATGAAAAATCAACTATAGTTTGGAATGGACCTTAAGTCCAACAAGGAATTGAACAGAACTGATCATTGGCGAGAATCTTCTCAAGTCCTTCAGAGGTCAAAAGATGAACAAAGCATTTTAACAGGGAGGCTCTTAAACGTAAGAGATGGGTGCCTCTGACCTCAGCCTCCCACGTGAGAGCAAAGGCTCTCGAGCTCTAACCTGCACATAAGACACCTAGAGATTTTATGAAAAAGTAGACTACTGTTCAGTACGTCTGGGTGGGGCCTGAGATTCTGCATTTCTAACAAGCTTCCAGGTGACGACCATGGTCTAGAAGACTAGCCCAGCCACAGATGTGACAGTTGCAGGCCCCAGGGGGCCAAGCTCATCTGTGTGCCGCAGGGGAGGCGGGAGCTTGGCTACATGGTTGGGCGTCCATGTTCCGTCCTGTAAGCAAGGCCCTCCAGGGCACAGGGCAGACCCAGAGCTGGAGGGCAGGGCCTCAGCCTCCAGCGCAGTCTTGCCTCAGGTCCTAACGTGTCAGGAGTGGGTGGATTAAGGTTTAAGAAAATGTTTTATATGTTTAGAAGAGTTGAAAGTCATTGAGAGTTATTCTTAGTTTTTCAGGAAAAAAATTGTATTTAATTAGATTAATTAATTAATTAATCATTTTAAACTGAAGTATAGATTTACAATGTTGTGTTAGTTTTAGGTGTACAGCACAGTGATTCATATATATATATTCTTCTTCAGATTCTCTTCCATTATAGGTTATTACAAAATATTGAGTACAGTTCCCTGTGCTATACAGTAGGTCCTTATTGGTTATGAGAGTCACTCTTGAAAAATCAGAATATTTTAGTATTGCAAGATTTCTGCAGCTCTTAATAGTTTGTAAATCCACTATCTCATTTGTAATTAACATTCTCAATTCTCTTACTCTGTGCCTTTTTATAAGAGAACAGTTAAGACAACTTTCTTTGTTGAAAGAGGGTATAAGGTCTGACAAAGCCCTGAGATATTTCAGAAAATTGTATTTATTGAGAAACTGTCCAAGAACCCACATTTTTCCCTGTTACTGTAAGAAGTCTCCAGAGAAAGATTTTCAAAGACTGTCAGTTCAGTTCTTCTCACTGGAAGAAGTCCATTTTGATCCCTAACTGAATTTACATAGATCATCTACCTTTGACCTTTGACCTTTCAGAGGTACTTAAGAACATTGCTTTTGCTCTGGACCATATGATCTATTTTAAAATTTAAAGTTGAAACATAACATATAGTGCTTGTTTGCAAATATGAGTCCAAATTAGAACAGAAATCAGTCACTGTAGTAAAACATGTAGCCCAACAGAAATCTTGACGGCAGGAAGCTTCACCTACCACCACCGTGATCAAAAGCATGACCCCATGTGGACTTTCTTTTATTTATTTATGTATTTGGCTGTGTTGGGTCTTTGTTGCCGCACGCGGGCTTTCTCGAGTTGCGGCGAGCAGGGGCTGCTCTTCATTGCAGTGCGCGGGCTTCTCACTGTGGTGGCTTCTCTTGTTGCAGAGCACGGGCTCTAGGCGTTATAGGCTTCAGTAGTTGTGGCACATGGGCTTAGTTGCTCCATGGCATGTGGGATCTTCCCAAACGAGGGCTCAAACCCATGTCCCCTGCATTGGCAGGTGGATTCTTAACCACTGTGTCACCAGGGAAGCCCCCCTGTGGACTTTCTAATCACACCAACAGGTTCTAGAATTACATGAGTACCCAGAATTAGTGATCCCAGGATCATCTTTCTCTCCTTTGAGAGTCATAGGTGCTTACATCAGTGCCATATTGTCTATCTTCAAATTAATAAAATATTTGTAACTTGATCATTACAGAATTAACTTAGATGGTGCCTCTCCAAAGAAGTTTTAAGAATCCACTCAACCTGAAAAAAATAATGGTTGTCTCATCTTCGTGACTTAAAAATTGAGAAAAATAAATGTTACATAATGGTAGCGGAACTAGAACGAAGTAGGGCTGCTTTTTCCCAGCCCAGGACACTGTTTCCTGGAAGACCTGTCTCCCTGTCAGCATAAAAACAATGATGATAGAAATGTTTATTAGGTGCCTTCCATGTAAAAGACAAGATGCCAAGCACTTTAGATGTATTATTGTGTTTAATCTTAAAATAACCTTATGAGAGAGGTAATAATAACTTCACTGTTTACAAGTGAGGACATTGGAGCTCTAACCTTGACCTCAGGCCACTCAGCTAGTGAGTGAAGATCCCAAGTGAGGCTCTAGTTCACAGGATCCAGAACCTTGTGCACTTTGTCTCCAGATTCCCTTGAAAAAGTTATTTGCTCTTTTAAAAATGCATACACCTCTCCTTTTTCCTACAAAGAATTTAAATTGGCTAAAAATATATAACAAGATAAAACTAAATTTCCAATAAGTAGATAAAGAAATCCAGGCACAGGGAAAAATAAAAGTAGGAAAAATGGAAAGTGGGTAGTCTTGGTGAGGAGAAGGTTAGCATCTCGTTTCAGCAAAGAGTACAAACTGTGTTATTAAGATTCCTGTGTTCATGTCCTGGCTCTGCCATTGGTGACTGTGGGATTTAGGGAAAATTACACAAATTCTCAAAGCCTTCATTTTTCATGGACTAGGTATAATACTGACACCTGCCTCATAGAGTTGAAGTGAGAATTACACGAACTAAAGCACGAAAATGCAGAGGGGTGGCTGCTGTTGGAGATTTGTTGTGAAGTCTTCAACACTAGGAATTTAATAGAACAACGAGGTTCATCCTAAACTAAAGGAAAATATTGACTGCAGAACCCAGAAAATGTTTACTCAGTCAGTCCACACACTGAGTCAACATATTTGTTTTAAATATCCAGCAATACAACATATCCAATACCAATCAACTACAAGATGACATCACATGGAAAAGATAAAAACCTGATGTCAGGGAACGGTAAGGACTCCATTAACAAATGAACATCTAATAGAGTTAGCCTGCCTACCAAATGTAGAAGAGGATATACAGAAACTTCAAAAAGGAATAAAGTGAACATTAAAAGACTGAGACGTCTCAGAACATTGAAGAAGTCTTGAATATTTTTTGCAGATGGTATCTTCCATAAAATCGTGCTATGAAAATCACAAGTAAATTGTGTTGTATGAAGCTATGGCTTCAAATCAATGCCTCATCCATTCTTTGTGCTAAAATTAGCTTACAGCTGCAATTATAAATTGCCTTTTATTAAACAAGTGATTCCACAAATTTATTTTTATTATTTTAAATGTGATTTTCAAGGTAAATGTCCATTCAAATGACTTCTTCTGTCTTCTATTAAATTTTGCCCTGAAAGGAGATTCACTTTAAATGATCATTTTCAGTATTAATTACTCTCAGATTAAAAAGAAGTTTCCTGTTACAGCATTATGCACTCACCAGCGTTAACCACCATTAATTATCATCCAAGAAATTAGCTGGATTCACGCTCTACCCATGTGTAGGAAGTGGGTGGGAATTTGGTCCTGTGCTTTCTTTAAAGCCAATCCAGAGGAGAAAACTGACAACGTCGAAGTTTACCTGAGCTCTTAGGTAGGAAATTCCCCAAGCTTTTGTTTTCCAAAATCCCCTCACTCTTGTGTTCCAGGAAATGGCTGACCGCAAAGACCAACCTTTCCCATACTATGTCAGAAAGACTCACTGGCCATTCTTTCTCGTGACCCCCAGAGACTCTTGAGGACCCCGTTGTTTACCTATGGCAGGGACAAACACAGACCTTTCCCCTTTTACCTGCACATGCTGGCAAAGACAGACAGCTCCTTGTTCTTTGTCTCACGGATGGCTTAGCTGAGATTAGAACTGTTTGTCCCCCCTGAAATTAACTAGACACAGAGATAAACTTTTCCTGCACAGCTAACTGATGGAGACTTCCCTTGATGAGAGAACAATGCATAGGGTAAAGCATCCCACCTGGGGCGTCTCCACTCCTCCCTGTGAAGCTGAGGAGAAACCAGCTGCTGAGGCTCCATGATCTCAGCTCTGGGGCGCTCTCCCTATCGCAATAGACTGAATAAAATCAGTATCATTGCTTTCTCCGTTATTGTCTGTGTCAACGCACAATCTTCTTCCTTATAGGATAATCTGATATGTATATGATAAAAATAGAATACTATAGTTGCTAGTTGGAATACAACTATTTCTGGTATGGAAGAAAGAAACAAGAGCTCTCTAGTAAAGAATCTCATGAGCGACTCTACCTCGGTGATTTTGAACTTTTTTTTTTTTTTTTTTTTTTTTGCGGTACGCGGGCCTCTCACCGTTGTGGCCTCTCCCGTTGCGGAGCACAGGCTCCGGACGCGCAGGCTCAGCGGCCATGGCTAACGGGCCCAGCCGCTCCGCGGCATGTGGGATCTTCCCGGACCGGGGCACGAACCCGCGTCCCCTGCATCGGCAGGCGGACTCTCAACCACTGCGCCACCAGGGAAGCCCGGTTTTGAGCTTTTTTGGCTGAAATCCACTTCCAGATTCCCTACCCACCCACTTACCCACATGTGCAAAAGTGAAAGTTTCATAAAAATATACTTAGCCTCACTACAGGCAATATATTTTAATACTTTGTATTCTATTCTATTTTTCTTTTTTTTAATGCTGATGGCAATCCACCTAATAGACTATGTGACCTATTAAATTCCAATTAAGTTCTATCATATTCCATTAAATTCTAATCATTTCTCAATTCTAAATTCAGGCAATAGCATCAAGTTTAGCAGGGAAGACCATTTTCACAAGCTACATGTCAATCTCCCAGGCAGAAACCTTCGCTCACTTACCATTGCCTAGAGCATACAGTAAAAATTCCCAAGGCTCTTCGTATTCTTCCAAGTGGGAGGTTTCCACTTACCTACTAATAATGTCCTCCTCCTTCTCTTCTGCCGGAATCTTATTCTTCAAGCCTAAATTCCTTTCCTTTCTTCTGTTTTCACTGTAACCCCAAATGAGCTCTCTTCCTGGGGAATTTCATAGCACATCGTTTATGTATCATTCATATAGCGCTTATCTTTATCACCTTGTATCTCCCTAGCCTGGCCCTGAGAACTGTTCCCCAGTCCCTGGATCACGTGGCCAAGCAAGATGAATCCGCTCTCGTGTATATGTGAGGCAGGCTTTGCCCTGCAGGGAGTAATGCCACATGCCCATCCTTTCCCCTTCTGTGACACCCAGCATAAGTAGATTAAAACTCAGAGCTAGTTCTGATTCTCTGTGGAGAGATTTCAGTGTCTAAAAGGTGAAAACCATTAGACCAAGCCTGTGGTGCCTGGAAAAATTCATTATGTTTGTGTGTATAGGAAACGCAAGTACAAAATAATGAGAGAGATTTCCGTAATTTGTTTCTGAAATTGGTTGGTTATTCAGAAAAAGTATTTTTATTTCATGTTATTTACAAAAAGACACTACTAGGCATGGAATGAGAATAAAAAATCAACCAATCTCCAGTCTTGCCCTTAAACTTTAGAGACTTCCAGGAGAGATGAAATAGGTAGAGAAAAGTAAAAAACAGTAATTCTTGTTCACATCAAAATAAAATTCTTTATTTCTATATGGATTTTTTATAGAAAAAAAAATAAGATCGTAAACCACCAAAAGCATGTTTTAAAGAGAGTAAGAAAAGCCACTTTGTGTGTCCCTTGGAATATCGGCTCCATAAGGCAGAGGTTGGGTCTGTCTTAGTCACTGCTTCATTCCAGCACTTACAACGCTGCCTGGGACATAGGTGGTTCTCAATAATTCATGACGGAATGAATTAATAAATACCTACAGCTGATTTCTTTAGACAGGCTCAACTTGAGTACCAAATATTATTAGCATAATACATCATCTTTCTGACTCATTCTCTAGCTTTTCCTACTGCTACTACTGATAGCTCATATTATTTTATGTCTAGTCATCATTTAATCCTCATATTAAACTTATGAAGTAGCTATTTCTATGGTACTCTATCTAAAATCCCCAAAGAATACCCCTTGGAAGGTTGTTTGTAAGCAGGGTCCTGTCCCGTGAACGGGTGAATCCACAGAGCTGCCATGATGAAGCTGGTTTGTGTACAGAGACAGCCTCTGAAATATTTATAAACCTCCTTCTTGAGAACTCAGCGATAACGCAGCACAGATGACCTCAGAAAACACAACTCAATAGAGAGAGGCTCTCCGAGCGCTTGATGTACGTTGGATCACCCTTCTATAATGTTCAGGTTGGATATATCCATGAATGGAAAATACATTTTAACCTCAGTCAAATAAAACATAACTAGGAGGGGTATGTCTGCTGGACAGAGGAAATTATTAATGCACGCCAAAGTCAGGTATGAAGCGTTTGTGGATTTCCACGTTGTGTATCACCCAGACAACGGCTTCCTTTTATCTCCTTGAATTATGAAGCATCATTTTCCACCATTTTATCACCCCTTAGTTTTCAGATTGAACACTGTGAAGCTGGGGCATAAGTTTAGAAGAGCTAAGTGTGATGACCTCCTTATACCTTTAGAGAAGAGCGCGGTGTGATGCAGCTATTTCCTGCCCGGATTATATTGTCCACCTGCACCAGGCCCTGTCTTTGAAAGCTGTCTGCTCTAATGACCAATAGGAAGTGATAAAATGTAAGTGACCCATCAGGGAATGTTAAGGATATCCTGGGTAGGTAATGATCCTTCATCAAAGGTGTGTCCAGCCTCCTGACAAACAGGGGCTTCCAACCCCCCCGACTACTCCCTCCCCGTGCCAGACCCTGTGGGAGCTGCCAGGTGAGAGCCTTGGTGACTCCACCCGTGATACAGGGAGCTTGAGAGCTTGAGAGAGAGAAATTAAGCCCAAGGCTGGTGAGCCATACTCCTCATTAAGAAAGATTTTAAATTATGTTGAAACCCTTTAGTAAGGTTCAAAAACTTTGTTAAGAATTCCTTCAGCTATTTCAGGTGCTGTTATCCAGCTGTGTCAACGTGAGCTAAAAGCCCTATGATGGATCCTTCCCACCCTTACATCCAAAGAGACTGGATGGAGGGTCAGTAGAAAACAATGGTTAGAATCTACGTGTTAGAGAGGGATGGATGGACTCCTGTCCCTGCTGCTCGCTCACAGTGTGACTTGAGCAAACTGCATAAGTGCTCCAAGGCTCACTTCATCTATATAATAGTAATTGCCCACACAAGGCTGCTGTGAAAATTAAAATATGATGAAACATTTCAAACAAGCACTACCTCCTTATTTTAAGAATGAAATCGTAGCTGCTGCTTCCATTATTTTATTATTATGCTGTTGTTGTCCTGACTGTTGTTTGGTTTGTGTCTGTAATCTGCTGTCTGTAGGGTGAACCTGTTCGTGACTCTGTAACTACCAGCCTGCTGCAGTTAGGGAGACCGCTGTCTGATGCTTTGCTGTTGTTAATATAATACTCTTTTGGCATTTCTCCTATACATGCTGTCTATTTGCTCCACAGAAGCAGAATTATGTTGAAGTAAGACACTTTTCTATAGTGACTTATAAGCTATTCTGATTTTGATCTCATTGTGGTTTTTTGTTTTGGAGATCTGTAGCAGACATGACCTTTCTTTTTTTTTTTTTTTTTTTTTTTTTTGCGGTACGCGGGCCTCTCACTTTTGTGGCCTCTCCCGCTGCAGAGCACAGGGTCCGGACGCGCAGGCTCAGCGGCCATGGCTCACGGGCCCAGCCGCTCCGCGGCATGTGGGATCTTCCCGGACCGGGGAACGAACCCGTGTCCCCTGCATTGGCAGGTGGACTCTCAACCACTGCGCCACCAGGGAAGCCCCTCAGTACATTTTTGAATTCTAGAATTTAGGTGGCTGCGTCTGTAGAGGAACATTGAATAGATCAAAACAGCGTTCACAAAGAGCAGTGGTTACAGCCCAGTCACGGCTCCAGCCCAGTCAACTCTTACCCAGCCTATAAAGGCCTCCATAGTTACTCCCCTGGACAGCTGGACCCGTGTACGTCACTGTTGATCAGACACGTCGCTGCCCTGACCACAAGCTTTTCAGATACTCATGAGGCAAAATTCCTGCACGTTGCAGTGAACACATAATCTTTTCGTACTGATCTGATGCTAAGAAACTCCTCTTTCTTTTTCACTTCATCCCACTTTGGCCATAGCATGCCGTCTCACAGAGAGCCCCATGCACCTAGATGTAGCAAAGGCAAAATTTTAGATGCTGATAGAATTTGCCAGTAGAGCTCTGAAGGGCAGACTACGGCACCCTTGTTATCCGTCGTTAACTTCGATGTGGCAGTTTATAGACAAGGAATAGCTGAAGAAATCTTACAAGGTACTCATGTCCACATGCCTTTCCAGTGCAGTGAGATGGACACTCAATAAATGCTTGTTTTAAAAAATAACAAGAACATTTAAGGCATCAGAAAACTGTCATGGAATTAGCCTACACAGACTTTTGAGAGGAGGTGGATTTGGGGCTGTTTCTTGGGGGAAGAAAAAACATATGGAAAATCATAAAGAGAGAATTCAGGAAACGTGTTTAAGCAGAATGGTAAAGGCAGCACCATTTAAGCGGTAGAAGCAAAAAGATAGATGTGGAAATTCACAAGCAGTAAACAGCCTGACTTTGCCTGAGCAGGTAGGCTACACCAGAGGTAGCTCTGAAGCTGCCCCAAAGCTAGAGGTAACATGACAAAGACAGCTTTGGTTCTACAGCTATACCATAAATGAGCACCAGGCTTCTGTCACGTGGCATGAGCTATAAGTGCAGAGTGTAAAGAGAGGAAACCATTCAGTCATTTTAAGCAGAGAAGGTAAGAAATCAAATTGGACAAGGATGTTTGCTGAAGCCCTGTTTACAGTGGTGAAAATGGAAACAAGCCAGACATCCACCAATATGGAAGTGACAAGTCATAGCAGGGGCACACAGGGGGATTACTATGCAGTGGCTGGGAAACCTCCACGTGCACTGTCGCTGAAAAGCCCACAATGCAGTAAGTGGAGCAGAACACTGCTGAACGGGATGAGATCTGGTTCGTGCTTTTAGGTTTACATAGGTATTTGTGTGTGTGTTTATAAGTATGTATATATATATATATATATATATATATATGTTTATCTGTATGTATATACAGATGAATCAGTCTATTGACCATATTGGCAAGGACAGGAACACACAGAAACTGGCAAGAGTGGGTAACTCTGGACGGAGGAATTGGGAGGAGGGGCTTTACACCCTTCTGAACTGATTGACTGTTAACGATTTTCCTCCTAGCATGTTCTAAATGCTTTCACAGTTCAGTACGCAAACATCTAGAGCTGTTTGGAGTTTACAAAGTACTCTCACATTTTTCACCGGACTCGCATAAACCTGTCACATTGGGTAGGGAGGCAGGAAGAGCCCTGTGTCCTTCCTTATGTAGGAAATGGAGACACGTGACTTCCTGAAGTTACACAGCCAGCCATATGGCAGCAGACCGTATGCCCTGACACAAGTGCAGTGACCTGTACACTCCCAGGTAAGCAGAAGTCTCCACCCAGAAAGCCCTGTGAACTGATGGTCACGCAGATAGGATCTCTGGCTCTCAGGCAGAAGATCCTTTCACTGTAATCCCCTGTAACTCTCTCCACACTGCGGTAGCTCCCCTTTTCCTTCTGAACAGACAAAATTTTCATTTATTCATTGAACAAATGTTTGCTGAGCATCTGCTATATACTAGACATTGACGGTGTGGTACTGAATATGCCATTCAATCGTGCATTTGACAAATATTCATTGAAAGTTTAGTCTGCGTTCACTAAACTAATGTTTGGTTTGGGCGGATGTTGACTCTTTCAATCAATGAAATTGCCGTCATAAAGCTTACGTACACAGTGTTGGGTGAATATCTAAACACTACCTATTTTGTTACAGCTATGATAAATGCTAGGGAGAAATACAAAGTGGCGAAGTGTGTATATAATACGGAAATTTGACTACACAGAGGAGAGCCAGAAAAACATCTCTGGACAAATGACATATAAGCTGAAGGTTGACGGAGTTTAGCGTAAGGCAAGGGGGGAGGAGGAAAGAGAGCCACATTCTGTCTCTGGGGTCACTGAATGGGCAGGCGGTTCAATGGAAAGGGACACAAAGAACTACCTGGACGTCTAGTGTGGTTTGATGACAGAGGGTCAGGCAGGGTGGCTGGGACAAAGGAGGTCAGGGCACTGGAGGCCAAGTTCAGGATCTCTGATTTTACCCCAGGAGCAAAGGGACAGCAGCTAATGATTTTACACTGGGCGGGTAGGGGTGGGGGCACGTGATTAGGTATGCATTTTTAAGAGGTAGCCTGGCAGAAGTAGCCTGGGCAAGGAAAGGTCACTGGATGCGTTTCCGCTCAGCACCACTGGGACTTTGAAAGAAATGTCGTTGAAAAATAGAAATGAAAAAGAATAATTTCAAAAACTATGAGATCCGATGAGCATAAAGTGAATAGATTTCTCATCTTAGAACAAATTGCTCTGCCGGTTTCATGGATCTGCCAATCGAGAAGGGTTTATTTGAAGATATCTGTTTGTAAAGGAAAATCACCCCACAATTATTCCACGCTAATCAAACAGCACCGAGTACAATACATTTATCATTTAAGAAAATGCCTGCATTTTTTTCTAGACCTGGCTCACAAATGAGAGTCAAAAAGTAGCCAGAAGATACGATCCTTACAGCATCGGAAGCAGTGAGGCAACAACAGAGTATGGAGCGTGCAGATTCTACCCATGTACTTTGACTTGATACAAGGTTATTCCCCTTTGTACACAATTTGAGTTGTCTGTAAAATAACGCATTTGCAAGCATTGATGATATCTATAGAGCAAAATAACATGATTTTGAGTGCTTACTTCATGCCAAGCCCTTGACATGTCTAGTCCTTGTTCGAGACTCATGACCATGTTGTAAGAATGGATCATCATCTCTGCTTGAGAGACGAGGACAGGAAACTCCCAGGAGCAACGTGCCCAGGGCCCCAGCTGGGAAGAGTCAGGGTCTTGGTCTGGTGCATGACTGCAGTTCACGTTGTTAATCAGCACGGGGCATGCAGACATGCGTGTGGAAAGTGGGATTCATTCAGAACCAGCTGTGAGGTTGAGGGCAGCACAGCTAGCTCTGTGAGGGCAAGTTGCCAAATTAACCCTTACACCTCAATTCCATGAGCAAAGACCATCCACCGCTGTTTACTCTGAGCACTCTGTGAATAAAAAGTAGCCTCCCACCCTGAGAAAATGTAAAAATATCAATAGTATTGAGAATGGATGGTACCAATGGGAAACCAGAGTACCAACTATATCATTTTCAACGGAGGGCTTCTTGACTCCCTTAAAGCCTTGTTCGCAATGACCTAAGTTTGAAAAGAAGTTACCAAAATTGGAATGTAGATTAAATGTCTTTTGGTCCCAGGGAAGTTGAGCATTAGGATAACAGTGGGCTCTTAAAGAATGTCAGTGAGGACAGTGCGGGCTCATTTCCGATTCTCTAGGAATTCGAGTTGGGTTGGTGTTTCGGTCACCCCAGGTTCACTCGTGCTGTGTGGCTGAACTACTGGCTGTGCTGAACTAATATCACATCGTGATACTGCGGGTGCCGAAGGCCACAGGCACCTAGGTTTCCAGTTAAATTGTTGGGAGTAAAATGCCAGAATGTGTGGATCCCGAACTGGACTCCTCTACGTTCACTTCATAAAAGTGAGGAAAGCCCCTATTAGCAAGAGACCACTGGAGATTGCTGGCCAGTGTGTAGAGTCACTGTTTTTACACATAGTGGTATTTCCTGCAATTTTTATGTTCCCACTGGACACCATGAGCCTTGCGCTCTTAGGATTCATATCCCAGGTTAAGAATGCATGGCCGCTGCGGGACTGGGGTCACCTTCTCTGTTCCTTCCACCTGGAAGCCAGGGGCCTGATGGGATGATTCAGGGCTACAGCTGCTTATTGCTGAGGGCAAATTTCAAGTTCGTTGTAAATGAAATCACAGCATCCTCTTTGCATCGATACTCCTGTCACAACTAATTGAGGGAAATAGGGGGATCAATTTAATATTTGATCAAAGGGATATTTTAAAAGAAGGAAAACATGCAAGAAAGCATTTAATAATCAGTTGTTAGAGGTGAGAATAAGAGCAGATTTTGAGAGCAGGTAGCGAGTTGTTTCCTCTGATTTCTTAGGAGTACTTTCAGCAGCCAGCCAGTAGAGGGAAATGTTTTACAAACACTTGTATCCAAGAAAGCAGTCTTGCTGTGTTGCACTCAGGTGCTGCTTCTGTGGAATTCACTTTGTCCCTTCTCAGTGAACTCTGAGGAAGGTGTCCACGCAGATAGATAATCCCTTAGTTATACGTGAAAAGGGGATGGCTTCTGCCTTCTCCTGGGCCAGGCATGTCCTGCGAAGACCTGGTTGATCAGCCCATCCTAATGTTGCAAAACTGGTCTCTCTTACAACAGAGGCTGTAAAAGGACCGGCAGCTCTACAGTGAGTGAAGGTCCACAGGCATTAATAACCTTGTGCTAATTATTCAACACCTCATTTACATAACACTACTTTTGTAATCTCAGAATATGTGCATTAGATTATAAAATTCAAAAAATTAACCAAAACAGACAAACCGAAAGCCACAGTGAGATACCATTAAACACCTAGTAAAATGACTAAATTCAAACAAACGAGAAAAATACCAAACAGTGCCAAAGATGCAGAACACCTGGACGTTCGCATGTTGCTGGGGGGAATGCAAACTAAACTGGTGTAGACACTCTGGAAGACCGTGTGGGATTTCTTATAAAGTTAAACACACACTTACATACGACCAAGCAATCCTACCCCTAGTACTTTTGTTCACTCAGAAACTTCCGTAACTGCATAAGTGGGAGCAACCAAACTGTCCTTTAACAGGTAAATAGATAAAGACTATAACACATTTACACAGTGGAATATTGCTCAGCAATAAAAAACAAGGGACTATATTGATATACGCAACAATATGAATGAATCTTAAATGCGTTACGCTAAGTTAGCGTTGCCCAGCCTTGGCACCACTGACGTTTTGGACCAGAGACTTCTTTGTAGTGGGTGCGGACCCTGTGTTCCAGGACATTTCACAACATCCCTGGCCTCTACCCGCTAGAGCGTGTAGCCCTCCCTCCCCCACTCCTCCCAGGTTTTACTACCAAATATGTCTTCAAATATGCCAAATATCATCTGTGGGAGGCAAAATTGTTCTCAGTTGAGAACTACTGTGCTAAAGTGAAAAAAACTGCATTTAAAATGTTGCACACTGTATGATTCCATTTACATGACATTTCGGAAAGAAAACTATAGGGACAGAAAACTGTAGAACAGTGGTTGTCAACATGAATGGTGGGAGGAAGTTTTGCCTGCACGGAACAGCACAGGGAAATTTTGGAGTGAGGGTCTTGTTCTGTATCCTGATTGTGGTGATGATTTTGCCTTTTCATTTGTCAAAACTCTTGGAACTACCTAGCAAAAAAAGTGAATTGTACTCTGTGTAAATTAAAAAATAAATTTTAAAAAGCATACAAAACATCACCTTATCTCTAAAGCATATAAAATAAATACCATAGTTGAGATATGTAAACTTTAAAAGAATAATGTTTAACTTAGCATTGAATGCCAGAGTTTGGAATTTTCATGTCAAATATCAAAAAACTTAATACACAAATGCCAATATAGCATATAAACAGTACTGCAAAGTTTAACTAAAGTTCTTTATCTATAAATAAGTGTGTCTATCTGTACATACAGGATAATTCTAAAAAACGTTATAATCATTTGCTTATAGTAATCATTTAAATAAAATGAATTTATTGTCTATTTTGAATTAATTTCTGAATGAAAACTACCAATATAGAAAAGTGTATTCTTCAGATTTTTATAGAAAAAGATTGAAAGTAATTAATTTTTCATCTGTACAGGCAAATGTTTTCACTTCACTTGAATGCATTTCTGTATAGCTACTTATACAGAAAAACCTTAGAAAATGTTAACTAGAGAAGCAGTTTTCTTTATGATGTACATTTTTATAACATTTTTATTGGAGTATAATTGCTTTACAATGGTGTGTTAGTTTCTGCTTTATAACAAAGTGAATCAGTTATACATATACATATGTTCCCATATCTCTTCCTTCCTGCATCTCCCTCCCTCCCACCCCCCCTATCCCACCCCTCTAGGTGGTCACAAAGCACTGAGCTGATCTCCCTGTGCTGTGCAGCTGCTTCCCACTAGCTATCTATATTACATTTGGTAGTGTATATATGTCCATGCCACTCTCTCACTTTGTCCCAGCTTACCATTCCCACTCCCCATGTCCCCAGGTCCATTCTCTAGTAGGTCTGCCTCTTTATTCCCGTCTTGCCCCTAGGTTCTTCATGACCTTTTTTTTTTTTTTTTAGATTCCATATATATGTGTTAGCATACGGTATTTGTTTTTCTCTTTCTGACTTACTTCACTCTGTATGACAGACTCTACATCCATCCACCTCACTACAAATAACTCAATTTCGTTTCTTTTTATGGTTGAGTAATATTCTATTGTATATATGTGCCACATCGTCTTTATCCATTCATCTGTCCATGGACACTTAGGTTGCTTTGATGTCCTGGCTATTGTAAATAGAGCTGCAATGAACATTGTGGTACATGACTCTTTTTGAATTATGGTTTTCTCAGGGTATATGCCCAGTAGTGGGATTGCTGGGTCATATGGTAGTTCTATTTTTAGTTTTTTAAGGAACCTCCATACTGTTTTCCATAGTGGCTGTATCAATTTACATTCCCACCAACAGTGCAAGAGGGTTCCCTTTTCTCCACACCCTCTCCAGCATTTATTGTTTGTAGATTTTTTGATGATGGCCATTCTGACCGGTGTGAGATGATATCACATTGTAGTTTTGATTTACATTTCTCTAATGATTAATGATGTTGAGCATTCTTTCATGTGTTTGTTGGCAATTTGTATAACTTCGTTGGAGAAATGTCTGTTTAGGTCTTCTGCCCATTTTTGGATTGGGTTGTTTGATTTTTGATATTGAGCTGCATAAGCTGCTTGTAAATTTTGGAGATGAATCCTTTGTCAGTTGCTTCATTTGCAAATATTCTTCTCCCATTCTGAGGCTTGTCTTTTTGAATGACATACAGTTTTTATTGAGGTATAATTGACATATAACGTTATATTAGTTTCAGGTATACAACATAATGATTCACTATTTGTACACATTGCGAAATGATCACCATGAAAAGTTTAATAATATCTGCCACCATTCATAGTTAGAAAAAAAATTTTTTGTTGTGGTGAGGACTTTTAAGATCTACTCTCTTAGCAACTTAACATTTGCTAAATTAACTAGCGAGATATTGCTTTAGGAACTTAGAAATGACAAGGATTCCAGACACGATTTCCCCTGACCAGAGTAAAAAAATTCTACTGCTCACACACCGCCTCCTGAAAATCAAACCAAGAATGGTGGCCCCAAAAATAAAAATGAGAAGTAGAGCTAAGTAAGAAGAAAGCTGGGGACAGAGGCCCAGTTGGGAGATGAGACACATAGTGTGGGAGCTGAAAGGGCACATCAATTCTTCCTCACCACTCCCTGGAGAGATGTAAAATACATGGTTAGAGGACAAAGACATTCCAGGCTTGACTCCCAGTACTGCCTTTGAGTTATAGACTAACGACGGCAGCCTGGCTGCCACTCTGCTTGAACTCTGAAATAAACAACCATTGAATTTGCGGTTGGTAAATCTGTTAGATGCCATTGGTTCCCGATATTCGAAAATGCCACAAATACAGATAGCTTTCTAATGCAGAAAAGGATGTTTGGTGGGTATGAGAAAACTTTCAAAAGATGGCAAAATAACCAAACAGGTGGGATTAGCTATACCATAATAAATTTCATAAGAGTGAAAATCCAGCACTAAACCAATAACTTGAAGGATACGGTTTGTTGACTCCTGTTTGAGAGAGGACAAAAGATTTTAGGAGAAATAAGTTCCACAAACAGTTTACTTTCTCAGGGGTTGAGATGCAAATAAGAATAGCCTAGTTTGGAAATCTTGCATCTTACGTACACACCTGGGAATTAAAACAAGAAACAGCATGGGGCCATTTCATCAAAGGGATGCGCCACACAGCTGGGCTCATTCAGCTGATTTTATAGAGTACGGTGGGCACCTCTGGACAAAAAGGTCTTTGCTATTATCAGCTGCTCCTCAGGGTTTGTTTGCTTGTTTGTTTGTTTTGGGGGGAGCTCTTCTTTTTTTTTTTTTTAATTCCCTGAATTGTACTAATAGTCTTATAACATTTAGTAAAAGAAGAAAAGACTTTTTTCAGGACAGAAGCATTGAAAAATCACTCCAAAATGGGTTTCGTTAGCTGTCTTGGCTGTTTTACACTGCTTTACTTCTCAAAAACTGCATTAACTGAGAGTTAGGGTCCATAATCAAACATCTGCAGGCCTCAGTCTCCAACTCTGTAAAATGGAGGTAACACCACTTAACCACTTCGCTTCCCTGGTGGCGCAGTGGTTAAGAATCCGCCTGCCAATGCAGGGGACACAGGTTCGAGCCCTGGTGTAGGAAGATCCCACATGCCACGGAGCAACTAAGCCTGTGCGCCACAACTACTGAGCCCGCGAGCCACAACTACTGAAGCCCGCTCACCTAGAGCCCGTGCACCGCAACAAGAGAAGTGATACAGTGAGGGTACAGTGAGATGATGCATTCAAGTGAACCCTGGAAACTGTCAAATACAAATCATATTCAAAGAATCATTTATCTAGGCGCTAAGTAATATTTAGTTCATTAATGAGATAAATTCTTGAGCTACAGATCTGCATATTTGACATAAGCTTGTTATATATGTTTCTTTAACATATGGAAACTTTTGTTTCAAGAATGATAAAAACCAGATACTTTCTCACAGTAGAAGCAGAATTTCATTTGGAATAGATAATTAAAAGTCATGGCTACAGATAGATCCTCGCAGCTCCATAAGCTCTATCCAAACTACAATTTGTAGATAGTAAAAATGATGTAGTGTGAGGAATACTGGTTGTCCCTAAAGACCACATAAACTATGGTTTCCCATCTGAGATGGTCAAGAGACAAGCATTTTTTAAAAAGTATGTGTGTACAATAAGTCAATATCAAATTTACATATAAAATTATAACTAAGGAAAAAATCAACTTTATGGATTTGGGAAAAGTAACAGAATTTATTTGTATGACCCAATTTCCCAGGAATTGAATCCTAGTTGAAGGACTTTTGCTCAGTAAACCAGCTCTAACCACCAGCAGTTACAGCCTTTGTGGCTCCAGTTTCAAGTAATAATTATATTACTTGAAATTATATATCCCTGGAGATACTGAAAAATCCCATTCAGGAGCTGCCTGGAAGCTACTCCCAGGGCCCAGCCTATGTTACAGGTGAGACCCTACATCAGTGACATCTTCCTGGAAGTCTTGATAACTACACTTCCTTATGCGTAGTTAAAATTCTGTCACTCGGTAGTCAGAATTATTGCCAGAGACCGGAGGATTTAGAAATACAAAAAAAAAAAAAAAAAAAGAGAGAGAGAGAAAGATTCACAATTGTTCATTTTTGAAAATATATTTTAGTTTATAAGTATATTTTCTGCTAGAATTCTAGGGCTTTCTTCCAGTATTCTTGAGTCAAAAACTGGTTATTTAGAAAACATTCTCACATTTCAGCTACTGAAGTTTTTCTTTTGCGCCTAAATGATAGAGACAAGTTTTTCTAGGTCAAGAATCCAACCCAACCCAAGTCAACAGCTGAATTGACTTTTGCCCAAAGTCAGTTGGGCAAAAGTCACTGCCCAACTGCCTTGTTTGAACACTCTGACCCACTAGGTTGGGTTAAGAGGCGTGGAGCCCACTTGGCTTCACCCAGATGTGCCTTTTAAAATATAAATGTGTATGTATAGGATGCAAAAATATATAAGAAAAAAGTTGTTGGATCTTAGATTAGCACACACAAACCAATAGGAATCATAGCTCAAACTTTGTTCTTGGAATCCCTAGTGAAACCATGAGGTTACAGTTGATACAAAATTCTTCGCATGAACTAAAGAACATTTTCCAGAAAATTTTGAGGACTGAAAATGAAGGGAAGAGAAATGAGAGTAAGTCCTACCCTCTGGGATAGGTGGTTATATATTAATAATTTTCAGTTTTCTTTGTTTACATCTCAGCTTTTTCATTAAATATTTCTTAAAACTACTTTTAACAAATAAGATATTGATTGGAATGAATGTTATTATTCCCTGGACAACATTAGGGGACATACTAAATGGTGTGTCAAGACTTTTATAACTATTGTAAGGGGTTGAGAGAAAGAAATGCATATTTTCCTGAGGATAAACAGTATTCATCTGGTATTTTAACTTTCCTTTCTTTCTCCCTTCCTTCTTTCCTTCCTTTATTCCTTTTTTTTCTTCCTTTCTCTCTTGTTTTCCTTTCTTTCTCTACATTTTTCTTTTGATTCCAAGTTAAAAATAAGCATTTGGGCCTTTTTTTAAAGCCAAAACTAGTGGATAAAGTCAGAGCTGACCAGTGTTCTCTGTGCTCTTTCTTCCTTGACATTGATTCTCAAACGTCATGAACTAGACTCGCTTTACTTGGATAATGGAAACACTAGATCTCTTAATCCTGACCTCCAAATTCATACCTCTTTAAAAAGTACGTTTTACATAAACATGCACATTCTCAGCTGCCCCAGAATATAGGTCTGTTTTTTATTTTATTTTATTTATTTTTTTTGCGGTACGCGGGCCTCTCACTGTTCTGGCCTCTCCCGTTGCGGAGCACGGGCTCCGGACGCACAGGCTCAGCGGCCATGGCTCACGGACCCAGCCCTTCCGCGGCATGTGGGATCTTCCCGGACCGGGGCACGAACCCATGTCCCCTGCATTGACAGGCAGACTCTCAACCACTGCGCCACCAGGGAATCCCTATAGGTCTGTTTTTCATCCTGCTCTCTAGTCTCTTTATGACTTAAGTCAACCATTTAAGAGAAGACCTTCGAACATAGCATCAGGCTCTGGTTTAGACACATCCTTGTGTTTTAGCATCCTTGGCAGAGTTATTTATGTGATATGTATGAGCTTGGGGCACGTGTCGTGGGCAGTTTTTCAGGCCTATAATACCATCCCCAGTCTAGGCGCCATGCTCAGCTCCTGTTCAATAGCTTTTAAAGACTCTCCCCCATCCTCAGTCTTGTACTGTTACGAAGACTTGGGATTGTATAAATATTGTTCAGGTGTCTTTTCAACTCCTTGCTTTTCTTAGGCAGTAATACAAATATCACCAGTGGTCATTGAACCCACTGGTCCTGATCTGGGACAATTTTTTAATACTGTGTATACGTATCTTACAGAAAAGTCATTGAGAACTGAATATAATTGCTCTGTCTACCTGTTTAGGTTCACTAGAGCTGATTCTTCTGATAAGTAACACTGTTTACGGAGATAAACGTTGCCTCTCCCCAAATATCTTATATATACTCTTTGTTTTCCTATGTGGCAAATCTGTGGCAAATATTAGGATTTCCACCGTGTAAAAAGAGAAACAGTCACAGAAATTAGTGCCTTAGCAATAATACTGAAGGAAAAATATTTCAGATCAACTAACTTCCAGTGTCTAGTCTTAATCCATAAAATTCTTTTTCTTTCAAATATTAAGTCCATTTCTTGAGCTAAGTTAAGGAAACACATACAATATATTACATCCCTTTTTTTTTTTTTCATCCCTTTTTTTAACAGAAATTTGAAATCACTTTCAAATAGTATTCTGTGGCATTCTTATATTATATTTCAGTACAAAATTTACCATTTTAGAAGGTAAAATTGTTTGATTTTATGTCTTAGCAGAAAATTTGGAGAGTTCTGAGGCATGCATGAAACTTGAGAATTAAGAAGCCACCAAAACAAAAAACCTGCTTTGTGTGCAACGCTGAGGTTCTTGTGTGGAAAATTCTATTGACCTGGGGAAATAAAACATATCAAAAGAAACCATTCCTGGAATTTTTTTCCTGAAACACACAATAAGAATTGGAAAGTAATTTAATTATCATAAAGAGTTCCTCAGTCAGCTTCAGTTCCAGCCTCCCAAAGTCTGTGCATTCCCAGGATCTGCGGAGAGTTAAGTGGACGGTTCTGGAATGCAGAACCAGATCTGTCAGAGCACTGGCGCTAAGCGTGTTGACGGAGAACCAAAGGCAGTACGAGTCTGATAAATCCACTTAAGCAGAGACCTGGAGTCTCTCCTTTATATATACTGGCATTCCATAGGTAGTATTAAAAATTTGGTCAAATACCTATATGGGGGCTTCCCTGGTGGTGCAGTGGTTTAGAGTCCGCCTGCCGATGCAGGGGACACGGGTTTGCGCCCCGGTCCGGGAAGATCCCACATGCTGCGGAGTAGCTGGGCCCGTGAGCCATGGCCGCTGAGCCTGCGCGTCCGGAGCCTGTGCTCCACAACAGGAGAGGCCACAACAGTGAGAGGCCCGCGTACCGCAAAAAAAAAAAAAAACCTATATGGATTAGATTAAGGAGTAACTTAATGATCTGAAACTTACATAAAAGTCATGTTGCCATTTAACATGAACTTTTTATATAATTGCACTTTCATTCATATCCACCAACTCTAAAAGAAACTCCATTGGGTAGAGGCATGATAGTCTCAGTGTATAATTGTTGGTAAGTTGACTTCTGGAGTCTCGCTCCTACCTATAAATTTAGGATTTATAACTAAAAGAGAGTGAAATGCAAATCAATTTTACCCCATAGCCATTACCAGATATGTAAGAGTTTAATTAAATCTTTATTAATCTGATGCTTTTTCACCACTGTGTTTGCATCACCACAGAGCATTTCTGCAACTCAGAGATAAGCAACGTGTGAAGATGGTTCTTATTCTTGAGAATAAGTTGTTTTTTCATCTTTTATTCTTCTCTGACAAAAACTGAAGTTAGTGTTTCTTTCCCAGGTTCCTTATTCTCTGTGCCCACTTCAGTATTTCCGTGATATGTCAGATCAGTCTAACTCTTTTATGCAGAATGTTCCTTCAGATGTTGCAAAGGGCTAGGAATCCAGGTCTGCTGAGAAGGGGACTCAAAACATTGAGACACTCATGCATTCATTTGGAGACCACGTCAGCTTTCCTTTCTTTAGGGCATGCCCACTTCTCTCTCACAATAAATAAAAGGCAATCAGATAAGCATGAAACATAGTCCTTGGTAGGCTACATACAGCATCAGGATTCTTGCAGGCCCTTGTGCTAAGCAAAACCCTTGCTTTTAAAAATGTACATGAAACGCTATGATGACTAAAACACCTAAACAGGAAATTGGAGAAACTTACAAGCTAAGCAGTTTCTTTAACTGGTATCACTCACTTGAATGACACTGTATTTGAAAAATCTTTTTAACTGGATTTCCACTCAAGTATTAAAACAATTCTGAAAATTGAGTTATTTCCCTATGTTACAGATTTTGAAATTCCTATTAAAGTAATTCAATAAATTTCAACATATGAGTCACTTTAAGTGACTTCACTCAATATTCATGAAGTCTTATTGTTATAAATGAAGTAAATAAGAATCAGGTTTTACTCATTATTCACTAACCATAGTTTTTGACAAATGAAAAACAGAAAACCTCAAAGTGACTAAAATCTATTTTATGTAAAAACTAAAACAAAGTTTTACTTTATGGAATATACAGGAGTAGATCTTACTCAACCTTTAGAATATTTACAGTTAATATGTTTCACTCAAAACACTTTCAGAAAAAGTCTATTTTCACCTCTACATTCCATGTTGAAAAGGACACATAAGCATATATATATATATATATATATATATTTTTTTTTTTTTTTTTTTTTTTTTGCGGTACGCGGGCCTCTCACTGTTGTGGCCTCTCCCGTTGTGGAGCACAGGCTCCGGACGCGCAGGCTCAGCGGCCATGGCTCATGGGCCCAGCCGTTCCGCGGCATGTGGGATCTTCCCGGACCAGGACACGAACCCGTGTCCCCCGCATCGGCAGGCAGACTCTCAACCACTGCGCCACCAGGGAAGCCCTATACCTTGCTTTTTTACACTGAAGACTGTGGAAATATTTCCTGCCTAGGCTTCTACTTTATCTCTTTTGGTGACTGCATGGCATTATATCGTATAGTTATACTATTGTTTATTTAATTATTCTACTTATATTTACTGGCCTCTTTCATGCTCAGCGTCTCTACTTCAAAGCCTGACACTTGTTATTGATTTCAAACCCTCTTCTACGGGTCACCTTCCCTTCCAGGTTGTTGGCAACTCCACCTTTCCAGGGGCTCAAGGCACGTCTCTCTTTCCTCCATATCCACGTGGTCAGTAAAGCCTGTTGGCGCTAGCTTTAAAATAAAATATAGCCCAAATTTGGTCCCATCTTATGAAGCTCCCACTGCCACCACCTGGGTCCAAGCCACCATCATCTCTCACTGAGAGTTCAGCAGTAATTGATCACGTCCTTCCTCGGCTCAAAACCTCATCATGGATTCCTAGGTCATTCAGAGTAAAAGCCCACATCCCTACGATGGCCCACAGAGCCAAAAGTGTCCCCCACCCACCAGCCTTTGACCTCCAGTCCTATCTCTCTCCCCCAGAGCCCTCGGACTACACTGCCATCCTGGCTGTTTCCATAACACACAGGCTTGCTCCTGCCTCAAGGCTCTTCCACTGACCATTCTCTGTGCCTGGATCACTCTGACAGCTAATGTCCACAAGGCCCCATCCTTCAGCTTCCTCAAGTCTTTTCTCAATGTCACCTTCTCAGTAAGGTTTACCCTCACTACCACATTTATTTTCAGTCTTCTCACTTCACTACTACAGATCCTTTTGGCCGAGTTCTATTATTTTTTTATGTAGCACTTACCAATATAGCATACATTTTCTTATTATTTTTTATTGTTATTTTGTCTCTCTCTGTCTGCAAGAATGTGATCGTAGAGGGGATATGGGGAGAAGGAGGCAGGGATCCTTGTCAGTTTTATTTACTGATGTATCCGAGGTATCTAGAACAGAGCCTGAGGCATGGGGTGGTGGGGCACTCAGTAACTGCTGAATGAAGGAAGGAAGGAAGGAAGGAAGGAAGGAAGGAAGGAAGGAAGGAAGGAAGGAAGGAAGGAGGGAGTGATTAATGATGCTAATTCCCATCTGCCTTAAATGATAAACATGGACAGTACGAGTGATCAAGTTTGACAGAAGTAGAATTTCAAAGCCATAAGGTACTTTAAAGCTTTCCCAATACAATTCATTTAAAAATTTAGAAAACAGCACCAGAGAAATAAAACGATTTATCAGAGATCATACTGCTAGTTCATGGCAAAGAATAAAGAAAATCTAGATCTTTTGGTTTAGTGGTCTTCTGCAATTCTTCACTGGCTCTCTTAGCTATTCCCTAAGTATAGCCTAGACTTCTTGAGTCTCTGCAGGACAGTCATAATTATATCTAAATTGTATCTAACTTATTTCTCCCAAGAAATGTTAACTAATGTCTAAAGAAATGGTGTCTTGATAGTTCATACACTAGTTCCAAGGACCCCCCCAATAATCTGAGACTGGCCACCAGACCAAATGACAATGACCCCCAGACTCATGGGTCAGAGCATAGTGGGCTCCCAGGATCTATCACCAATTGTCTTAAGCCCCCAGCCCGCTACAGCCTCCTCTGTCCCATAGATGATGTGTTTCTCACATGCAGTTAATTTAATTTAATTTTTAAAAATTTTATTAATTTTTTTTATTGGGGTATAGTTGCTTTACAATGTTGTGTTAGTTTCTGCTGTACAATGAAGTGAACCAGCTATATGTATACATGTATCCCCTCCCTCTTGGACCTCCCTCCCACCCACTACCCCCCATCCCACCCATCTAGGTCACCCCAGAGCACCGAGCTGAGCTCCCTGTGCTATACAGCAGGTTCCCACTAGCTATCTGTGTTACGCATGGCAGCGCACATACATGCAGTTAATTTTCACATCAATCTAAATGCTCCTATAGCTGAGAGGCAATTCACGTCTTACAAAGGACATTATGAGCCTTTGTGGTGTTGAACGGAAACATCGCCTGGGAAGAAACGAGTGCTCAGGAAGTTCTTCTCAGCAGGCAGATTTCTGCTTTCTCTTTGCCTTGTCCTCTTTCCCTAGGTGCCATTCTTTTCCTTAGCCAACAGGAAAAGCCGTGTTAGTGAGTATCCAAGTCCTGTCATGACCAAAGTTAATTTCTGCTCTTCTAAATTGTTAATTCCCAATCCTTTTTTCTAAATTCTTTTTTATTATAGAGGAAGAACACCAAATGAAGGAAAAGAAAAAGAAAAGAAAAAAGTCTGGAAAGAAGAAAAATTGCTCGGAGGAAGAGCACCAGATTGAAGCTATTTAGGTTCAGAGATGCCACCTATGATGCCACAGCCGCAGACTTTTCCCACCGATGATGTGGAGGAAGCAATCCATGGGAGCCTCTTGCCCACAGTAAATAAGACTAAGGGATGATCAAGCAAATGAAAGATGCACTTACTGTTGGACATGCTGGTCTCATAACCATGAATGAACTGAATACCAGGGAAAGAGTTTTGTAATCTTTTTGGGACTCAGCTTTATTAAAAAATATTTATTATACTTATTAAGAGCAATACGTCATGGTGGGGGCAGTGAAATACACAAAGAAACATGTCCAAGGAGGTGACAACAATATGATAGTACAAAGGGTCAAAGAGCCCAAACAACATGTGTTAAAATTTGCTGAGAGAAACGACAACACATTTAATCACTTTTTTTAAAACTTGAGACTCATACAGTAAAGCATAAGCCTTAATTCTCCTAGCACGTGAGGGTGGAAACTACAATTAACTGTATTATTGCTTCTGTATCTGAAATAAACATGAAATAGAAGGAACACTACATATTTTTACAGACTTAAGTCGGAACATTTGAACTGTTTACATTGAATAGAAATAATATCATTGCTTTAGTGGATTTTAAAACAGCAGTGTCAGGGCTTCCCTGGTGGCGCAGTGGTTGAGAGTCCGCCTGCCGATGCAGGGGACAGGGGTTCGTGACCCGGTCCGGGAAGATCCCACATGCCGTGGAGCGGCTGGGCCCGTGAGCCATGGCCGCTGAGCCTGCGTGTCCGGAGCCTGTGCTCCGCAACGGAAAAGGCCACAACAGTGAGACGCCCACGTACCGCAAAAAAATAAAAAATAATAATAATAAAAAAAAACAGCAGTGTCTAAGTTCTCCAAAGCTATATGGTTTAAGTGGCATGAGTCTTTGTAAACCTCTGATCCTAGTACCATGCAAATTTATAATGTGTAAGCACTCAGGGAACAGTGTCATTCCATGTCTATTTTTTTCTAAAGTAAAATCAGTGCTGATAGCATCGTAGTAACAGGAAGGACTCCACCATACTACCAAAGATACCTAACCTGCATCTAGTAAGGATCGTACCTTAGGTCTATATTGCTTCTTGCTACTCAGTTCCAGTCTTGTAAAAGACCCAATTCATCCATACTTGTCCCTGCCCTGTACATTTTCCTCTCAAGCAAATGTCATAGGTACGTAGGCATATTACTATCAACATACTGTTTAGAAAAGTTACCCAAGCAGTCACCCAGGGCATAGGTCAGAATACTAAAAATCTTAAAGGGTGAATTAAGTTAGAGAGGGATAGAACAGATGCTTTAAAGACAAACAGAACTGGATTTGAATATGCTGTAGGTTTTCCTTATTACATGTCCTTGAGCAAATCACTTCATTTCTTTGAGCCTTGGTGCTCTCCCTGGAAAATGAAGATTAAAAAACAGACCTTCTTTGATGGATTTTTTTAAAAAAACAATTATTGGAGTATAGTTGATTTACAATGTTGTGTTAGTTTCAGGTGTACAGCAAAGTGAATCTGTTATACATATACATATATCCACTCTTTTTAAGATTCTTTTCCCATATAGGTCATTACAGAGTATTGAGTAGGGTTCCCCATGCTATACAGTAGGTCCTTATTAGTTATCTCTTTGCTGGATTGATGGATGGATAAGAGACAATTAATTCAGCGCCTGGGATAGTTGTTCAGTGAGGCTAGCTGTTATTATTAGAAAGCATTGATATTCCCTCAGACCTTCAAGTTTCCTTAATTGCATTGACTCAAAATGGGAAGCACTTAACAATCAATCGATAATATCTTGGGCCAGATGGCAAAGCAGAGACATGAAATAAAATATCCCAATAAGTTCGTAGAATAACTGTCAAACCCCCAGGCCATTATTTTGTTACCTAGAGCATAACCAATCTACCAAATCAATTCAAGGTGCTTCAGAAGCAACTGTACCCCTCATCGTCTTTATTGTAGAACAGAGACATTTCACTAAAAATGGAAAGTATGCTATTTCATGTCTGCATAAAGTAGTAAAGAAACTGTCTCAGATAAACAGCATCTTCTTAAGCTTTACCCCAATCAAGCACAATTTTTTTTCAATATTTTAACAAATTTTCCATCTTATACTTTTTTTTAGTGTTCTATCATTTCTTTCTGGTTTACAGCCAAAGTAAAAATAAATTGAGTGAGAATCTTCTGAGTCTCCCAGAGACTGGAATGTATTGGTATTCTCTCAAGAAATCCTGTTCTCATAGCTTCACATCCTGGATGCTTGATGAGAGAATTTGGATAAGTATATGAAACTTGGAATGTTTACTGTAATTCTAAGACCTTTTGGAATGCACCCACCACATATGCTCCTGTTTTGATGTGCAATTAATATAGGTTTAAATATATACTTGCCCTCTGAAATGTATTATAAATATATAGCTATAGATACCTTATTTTTTTCCCCTGATGAGAATGTTAGAAATAGACTTTGTTCAAACTCTAATCACACTTAACAAAAAAGTTCTCTTGATGTAAGAGCAACTTTCAAGCAGCCACGTACTAAAGAAAAATACCCTGCTTCTCTTCATAGCTTTTCCTTGCGCATCTCCAAAAAAACTACCTGCTTTTATTCAAATAGTTTTTTTATTCAAAAACTACCTGCTTTTCCATTTGGTGAAGTGTTTAAAAGTAAAGGAGAGCTAAGGATTGGAGAAATATGATGGATAAGAGTTGGATTTGAAATTCCTGCTCCTGAAAAGGTCAGAGCCCACACTGCAGTTAATAGGTCACTGTCCTGTCCACTCAGAGAATAGAAGCCAAACAGAGAAAGATGTTTGCTTAGGTAAGAGACTGAGTCCATCAAGAAAATAGGAAGAAAAGATAGGAGAGAGCGACTTAAAGACGATCTAGTGTTCCCTATAGGTAAACATTTTATTTTGTTTCACAATGGGAAGGAAAACAATCTACTGTTTGTTGTTTTCCCAACTATCAGTATTTTAACTGATCAAAGACTAGGTATTTTATTTCTCTTTGGTCTGCTTTGGGAAGAAAGGCCAAGGATAGGAATTCTGGGTCACTCTATTGCTAAGAAAATCTTTGTATTTCAGACACTCATGATAGTGATAAAATACACAGATGGGTTCAAAATGCTACCTCTGCATTTATGCCGCCAAATAAAATAATCATTATCTACTGACTTGAAAACTGCAGTAAATGTTTCTAAGAGTAAAACCAACAATGCATTATTTGTGCTACCTGGAAATAAAGAATAACTAAATTTTACAAAGAATACAAAAGCCAACTTTACTCAATGGTTTTGAACTTCTTTCATACTTAATCTATTATTTGAAGAGTAACCAGAAACTAGATCAACTAGCTTAAGTTTTAACCTTTTCCTCTCTCAACCTTATGTGCTTTGGGAAAAGACATAAAAGTACAAAGAAAAGACTAGAAGGCTTGCAGAAAATAAAAAATGGAAAGGAAAAGATGAAAAGACAAGCGAGGTGTGTTTTTTCCCAGTCTCAGACTGTCTTGCATAATTCAGAAGTGACTCTTCACTGCCCAACCTGTGTGCCCACCTGAACCCCACATGCCATGCTACTGTGCTTGGGTCTTTTGTCTTCTAGCCACTGATATTTTTTTCTCCCAGAAATCACATGTCGCCCCTGCCCCCAGAGTGAGAAATATCTCCAGTGTTCCATCCATTCATTTTCCACCCACTGCACAAAACTAACAAAAGCTACTAGAGGGGCTAGGGGTTTATTTAAAAATACTGTTGGTATCAATTAAGTTATGAGAACATCAAGCCGTGGGTGCACTAGGGAATTAAAAAGAGAACACGGGATGCAGCAGCATGTATTTTCAACCACACTTCAGGGCTGGGCAAGGAGGAATTAAAGGAGCCACAGACCAAAGACGCTAAGTAGGGATGAAGAGGACCACCGCCCGCCATTGACGGAGGCACAGCGTTTAGGTTTCACTGGGATTAGTTGACTTCAATTACAAGGAGGTTTTCTAGGTCCCATTGCCCTTCTCATCTACAGTTGGCAAAAGAATTAGCCGTATAAAAAATGATTTGAGTGACTATTTTCTCAATTCTCGCAGAGGTAAGCGATAGCTAGTGCCATCTAATTGCATACGATAGTGCTTCATTCATTATGTTAATCGGTACCTTAGGAAAGGTGTTGACAAACTACCGCCACACAGGCAAAATCCAGTTGCCCAACTTGTTTTTGTCAATAAAGCTTTATCATAACACAGTTATACTCATTCATTTATGCATTGTCTATGGCTGCTACCATGGTAGAGTTGAATTGTTACACCAGAAACCACACAGCCTTCAAAGCCAAAAAGTATTTACTACCTGGTCCTTTACAGAATAAGTTTGTTGACCTCTGCCTTAGATAATTAGAGTTTAATTCTTTCATAGAATGCCAGTGAGAAATGCTGCTGGTATATGACTGAAGCAAAAAATAATAATAATCCAGGAAAGAAGCTGTCAGTCTCTGAAAGTCTATCTCAGATTTATGCGGGGTTGGGGGGAATGAAAACTGGAGGGACTATCTAGATGTGTAGAAAAGCTTCAACACTCTGAGGTGGTAACACTAAGTAAAAAGTTTTTAAATCTCTGCCCATTCTTTCTATACTTATTTGCATGAGGTTTATGTTGGTAAATGTTTCCAATAATTTGTCTCCTATTAATTTTTCATTTAATTATCATCTTCAGTTTTTTTTCTTTTAATCTGATGTGTCATGTCATGTTTGTCCTTGCTCTAGTCATTTCACCTTATTGAGAAGCTGATTTAGAAAATGCTATTTCTCCATATGTTCCTTGGAATTCATTCAACTTTTGAGAATATGACAATTTTCCTAGGAAAGAAGTCTTATGACACGGATGTGGAAATGTAACACATGATGTTGTTGAAGGTGTGGAGAAACAAACACCTTTATGCGTGATTGATGAAATTATATGTTGATACAATCTCTTTGGAAAGCAATTTAGCAATATCTAATGAAATCACAAAGGCACATCCCTTGGACATAGCATTCCTACCTTTAGGAAATTATCCCAGAGATCCATATTACCTAAATATTTTTAAATGATGTATGTATGATGTTTCCATATTGGTGACCATGTGGAGACTTGGGGAGAGTGGTGTGCTCACAGAGAACACAGAAGCTTCATGCCCTTTCCCCATACCTTGCCCTATGCGTTTCTTCCATCTAATTAGCCTGAGTTGTATTCTTTTATAATAAACTGGTAATCTAGTTTTTAAAAATAGGTATGTAAAAGGTTATCCTTTGCAGTATTTTCTTTTTACCAAAAGATTGAAAACAACCTAAATATCTCTCGGTTGGGGGCTTAGTTAAGTATAGTAAGGTACGTGCATATCTTCCACACACAAGTGGAATACTGTGCAACCATTAAATAGAGAATGAGATACACGTTTACATACTAATATGGCAAGTCATTTATTTGTTTAACAAAACCTTATTGAGCACTTACTGAGGTGTGTTTTTTCCCAACCTCAGACTGTCTTGTATAATTCAGAGGTGACTCTTCACTACCCAACCTGTGTGCCCACATGGACCCAACTACTGTTCTAGGCAAAGAGAATACAATGGACAAAACTAAGTTTCAGCTTACGTGGGGTACCGACAATAAACAAATAAGAATGGATATATCAATATTGTGTCAATGGGGTAAAACCAAATGTAAGGAGGTTGAGGGGGGCAGGATTGTCACTATTTTATTTAGGGTTGTCAAGGAAGTTCTCCATGTTAACGTGGCATTTGAGCAGAGGTCTGAAAGAAGTGAGGAAATTAGCTATGCAGCTCTCTGGGAAAGGAACCATCCAGGGATAGAGCACAGGTCCAATATCCTTGAGATATGTTCAAGGTACAGCAAGGAGGCCGGTGTGGCCGCTACTTGATGATGAGGCTGACAGGCACGAGATGAGATCTGAGAGTCAGTGGCAGGAGGACAGTCAGGCCATAGTGTACACTAAGGCAAAGAATGCGGCCACTCTGAGTATGATGGGGAGCCACCCAAGGGTCCACAACAAATGGGTAATATGATCTGACTTTGTTTTCCCAAAGGATCATGCTGGTTGATCTGCTAGTCAAATGGCTATTTCTTTAATAGAAAAAAGAGATGACACAGGCTCAAACCAAGGTGTTAGGAGAAGAAGTGGTAAGATATATTTGGATTCTGCATATATTTTAAATGATATCAAAAAATCATTGCTGAATTAAGTGTTAAGTGTAATGTGTGCTTTAAAAAATAAATGGGGGTGATACAGATATATCATTCTCTGTAAATACACAAAACCTCTGGGAGAATAAATAAGAAATTGGTAGTTTGACTTGCTCCTGATAAGAACTAAGGGTCTGGGGAATAAGGGTGGGAAGGGGGCTTTTCAAAGTACAGAATTTTGTGTCTTTTGAACTTTGAACCGTGTGATGTATAAATGATTTTTTAAATTAATTATTTAAATTAAAATTTTAAAATTAAAAACACTGTGACCTTTGATTTGTATGGACTACATCTTCATTTACGAGCCCTGCAAAAATGACTAAAGGGAAAACAAAAAAACCCATTGAATCAACCCTCAAAATTGTTCTTCAATAGTTCTTCCTTCAAGTTCATTCTTCTAAAACAAAAAAGAAATCCAATTTGAGTTACCAAATATAAACTTTTATTCCCTTAGAATTTGCCATTTACTTCCTATTGTAACTCTCTTCAACCTTTGGCAATTCTTGCTTTATTTTCATTTAATTTATCTTTTAACTACCTACAATTGTTGCCTAACATTTAGAAATACACAAAGCTCTCCACAGTACATGGAAAATAAAGTATACAGCCAAATTTGATAAGGATTAATGAAGACTTTAAAGTTTGGGAAAGTATTATTTTGACATGAGAGCAATTCATAGTATATGATAAATGCTGAGCGATAGAAGGAACACATCTATTTACCCTTAATATGCAGACTGAATTAGTCAGGGTAAGCTATGCTATGCTGTTGTAACAAAAATACAAAAAGAGAAGAAGAAAAATCTCAGTGGCTTGAAACAATATATTATTTCTCCTGTAATAGTTAAATATGATTGACAGTTTGGTTTGTGGGTGGGTGAGTTACTCAGGTCCCAGTGGGAACTCAGAAACAACGCTATTTCCATCTCATGGATTACACTTCAACACCTGTCGTCCGTGAGAAGAAAGGAGGACTGTGGGTAAGAGGATTTTATGGACCAGATCCAAAAATGCATACATCACTTCCACTGATTTTTTATTGGCCAGAACTGGTGATATAACATACTACCTAGCTGCAAAAGATCTGGGAAATACATCTTCCCATATGCTCAAGACAAAAAGAAAATGATTTGGTAAATGTATAGTACTGTCTCTGTCCCATTAAAGAATCAAGAAAACACACAACTTAAATACATTTCAGTAATGATTTTACTCAATGCTGCCAAACTCCAAATACTCTGCCATAGATTATTACTATTATCAGAATATCCACATGTGCCTCAAGTGGGTATTCTGGAAATCTATACAAAGATGCCATTTTAACTTATGTCTTTCTTTAAGAATGTCTTTCTTCTGAAGAAACATTCTTCTGAGCTTACTTAAGTGGATTCTCAAAACCTCTCAGATTTTCGGGCTAACCCTCCTACGTTTCCAACAGCCAAATATGCACTCAAGAAATAGATAAGCAAGTATAAACTGTTTAAAAATTTAGTGAAATCTTTATCAATTTAATAAAGTATGATTGTGAAAAATAGTGCATAGCATTCATGCACTATACAAACTTTCGTATACAAACTTCCATATACTATTCTGAATTAACTTTTTGTATATGTGCATTATTTCCTTAATGAAATTGTAAATGTCTTGCAGAAAAAGAACATTGTTTTCCTTTTTTTTTTCTACAAGTGTTTTTTATGTAATCAGTTGGCTTTAGCTAATTGATACAAAGATATTATTTATCTACCTGAAAGGACCTCTCCTCTTCTATATTTCACTTCAACATTTATCACATAAAATATGAGTAAAATATATTAAATTAAACTTGTTTCAGTTATATGTTTATTTATTAAACAAATATTTATTGTGCACCTACAATGTGCCAGGTACTGTGGGGAGTGATAGGAACAAACTAAGGAAGAGACAGGTGTGATTCTACCCTCATGGAATTTATGGTCTTTAAGAGACATAAACGGATATTTATAATATATTGTGATAAATGTGTATGCTGTCAAAAGTGCAGTGAATATGGGAGTCCTTGGGAGAGGGAAAGAGAGAGAATAGGAAGAACTTCCTGCAAAAGTTCTGCTTGAAATAACTAACAACAACTCAACACACAGTACTGGGTTTTTCAAGGAACCTAATATTATACCTTATGCTAAGGAATATATTCACTGTTCTCTCTCCTTCCAGCAAGATTACAGACTGCTGACAAGGTGAGTTCTTTCTTTTGTTTTATCTAATTGTAAAGTTACAACATGGACTTGCAGCTCAGCTGGATCAACGATTAGACCTCTCTATACATGTTAAACCTTATAATCAATGAGCTTGATTATTAGTAACTTGATAGAGTTATACCTTCAACATGTGACTATCTGAATTCATCAAAGCACAATTCGTTGCTTAAGCTTATATGGTCAATCATTAAAAGTGGATTTTCCATTTAATTTCTCAGATTTAAGGTAAAACTTCATTATAGACAGACTTCCATTTTTAAAATGTTTAATCCCATCCTATCATAACTCAATACCTGAGAACCCAAAATAATGAATTTAATTCCTGATACTAGATTTAAAAAAAAAATTTAATTAACATGACTGCCACCAAAATTAAAAACTATTTTTTCACTGTTACATGGCCTTTCCCTATAGTATATAACATCTATATTATGAGTTAGTTAGAGCTTCCATAACAAAATACCACAGACTGGGTGGCTTTAACCAACAGAAATGTGTTTTTTCTCTGTTCTGGAGGCAGAAGTCCAAGGTCAATGTGTGGGCAAGGTTGGCTTCTCCTGAGGGTCGTGAGGGAAGCATCTGTTCCAGGCCTCTGTTCGTGGCTTGCAGGTGGCTGCCCTATCTCTGCCTCTTCACAGGGGCGTCCCTCTGTGTCCTGGCGACCTGTTGTCCCTTCCTCTTCTTGTAAGGACAGCAGTCCTACTGAATTTGGGCATCCCTCTGATGGCCTCATGTTAACTTAATCACTTCTTTAAAGACCTTATCTCCAAATAAGGTTACATTCTGAGGTGCTGGAGGTTGGAATTTCAACATATGAATTTCAGGGCATGCAGTGGGGAGGGGACGAGGACACAATTCTGCACATAACAACATCCTAAAATGGTTTCCATTTCCAAAGATAGAGGACGTTTAAGTACATTAATACTACCGCCCGCCCCCGGAGGCTTACAGGGCTCCCAAAGGCATTCTGTAAATAAGTGGACGGTTACATCAGAATCACTAGGGAAGCATTTTAAGAATGCAGACTCTCAAACCTCACCCCTGCCCCACCCCAGAAGTGTGATTTGTTAGGTGTAAAGTGGAATCAGGGAATGTGTAGCTTTGCAAAGTCCAGGAGACTCTGCCATGCTGTCAAATCTAGGAAGTCCTGTTCTATGGAGTCTTTCCTGCCTTGAGACATCGATGCAACAGAACACTTGCGGGGGCTTGTCACTGCTCATACAAAACTTCAGAAAGGACACGTAATTAGAGGCCAGATGGCAGAAGACTCAAAAAAAATTAAATTCACAGCAAGGAAACCATAAACAAGACGGAAAGACAAGCCTCAGGATGGGAGAAAATATTTGCAAACAAAGCAACGGACAAGGGATTAATCTCCAAAATATATCAACAGCTCATGCAGCTCAATATTAAAAAAAACAAACAACCCAATCAAAAAATGGGTGGAAGACCTAACTAGACATTTCTCCAAAGAAGACATACAGATGGCCAGGAGGCACATGAAAAGATGCTCAACATCGCTAATTATTAAAGAAATGCAAATCAAAACTACAATGAGGTATCACCTCACACTGGTCAGAATGGCCATCACCAAAAAATCTACAAACAATAAATGCTGGAGAGGATGTGGAGAAAAGGGAGCCCTCTTGCACTGTTGGTGGGAATGTAAATTGATACAGCCACTATGGAGAACAGAATGGAGGTTCCTTAAAAAACTAAAAATACAACTACCATATGACCCAGCAATCCCACTCCTGGACGTATACACTGAGAAAACCATACTTCAGAAAGACACATGTACCCCAATATTCATTGCAGCACTATTTACAATAGCCAGGACATGGAATCAACCTAGAAGTCTATCAACAGAGGAATGGACAAAGAAGATGTGGTACATATATACAATGGAATATTAGTCAGCCACACAAAGGAACAAAATTGAGTCATTTGTAGAGATGTGGACGGACTTAGAGTCTATCATACAGAGTGAAGTAAATCAGAAAGAGAAAAACAGATATCGTACATTAACACATATATGTGGAATCTAGAAAAATGGTATAGATGAACATATCTGCAGGGCAAGAATAGAGATGCAGGCATAGAGAATGGACATGTGGACATGGCATGGGAAGGGGAGGGTGGGACAAATTGAGAGATTAGGTTTGACATAAATACACTACCATGTGTAAAACAGATAGTGAGTGGGAACCTGCTGTATAGCACAGAGAGATCAGCTCGGTGCTCTGTGATGACCTAGACGGGTGGGATGGGGGTGGGGGTTGGAGGGAGGTCCAAGAGGGACGGGATATATGTATACATATAGCTGATTCACTTCACTGTACAACAGAAACTAACATGACAATGTAAAGCAACCATACTCCAATAAAATTTTTTTTTATGTTAAAAAGAAATTAAATTCAGAAACTAAACATTTTTAAATGACTTTAATTAGTAAAGTAGTCAAATTGTTAATGAAATAAGAAGAACCTTCCTACTCACACTGAAAATTTCAAATGACCTTTCAGTGAGGAAAAAGGTATTTTCCAAAGGAGAGGTAGAAATGGGTTCAAAAATCATAAATACAAAATTTGTAGGTATGGATAGAAATCCGTACACCTCAGACCACAAATTTACGTTTATAGGGGAATTGATGAAAATTTCAACCTCAGAGCTTTAATCTTGGGGTTTCTGTGTCCCCTCACCCAGTTCCTTGGAAACATTCCAGGCAGGATTTTAGGATCTTAGGCAGTTGTGTATGTTTGGGGGTGGGGAGTGTTGCTTAAATGAATATCTCATAATATTACCTAGGTTCTTCGAAAGAATTAGTAACTCTCTTAATACATGGCAGAGGAGATTCGAATTGCTCCCTGAGGGTTCACATGAAAAGCAGCAGAGCCCTGACTGTAGACGTCCCTAAGGTGGCAGCCATGGAGGATCAAGCAACATCTTTTGAGCAAAGGACTCAGAATTGCCTTACAGGTCCTTGGACTAGAAGCAGGGCTGTGGGGAGGAGAGGGGAGGAACAGGGAGGATGAAAATATGTGCATTTCAGAATGACAAAAAAGGGAATTCCCTGTCGGTCCGGTGGTTAGGACTCTACGCTCTCACTGCCGGGGGTCCAGGTTTGATCCCTGGTCGGGGAACTAAAATCCCACAAGCTGTACGGTGCAGCCATAAAAAAAAAAAAAAAAAAAAAGACAAAAAAGAAGAAATAATAAAACAGCTTAGGGCTTCCCTGGCGGCGCAGTGGTTGAGAGTCCGCCTGCCAATGCAGGGGACACGGGTTCGTGCCCTGGTCCGGGAAGATCCCACATGCCGCGGAGCGGCTGGGCCCGTGAGCCAGGGCCGCTGAGCCTGCGCGTCCGGAGCCTGTGCTCCGCAACGGGAGAGGTCACAACAGGGAGAGGTCCGCGTACCGCAAAAAAGAAAAAAAATTTAAAAAAAAATAAATAAAACAGCTTATGTTTTCAGCAGACACATTTTAAATAAAAGCCTGGAAAAGAGAGGATGACCTTGGAGTTTTCTAGAAAGAAATAGAACCTGCTCATTGTCCCCCTGAGAGTCCTGGAATCAGTTCCGTGTCTTAGCAAAAAAAAAAGAAAGAAAGGAAGGGAGGGAGGGAGGAAGAAAAGAGGGAGAAAGAAAGAGAGAGAGGGAAAGAAAGAAAAAGAAAGAAAGAAAGAAGAAAGAAAGAAAGAAAGAAGAAAGAAAGAAAGAAAGAAAGAAAGAAAGAAAGAAAGAAAGAAAAAGAAAGAAAGTCCTTCTTAAAGGCACAATGCAGGAACTGAGTGATGACTTGTCAGCCACAGCACACACTTTTTTATTAAGAAAAAATTTCTTTACACTTAGGAAAAAACCCCAAAAGCACAAGTCACTTTGTTGTTGCTGCTATTCTTACTGTGGTTTAATTAACAAAACTCTAAACAGATGGCATGGAGATGGCATGGAGAACACATGTCAGCACCCTGTAGACCAATTTATACAGGCTTCTCAACTTTGCACTTTCCTTAATGCTATGGGTCAAATAAGAGTAATTTCACCAATTGTATCATAGTATCACACTGTAAGAAAAGAATTCAAAAAAAAAGGATCTGTAATTCTGATTAAGCATTCCAATTAAACTATTGCTACAAATACAACAATATATCTATCTTCCTTGGCCTAATGATATAAGATATTTAAAATTAACTGTCTAAAAAGAACATTCATCTTAATTTCTCAGTATAATATGTTGTTGGATATAAACTGATTTGAGTTAGATATTTTTTCCAGGTTTCCTAAATTGAATTATAACATTTTGCCTCTTGTGCATTAGAGATTAGAAACTTCACATTAAAAACTAGGCTTCATGCCACATACCAAAAAGAAATCCTAATCATTCCCAGTTCTCTTCAGTATTTCTTCCATTACTCATCAAATGACTTTCCTTTGCCTTTTCACATACTTTTGAAACTCCCAGGACCTTAGAGATAATGCAGCCACTCTTCCTGCCTGTAGCATCACCACCTGAGTCCCAGCTACACTCACTTCTCATCAGACACAGAAGGGCGTCTCCCAGCAGCGCTGGCTCTCTTCCCATTGTTCTCCACCGTGGAATCAGAGTGATCTGCTCAAAACTCTGTCAGCACTCACCCTACTTCCAGTCAGCCCAGCCATCCACAGACATTCTAACCCACAACAGACACACCTTAAAACTCTTCAGTATCTTTCCACCATGCTCATGACAAAGCTAAAACTCCTTGACTCAGCCAGCAAAGCCCTACAAAATCCGTGCCTGTGAAGTCTCCTCCGCCATCCCAGACCATGCTCACCTCCACTCCCAGTCTTGGCCCCCTGACCATCTTGAAGTCCCTGGCACTCCCTAGGCTGTGTCCACCTTCTGCCTGAAATGCTCTTTCGTCCCCCTTTGCCTACTCATCATTCGAGGTACTTTTTCAGAGATGCTAATGCCCTATGTTTTGTATAAATCCCCAGTAAATTCTGTTTGAATATCCTGCTGATAGGTAAAGCTAACATTCACACGTGGCAGGTTTTTAACTTGTAATACACCTGAATCTGTATCCTATGAAAGAGTAGCAATGTGATGGCAAACAGTGTGAGATCAGATGCGGAAACGTCTGCCAGGCTCACGTGTGGGAATAAGGTGTGGATAACCAGTCAGTGTGTGAAGGCTGACCTGAGCCTATTGCAAAATCTGTCTGTCATTACCCCGCACCAAGGTTAGGAAAGGGACCTCACATTGTTTGATCTCTTGGATTGGAAGTGCATCTAAAGAAACCAAGCCCCTCATCCACCTGAAAAACAAGTGTACTCATGGATATCAAAGAGGACGAGGGAGAGAGGGAGGAGTGTAGAAGAGGGAAGAAGCGGGGGTGGGGGGAGAAGAAGTGTTTTCTTTCTCTTCTACTGGTCCGGAAGCTTTTCCAAGAACTCAGACATTTGTAAAAGGCCCTCTGATGTCTTTTCAATGTTTACTTATCTTTCTTAGTTATTGACGGTGGCAGGGAACAATGGTTAAATAAACCTCATATCATTGTTTTAGTGCCTCTTAAATGAGTGGCAGAAGGTTTGGGAATTTGGTCAATAGACTCTACATTTTTCCTCAGTAATTCAGTAAAGACTGTTTAAAGCATCTATAGAGACTGGCAGTAAATTGACTTGTAAATTTATTGAGGCTTCTGTGTATTGCTTTGGGTCTTGTCTTAAAGGAATATATCAAATAGTGAACTTGGTGGTGAGATATTCATTCATTTATTTGACTTTGATGGAAGAACTGTGATGATTTATTTCTTCTTTGAAAGCATGATGAGTATATCCGAATAAAATATCATTGAAAACTGGATTTATCTGAACCTAGGAATACATTCTATTTTAACTTCAGTATAAAATGACTGTCAACAACAAAAAAAGAATAAATAAATAAATAAAATAATAATAATAAAAAATGAGTTTCTGTCAGGATCAGTGGGTTCACAATAAATGTTACTAGATTATATTAATATCACACAGCTTACTAATGGAAATCTACTGTTTTTAATTTAAATATCTTTAATTTCTTTTTAATTTCCAGGCTTTGATAATTTATCAAATAAACCACCATGCTTTTTTTCCTATCTGCAGAATGACTGTTTTAAATTAGGTTTGTGAGGACCCATGAGCAAAAAAAAAAAAAAAAAGGATACAAACTCAAATTCTATAACTGGTAACCTGATAGATAAAATCAACAGTTCCTGGAATAGAAATGTCAAATAGCTAATGAAAATAAGAGCATGGAGTTGTAACAAATGAAACCACACATGCACTGAAGTCTCTAACCCTAGCTGCAGCTCACCTTGCAGAAGCCTGTCATTTTAAAAATCAACCATATGTATAGCATGAAACTGAAAATTAAATGAGTTTTTAAAAATATAAAGGAAAGATCTATTAAAATGTGGTTAACACCATCATATATGGTAATGACAGAGTAATTCCAAAGACATTTCTGTGATGATTTTGAGGCATAAAGTAGTTAAAAATTTTCTAATAGCAACAAATTAATCATTTTAATAAGATCAAGATTAGCTATTTTACCTACCATTCAGGCTACTATATGCTAAACCACATGGTCACTTTACTATTTAATCTTGCAAGGCCTTAATGTGAGGGACAAGAAATTTCATATGTGATGTGGAATTGTATTATGGCTCAGAAAGGGGGAAAACTTCACATTATTTATATAAAATGCATTTGGAGAGGATAAAAAATTAAGATATTACATTCTACCTTGCATTTGGCTGTTCAGTAGCTTTTTAAAAAATAAAAATGTATATTAATACTAAAGTAACGGCAATATGTACCAACATATAACTTAATCAGGAAACTTATTGTCAAAGTATTTCCTGGTTTGCTACTCGAAAAATCTTTTACTTTCATTTATTCAATTAAAAAGTAAACAAGCACATGCTAACATCAAGCAGGAAGAGTTTTGTGTTCAGGGAATAAAGAAACAAATAAACCGTAATCCCTGAATTCCAGTGTGTCCTAGCAGTGCTGACCATTTTCTAGTCACTTTTTTCCTCCTCATGGTAGACGCCTTAGTATCATGTAACCACTGCACATACAGAGACTGCTTTAAGCTCTCGGAGGACTCAATTCATCCCTTAGCAAACATTCATACACAAGTTCAAAGCACATTCAGAAAAATAAGTAGTGCTCTAGCTTAAAAATATGCAGTGTCCCAGTATTTGTACAGGCCAGAAAATCTCCATAAAATATTGACTGAAAGATTTTGTTTCCCAAAAGTAAGCCTCAGGTGGGGAGATGTGTACTGTAGTTCAACAGATGAGTAAACCTGTCAGGGTCAGATCTGCGGGGGGAGGGAGGAGATATAGTAAAGGCACATAAAGTGACTAAAGGGTGAAATCTTCCAGTTTAAATTAAAATTAGGTTAAATATTTTCAAAAGAGGAAATGCTGCTTTTCAGAAGAACTGGCTTCAGAGTTAAAATGGATGCCAGAAGAGTCTAGAAGATTATACACTAATTAATGTATGTGACACCCCAAATTGTCCACTCAAAACCTGAGAACACAGGAAAGAACATTATGCATTTAAGGGTCTAATTTCTGACCAGAGAAAAACATTACTCGAGCCGTGAACTAAAGATCCAAACACTTCTTTTATAAAAGCATCTATTTGCCCAAATGGGCCCACAGGAAAAGATCAGGGAAGGGTAGCCATGGTCAGTATCCATCCTATGAAATAGCTTGATAGTGTTTCTATGCCCATGGTTTAAATTCAGTTTTCAGGGCAGTTTTGTTTGTGCTAGTTAACTTCTTTATTACTTCTATACAACAAAAAACAGAAAAATAGAATTCTTCTTTAGAACTATTTCTTCATTGTTGCAATGAAATGCCGTAAGCTTTTTATACATAGTAGATACAAAAAAGGACCTCTAGGATCACTCAAATGCCAGAGAATTTAAACTCATTTTCCCGTTCCCATACATCATGAGCAGTGAGGAAAGATTTTATTTTATTTTTTGTGAAGTGATATTGCTTCGAAGATCTTGGAAATATGAAAGCAGCTGGAAAGCATAATGGAAATAAAACATGCAAGCCAACAGCCCTGACCACCAATACTAACACCAACCACATTCAATCCTGTTTAGTCAGCATGAAAAGCAGGCAGAACAGCTGATGGAAAGCTGGAAAGTTTCCCTTCATTTGGAACAACGGAGGACTATTCAAACGACTAAAGTGCTCAGGTCTGTGTGTGTGTGTGTGTGTGTGTGTGTGTGATTAAAAATAAGCACACCTAGGGCTTCCCTGGCGGCGCAGTGGTTGGCAGTCCGCCTGCCGATACAGGGGACACGGGTTCCGGTTCGTGCCCCGGTCCGGGAAGATGCCACATGCCGCGGAGCGGCTGGGCCCGTGAGCCATGGCCGCTGAGCCTGCGCGTCCGGAGCCTGTGCTCCGCAACGGAAGAGGCCACAACAGTGAGAGGCCCGCGTACCAAAAAAAAAAAAAAAAAAAAAAAAAACACCAAAAAGAAGTACGTGAAATACACACTAGCCAGGAAACAGAGGAAGCAGTCCCTACTTAAAAGAATTATACTAGTTACATGGTGTAACCATTCTATTCCTGTAACCACACAGGACTTGGTATATTCTCCATGTATACAGGAGAATCATTCAGGAATTGTCACTGCCACAAACTGATGAGAAAAACTTGTAGTTGATATCTTACAAATATTTTCAGCATCACTCTGCTTTTACCAGCTTTGATTTGCTAAGGGTTGCCCTGATCCCAGCATCTACTTGGAGAGATATTAGAAAATCTCACCCACTCAAGCCACGGCCAAAGCACCTTCTATGTTTATTTACAGGAGTCATAAATGCTGATAATAGATAACTACAGTCAAGAAACTACAGCCCTATAAAAGTTCTCCTGCTTATTTAAATGTCACCTGCGACTGAGTTTTGTTGGAGGTCACTCAGCTTTTGCTAAAGGATCATGGGGTGGAGACTTCACGGACTGGAACCAAAAGGCAAGTCTGAAAAGTTACAAGTGCAAACAAAAAATGGTTCGGTTAAAGTCAACTTCTTTTCACGTAAGTAGCATTTCAGGTCCACATGTGTTTCCTCAAAATCGATGTATAGCCAAGTCCTTATTAGCATTGCCTGGAGAAGAATACAGTTTTAGTGCTGACCAATTTTCTAATCTCTTCAACCTTTTACACAATTCTGTACTCACCTCAGTCCAGAGTAAACACACTCTGACTTCAACTATTTTGCTCTCCAAGCAATTAGAAGCAGAGAATATAATTTTTTCGCAAAATCTGTTTTTGCTTTATGAGAACAAAAATCACATTAATCTCAATATAAAAAGAGGAGGAAAACAGGGCGGTCTTAACTTCTCACCTAAAGGTCTGCGATGCCCTTGTGGAAGTATCCTATGATGTGAAGAAATAGTCAATGAAATTACTTGTTTTTCTTCTTTCTATTTTCCCCTTCTAGCTGCTCTCATGTTTACTTAAAATAAGACTCTGGATACTCATGGCCGCTTTCATATTTTTGTTCTCTAAAATTTGAAGATTTTAATTTGGAATTTTGTTATAAACTAACTATATAACTATGTTCTTATTAAAACTGCACTGTGTACTTTAGGTTGTAACTAAGTCAATGTACTGTGCAGCCCTGATATGCAAATGAGGTTTCAACATATTCTTTTCTGTCCTTGTCCCCGTTCCTTTCAGGCTGCTCAGCCAGACTCCCTCCAGGTCTTAGATCCTAGGCTTTTCTTCTTCCTCCTTTTTACTCCTAAGGGACAACTCTATCTATAACTGTCAAGTGAATTATCTGAGTTTTTCAAAGTAAGTAGGGTAAGTATGAATAGCACAAAACCATTCAGCACGAACTAGCGTTTCATTCCATTCTCTGCTACTTTTACAATGCCTTCCTGCGTGGGGCGGAGGGCAGGGAGGTGGTGACAGCAGTGACCCCAGAGGATTAGCTTACTTTCTCCTTTATTCATCTTTGATTAGCCCGCCTGATGTTTCCCTGACTGAGCTTCTCCATTGTATATCTCCTTGTACCTTTAAGAACTTATCTGCGTTTTACAAGCCCACTTTGTGTTCAGAGACTAAAGCAAAAGGAGTTTGTTTTGTGATGCGATTAGCAACTTTCTCATTGTAATAAGAATGGGGGCAGAATTTAATAAGGGTACAAATTTGCATCTCCTTTCACCTCCCCTCCATGACCCATCCACTTAAAGAAGGAAAAATCTGAAGGGAAATATGTCTGGAACACCATCTTTTTTTTCTCCCCAGTGAACACCTAATAGTTATTTCTAAAGCCAAAAGATTTGAATCAAGCCTTTCTGTGACCATTACATTAATTGAAAGTAATGACAATATTAAGGCCAAGCTACCCTAATTCCTTAAAACAAGGAACAGCATCAGTGGGATCCGGCAGAAGAGAGGAAGGATGTCCTAAAAGGAGGTCAAACCACTTTCCTTCTGTTTCTGATTCATTACCTGGTGGGAGGAAGGAAGTAACTACTGGCAGGAATAAATTAAAAACATTTTACGTGGGGTATTTGTTGTTTTGTTTTGGGGTGGAGATTTTTTCTTTCATTCATTCTTTCTTTTTTTTTTTTTAAGGATATTTCTTTGGAAATACCCTGACCAGTGTGAAAAAATATATGTTAATTATATGTTATAACAAAAAATTGAGAACAACACAGGGGTGTCCTTGTAAATGGCGGGGTGGAGGTGAAGGTGGGGAAAAGGAAGGTGATCCTCGTAAGTATTTGCCAATTTCCATGGTATAGTACCCCTACCATGGCTGGTTTCAAGCTACCAACATGATGTCAGCTGGGCACAGAGATAGGAAGAGATGTGACAATAAGCTCTCACGAGCTGCTATAAACAACCTGCAACATACCACCGGGACTACAGTTAATGCCCACTGGACAAGCTTTGTTTATAAAGTGAGGTACATGTGTACAGTATTATAGTATTACTGGCAACATTGTGCAACCATTAAAAGAGTGTGATAGAAATTGCTAAGTATAATTGTTGAGGAGGAAGAAAACTGTACCATTCTAGGTGCTTCTGGCTGGTCTAAGAATTAAATTAACAAGAGACAGATTAACAGGAGAAAATAAAATTTGTTTTCATCCATATGGGAAGCTCACATACACTAGAGGTTTTGAAACAGAAAGGTAAAATGAGACGTATATGCCATCCTGAGCTAAGGAATGGGATGGGGGCCCGGGGCTTCTAAGGGCGGGAGGGTCATTCATAGGATGATAAGAAGAGCAGATGTGGAGTTGTTAGATGTTTTCCCTGCCATATACATGGGGCCTCTTAGATAAAATAGATCTCCCAAATAACTTTCTTCTGGGAAAAATCCCCAGTTTAATTTCTTCTAGGCAGTTGAGGGAAGGGCAGTCGTTTCTCTTGAACATGCAGCCTCCCATTGCCTTTAGCTCAAAATAATCCTCATGCAAAAGCGGCACATTTGGAGAATTCTCTTCTGAACGCCTCCACTATTAATATATATATAGTCTATTATTGGGATATATAATATAGTTTCCCCTGCTCTCTGAAAGTAGAGCATTCTTATGAAACTTTTCATAAGCCAGAATGGAGTAAAGTGAAGAAGCAATTCCCTTAGGACACATCTTGCTAATGGGTGCACAAAATAAATCAGGTTAAAGCACAGATGCTCACAGACACAGTTCAAAGCTATGGCAGCTGGATGCTGAGATGCTGAGTGCATTTCGGGGGAAGAGCTTGGTGGTGTCACTCCCACTGCTCAGGGTGCTTGCCGCCCTGGAAAGTCTCACTGCTGAACAAATGCTGACCGCTATTGTCACTTTTCTTCTTTTTTCGTAAAAGCAAAAATCCTCTTCAGATTTCTTTTGGTTAGCAAAACAGCTGCTAATGTAGGTCTTTCGTAAAAGCTAAGTGACATAAAGCAAACTTTCAAAAAGTGGGGAATACCTGTAATAGGAGAAGAATTTCAAGGTGTATATGATTAAATAGGAAAAAATAAAATTCTCTGTAATTCTCATATCTATCACATTGATATTGATGAGGAAGATTCACGAATTTCTCTACGGCAGAAAAATCAAAGTCAGAATTAAAACACACACAACAGGCCTCCACATGCCCTGCTTCGTGGTAGGCCTTTCCCAGTGCGCCGTGTGCACCTGCATGTATATTAACCAGACCTCCTCAAGGCGGGAGGCTGTAAGCAACCTTGAGAAAAATGGTCCCTGTCTTCTCCTTAGGGAACTGTTGACCGAACCCACCCGCCTTGGCCAGGCATGACCTGTCTCGTGATAAGAGGTCCCGACAGGGAACACGGTGCTGCCTCTGAAAACTGAGAGAATTTGGGACGGCCTGAAAGGAGGGAGTACACGCCAGCCGGTAGTATGCCTTGTAAAACTCACCCAGAAGAATCCAGGAGGGGCCAAAAGGAGGAGGGAGGAGATGTTATGTCCTACCAACCTCCCAGAAGCCCTCACGCTGGAATCCATCTTGGCTGAGAGATGAGCGTGCCACCAGAAAGGACCATGAGTCAGACCAAATACAGGCCAAGGAAGATGATGGGCCAGAGACAACCTGGAAACTAACCCCATTACCATAAAACTTGAGACTGCAAGCCACATGACAGAGCAGTTCTCCTGGGGTCCCTTACCCTGCTGCTCTCCTCCCGGGTGCCCCTTCCCAACAAAGTCTTTTGCTTTGTCAGCGAGTGTGTCTCCTAGGACAATTCATTTCTGAGTGTTAGACAAGAGCCCACTCTCAGGCCCTGGAAGGGGTCTCTCTTCATGCAACATTCTGACACCACCATTGTAATTTTAAGATTATTGTTTCTTTCTCATCCTATACAAGGGGTTGCATCGACCGAAACTCTCGCTCTATACGTGCATACCTGAACAAAACATCTCTGATGAAGTTTACGTATAATGTTAACCTGTCAATCTGATACATAATTCTTTGTCTCAGAAATGTATAAAATTGCATTTTGAACTCTTGACCAATGGAACAGTCCTCAGAGCTTCTGAGAGTCTGCCTCCCAGGTTATAATCCTTAGCTCGGCTCAAATAAAATTCTCTTTTTTTGTTCTTCTTAACTTGATTGTTAATTGAATTTTCATCAACAATACATAACGCATATTACATAAGCATAAAAAGTGGCTAACTTTAAATGAAAACTTAATGTAAGCCACGTGTACAGAGCGTCTTATGTGTTATTGCATTGACTATTCCCAACACCTTGATAAGGTAGGTATATTGCTATCAAATGAGGAAACAGAGCATCAGCTAGTGAATGGTAGAGTCAGAACTTAAGACCCCCAGACTTCAAAGCCCAAGCTCTTAATGAGTCCTCTTCCTATATGTGCTACTAGATATAAATACATAGGAGAACACATCTGTAATGTTGTATTTACCAGTTGTTTACACTGTTCTGTGGAGGAGAGAGATTACAGACAAGTTCACATTCTAAATCAACATTTCTGTAATACTTGAATATTTACCACATGTGTTATTTATTTAATCAGAAAAAGTGAACTTTTAAAAATCAGCTGCATCTTTGCCTCTTGCTGTTACCCCAAAACTGGGTTCACCTCTTGGTGGGTGTTGAGCCAATAGACACAAGCAAGCCAAAGACGGAGAGAAGGAAGGATTTATTATTACTTGCAGCAAGTAAGGAGAACCCCGGGGATCTTTCCCAAAGCAGTGTCTCCCTGGGCTGCAAAACTGGGGAAGTTTTAAGCTAAGGGTACATGCATATTCATGCAGGGGCTTCAGCAGAGGAGGATTCTGCATAGAATTGGGGCAAAGGTCAACAGAGTCCAAGCTTTAGTTGCTTGAAGTCAGGAGGGTCAAAATCACCATTCCATTCCCACTTGGGTGGGAGCCTTAGTTCCTGCAGAACTCAAAGGTATATTACTGCATATATCCCTTAAGGGGAAACTAGGACTCCGCTTTACCACTGCACTATTATTTGACGGCCTTTTCTCCATTCCTGCATTCCTTTGTTCCCTTAAGATCATTAATTACTGACACCTGTTCAAGGGCAAGCATTGCAGCCAGGCTTAGATCACAAAATGCTTTAGGCCAAAATGGCTTCTCTTATGTCAAGAAAGCCATTCCTGGTTCTCTTTCTCCTGGCACCCCCTAACTTATCTGCTTACAATGCCAGACAGGAAAAGCAGAGATATTTACTTTGCTGGGGAGGATGAAATTTTCCTCTACCTTTCTAGGTTCTTCTGACTGGTCTAAGAAATTAAACTGATATGAGACAAATTGGAGAAAAATCAAACAAAAGTTTAATAACATGTATACATGGTAAATACCCAGGAAAATTGAGTAACTCACTAGAATGGCCAAAGCCCTCACTTTCAATAGCATCTTCAGCTAAGACAAAAGAGGATGTCGGGTAAAGAAAGTCAGTTATGGGAAGTTCCAGAAAAGTCACAGTAAACAAGGGTGATTGTGGTGCAGATTTAAGTCATTGCCTTCTCTTTTCATAAGAGTTTCTACAGATGTGATCCTTCTCCTCTTGCTGGTATAGAGAGGGAGGCACCCTTACAAATGGAGATTTCCTTTACAAACGTAAATGTTTCTTACAAAAGGGCAACTCCTACTTTGTTCTCAGAGCGCTTCCCATGTCTGCCGTCTCTCAGAAAATAACCAGCTTCAAATAATTAATATGCCAAAGAGACATGTTTTAGGGTGGCAAATTCAGTTCCCCTACAACTTAGTGAAATTAGCAGGATAAAAAGCAGTACTTGGCTCTATTAGATCAGCTACTGATAAATATATCTGTAGCATACACAGACACACATATATGACAGCAACAAATATTTAATATTATGAAAGGCAATACAACAGGCCCGACATGAAGTCACTTATACTAAGCCCCACATCACCAAACTGAAACTTAATTATAGTTTTAGCTCTCACAGAAATGGAATCTTACACCAGTTGATCAGGAGTCCCATGATCAGACTAGTAGGTAGCCTGCTTGATAGACACTTGTCATTCCCTATAAAGAAAGTAACTTTGCAATAACCAATCTGCTTTCTGCCTAGTGGAACGTCCTTGTTTCTGCTTCCTTCTGCCTATAAATTCTCTTTGGAACACTTTTCTCTCAGCTAGCTTGAGAGATGCCCAATTCATGAATTGCAGAATAAAACCAATAACATCTTTAAAATTTACTTAGTTGAATTCTGTTTTTTAATGATATGATCCTGAATGAGTTCCTAGCTACTGTAAAAGCCTTGTTTTCTGGTTTTGACATTGAAACCGAGCAGGATCCTGTGGGGCTCCTGTGTGTGGAAGCCTTTCTGTGTCCCCCATTTCTTGTTTGTAGGGAATAGCCTTCAACCTCCATGACATTCCCTGAGTTCCAAAGGGCAGATTCAAACAGTTGATAATCAGGGAAGGGAGGGAATGCAGAAACAAGGGAGAAGCAGTCAATAAACAATAGTGCAGACTTGGGGCAAGGTCCTGGTTCCACCTCAAGGGATACACATAACAATATCTTTGAGGTCTTCTGCACAACTAAGACCCCCCAACATATGGAAGATGAACTACTTGATGAAGCGTTCTTCATTCCAGAGAAAAGGCCATAGTTTGATAACCTCTAGAACCACACAAGCTTATCAGGAGATCATCTGAGGCTGGATTAAAGGAATGCAGGCCCTGCACACACCCTGATCCTTATCAACAACACTTCCCTTGAACCATTGCTATGAAACTCCTCACCAAATCCCCCCAGGTTGGGACACACAGTTTTTGAGGGGTTGAACCTGCTGTGTCCCCCTTTACCTGGCAAAGCAATAAAGCTATTCTTTTCTACTTCACCCAAAACTATCTTCAAGTTTTTTTTTTTTTTTTTTTTTTTGCGGTACAGGAGCCTCTCACTGTTGCAGCCTCTCCTGTTGCAGAGCACAGGCTCTGGACACGCAGGCTCAGCGGCCATGGCTCATGGGCCCAGCCACTCCGCAGCATGTGGGATCTTCCTGGACCGGGGCACGAACCTGCGTCCCCTGCATCGACAGGTGGACTCTCAACCACTGCGCCACCAGGGAAGCCCTATCTTCAAGTTTTGATTCAGCACTAGTGCACAGAGGCTGAGTTTTCAGCATCAAAATTACATTAAAAAGGTACAGGAGTAAACTAGGGCCCCTCAGAATGGCAAAGGACAACATAAGGAGATCATGTTATATAAAGGTTTCTTGAGGAAAATAGAGAAAGGCTCAGGGAGAGGCAGAGTTTTTCTCCAAATATTGAAAGATATTTTTAATAAAAAAATTCTTTTAAAGGAACTAGATTTATTCTAGGACTCCACAAAGTTCAAAACTAGAAACACTGGCTAGATATTTCAGAAAGATATAACTCATTATCATCTTAGAAAAATTTTATTAAAATTTTGTAATTAAAAATACATTTAAAAAATGTAAATCTGGGCTTCCCTGGTGGCGCAGTGGTTGAGAGTCTGCCTGCCAATGCAGGGGACACGGGTTCGAGCCCTGGTCTGGGAAGGTCCCACATGCCGCGGAGCGACTAGGCCCGTGAGCCGCAACTACTGAGCCTGCGCGTCTGGAGCTTGTGCTCCGCAACAAGAGAGGCCGTGACAGTGAGAGGCCCGCGCACCGCGATGAAGAGTGGCCCCCGCTCGCCGCAACTAGAGAAAGCCCACGCACAGAAAAGACCCAGCACAGCCAAAAATAAATAAATAAATGAAATATAAAAAAAAAAAAAAAAATGTAAATCTGTTCAGTGGGATTCTTCATGATGAAATAAATAAATCAGTTTCTCATTAGAAGAGTTGAGGATAACCATCTTGAGTTGGAGCAGGACCCTGTTGGGTCCTCCCAGGTACAAATCCTTTCTATGGCCCCTGTTTCTTGTTTGTAAGGAATAGGTTTCATTCAGCCTCCTTGACCTTCCCTGAGTTCCAAAGGGCTGATTCAAGCAGTTGCTCCTCAGGGAAGGGAGGGGATGCAGAGACAAGGGAGAAGCAGTCAAGAAACAATACTGCAGCCTTGGGACAGGGTCCTGGTTCATCCTCAAGGAATATACATAACAATATATTTGAGTTCTTCTGTAGGAACTAAGACTCCCAAGTAGATGGAGGATGGTAACATCAGGCTGAGCACAAGATTTCTGGAGCAGCACCCTGTTACCTCACCACCAACCAATCAGGGGAAAGTCTGCACACAGTAAAAAATAATGAAGACTCTCATCCTCCCCTCCTCCAGCCCCATGATTCTTCCTTTAAAATCTTTCATGGTCGAGCAGAATCTTCAGAGTTAGTTTTCGGAGATGAGTCCACCTTCTCCTCCTCTCCTCCTGAATAAACCAGGCTTTCCTTTCCAACCAACACTTGTCTCTCGAGTATTGGTTTTTGAGCAGTAAGTAGCCAAACCCAAGTTCCGTAACAATCTCTCTAGGATATTGCAAAATAAATTCTTCCACTGGGTGAAAAGAAGATTAATACTTCTAAAGTACCTACCAGCCCTATAATTCTATGAAAAGTTATGGCTTGGATCTCATTAGGTCCATCAGAAAGTTTCAATGATATGAGAACCAGTCCACTGCGACCCAGCATTTACCACCACAGCCATTCGTTTTCCCACCCAACCATGAAGTCAGTATATTGACTAGGAGAATCCTAAGGTTGGCTGGGTCCTGATAATATCTCATCTAGGGAACTCCTCACCACTCCCCACAAAAAGCATTTTTAGGGGATCAGACCAACTTCTCAGCTCATATAAACTGAGCACTAAAGATTCACTGAACATCTTATCTAAACCCCAGACTGAATCCAAAATCCATCTCTCCCAAGAAATTGAAACTCACATTATATCCTGAATTAAAGGAATTATTTCAAAATCAAAGCACACTGGGAGACAGAGAACCCAGTCCCACCAATTCTTACCTCCCTTACACTAAAATGTGATTAAAAAAAACGTAGGCTGTCCCACTTTTAAAATGTTACTTAGGTATTGAAAATGACAGTGATGAGAGTGAAACGGTAATGTATTGGTGACTGATTTTTTTAAAGTTACTATTATCATTCAAACTACACTAATCAATGGCCCAGGCTAGTTTGACATTCTTCATTTCAAGAGGTTCTGAAAGTAGATGGAAATGACTATCTGTGTAAACCCTGGGCAAATGTTCCCTTACTAGGCTCTACTTCTTAGAGGGTCAGACATAAGGCAGTGTTAAGGTTCTTTTCCACAATTTCAGACTTGAAGGCCATTTGAGAATTTAAGTTAGAGGAATGAACAGGCTCTGTGACAACTATTTATTTCCTCAGAAATGTAAGTGCTGTCTTCCTTTTAGTATTTTTAAATATAAAACACACTCACCTTAGATCTTGGCACTGAGACCCAGCTTCCTCTTCCTGAGTAAAATTAGTTTTTCCTTCCCCAAAGAAAAGTTCCTTAGATGGCTTCAACAGGTAACTGGTTATATTTCAAAGGCTCTTTGGAGAATGTCTTTTGGTGACCAGTCTTTTGGTCTTTGTTTTTATTTTACTTTTGTGGTATTGAAGTCTAGGGACTTTCTTTGAAGGTACTGTTGATATTTTCTCAAATCTTCTTTAGCCATTTTTTAAACTTGACTGTATTCTTAAGACCCCACAAGTAAAACAAATTATGACTAATTAGATTAATTTGAAAGTGAAATATGGAACTGAAAATCTGTTTCCTAAACTAGCTCATTCTCAGTTTTGTTGCTGATGTTCCATTCCCATTAGTCAAGTGTACATCCTCAGCAAAGAGCCAGGAAGATTTCATGACCTGAAAAGTTGGCAGTTGGAGAATCTGAGGCTGCTTATAGATGAAGTTTATTCTGCTCTATTAGAGGCATATGGGATTTGGGGAAACTTCTAACTCAGGCCCATCAACCATTGACCATAGAGTCTTCCTGGTACATGGCAGAAGATTTGGAGAAGCACTGCATTTTCTCAAACTTTCTTTGTATCCCCCCATGACCTCCTGTTACCAGTAAGAATACTTCTTTTGCAGCTAGCACCCTATAGATTAAATGCTTATACCTTTTTTTTTTAACATCTTTATTGGGGTATAATTGCTTTACAATGGTGTGTTAGTTTCTGCTTTATAACAAAGTGAATCAGTTATACATATACATATGTTCCCATATCTCTTCCCTCTTAAATGCTTATACTTTTGAAAGAACATTGCTTTGTAGCTTTAAAAATATGTACTATTCAAAATTCCACTTCTGGGAATTTATCCTGAAGAAATACAGCACATGTGTACAAAAATGCTTTATAAGGATGATCATTAAAATACTGTATGTGAGTTAAAATTGGAATATAAAATGTACTAATACAGAGAGTTATTTGAATAAATTATAAAACGTAAAAATGGGGATTTCCCTGGCGGTCCAGTGGTTGGGACTCTGCACTTCCAATTCAGGGGGTGTGGGTTCCATCCCTGGTTGGGGAACTAAGATCCCACATGCCACGCGGTGTGGCCAAAAAACAAACAAACGTAACAATGACAGACTGCTATAGAGCTTAAAAAATTATCTAGACCTATAATTTATTGAACACAAAAGGCACATCATAATTCATTAAAAATAAGATTGTTTAAAAGTATAATCTTATTTCTTAAAATACATATTAATTTGCAGAACATAAAATCTGGGATTGAATTCACTAAAATGTCAGTAGTGATTACCTCTAAGTGGTAGAATTTCTGTTGATTTTTTTTTCCTGTGTTTTCCATTTTTAATAAAAAGTATATCTTTCAATCCAAGCTATTGCTTTGTTTTCAGAACAATATATGTTTGTGTGTATTTTACTGCACAAAGTAACTAAGGTGAAGGTCATTGTTGACTTTGAAAAGAGCAGTTGGTGGGATGATGAGTCTGAAAGGCTGTTTAGAATATGCTCATATACCTGTTACTGCTATTGGCTTTGAAATAATCTGCTAGAAGCTGGATGATGGGTATACAGGTGTTCATTTCACAATTCTCTGTTTATTTGTAAATTTTCCATAATAAAGAGTCAAACAAATTTTAAAAAGAGAAAAAAAGAGAGAAATTGGAGACAAATCATCAATCAAGTATAGGCAACTCTTTGTGGGTTTTTTTGGTTTTCTTTTTGTTTTGGGGGGTTTTTTTTGGTCATGCCACACCGCTTATGGGATCTTAGTTCCCTGACCAGGGATTGAGCCCGGGGCCCATGGCAGTGAAAGTATGGACCACCAGGGAATTCCCTAGGCAACTCTTTCAAAAATAAATGTGTTTTAAAGAAAAGGAGAGAAATAGGATGGTAGCTGGAGGGTATCTGAGATCCAGAGAGAATTTTTGAGATGGGAGAAAGTAAAGCATTTGCAAATGATCCAGGAAAGAGGGAAAAAAATCAATGTTAGAGAAGAGATTGGGGACCAGTTTCTGGAGGGATGAGTTTCAGTGGGTGAGGGAGGGAGAGGATTTACTATGCAGGTAGAATGGCAGGAAATAAGAGGGGGAAAGGTCCAGGCCAAGATGACAAAGACCTTAATGCCTCTAGAAAGAGGCTGGATTTTACTCAGCAGATTACGGGGAATCTTCAAAGGATTTTACACAGGAGTGGCATGTTAAATTCGTGCTTTAGATAACAGCCATGTATCCAAGATGGGATTTAGTTTACAATGTGAATTGACCCCTTGTGGTTCAATATTTGGTATTTCTTATAGTGCACCAAAACCTGCAATGTTCAAGTGAATTATTTTGGAAGAAATTTATTTTTGGAAAGCTTTTAATGTCAAAAAATAAAGTTTGTCTCACAAAAGAGTATCAACATTTATTATGTCATTACCCAGTGGTGAATATTAGAAAGTGTTATCTTTTTCTTTGTAATTTAATGTACGAAAAATGGTATTTTATCACTGTTTTAAGTTGGATTTATTTAACTTCTAATGAAGGTAAACATTTCTGTATGGGTATTTGTTTTGTGTATTTCTTTTTCACTGAGTTGTCAGTAAACTTTATGGAGTCAAAGGTGAAGTTGTACAATGTGTTTTAATAGCTCAAGAAATCTCTTTAAGTAAAACAAGAAACTTTCTTGACTATTTCTATTATCAGCACAGAACTTCCTTCTCAATGAACATTAAGCTTTTAAATCCATGTAAAATGTTTAATTTTAACCATCTAGACATAGAGCATAAGGAGTTTGAAACCCAGTAACTATTAAAAAAACACATCCTCCCTTGCAGACAGTGTAGTCAGATCCCCGGGAGACTGGTCCCACTGTACCATTACAAATTATCTCAGTGCAGACCTGCTGCTGGCTGTAGAAAGCTTTTATTTCTGCCAAATGTAAACACTGCTTGTAAGCTTTAATTTTTTTGAGGAGAAGACTATACAGACATCAACACAGTATTAAGCAAGAAGAGAAAGTAAGGAAAAATCTGGACCTAATTTGGGTTATGTGCAATTTAGGGATAAAGATTTCCGTGTCCTCAAAGTTACTGAAACCATTGGCTCCTATTAAATAGCTACCTAAATGTCCCTCAAGTGTTGGGAGCAATAGGAAAGTACTATAGGATATTTGCTGCTGTAATGCAGGGGTGAGTAAACTCTATCCATAAAGGGCCAGAGAGTAAATACTTTAAGCTTTGCAGGCCACATGGTCTCTGTTGCAATCACTCAGTTCTGATGTTGTATTGAGCAAGCAGCCATAGACATCACTTGAATGAGCATGGCTGTGTTCTGATAAAACTGTATTAATGAACAACTAAAATTTGGATTTCATATTATTTTCACGTCACGAAATACTATCCTTGTAATTTTTTCCATTTATTTAACAATGTGAAAATCATTCTTTGCTCATAGATTGTACAAAACTAGGCATCAAGCCAGATTTGGCCCATGGTCTGCAGGGTGCCTACCTTTGCTATAACAGATTAATCATTTCTTTTTGAAATGAATCAGCATTTCTGAAGGACTCTAATGACAAACAGTCTTCTATTCCCCAAATGAAGGTATTATCATAAATATTCTATAAATGACAAACTGTAAAGAGCAGATGACCACATGTACCTGAAAGTTGAAGGCAGTATTAAATTCAGCCATACAAACAACTCACAAGAATTCATTTATTAAAAAAACAAACAAACAAAAAACCCCAGAAAACTTGTCTACACATTCAAATCCTTCTCTTTAATTATATTGATGTATCTACTTGGCAGCAAGGTTGATGGTAATGGACAAAGCTCTGGGTTGGAGTTCACAGCTATGACCTGAGCTAACTGTGTAATTTGGGGCAAATCCCTTAAATTTTCTTGACTCTAGTTGCTTCACCTGTAACGCCATTAGACTAGATTATACCTAAACTTCTTGCCAGCTATGAGATTTATTAAGTCTATTGAGTCACAGCATAAAACATTTAACCTAGACCATACTCTTGGAATTTATAAGCCCTGAATAGATAGAACATTTTTAAACCATGTTTGTCTTTGTTCACCATTTGCTAACTCCGGGACCTAGACAAGTACCTAAAACATAGTAAGGACTTAATAAATGTGTTGAATACATTTGAAAAATATAAATTATCTCTTTATAAAATAATATATAAAAGGCAATTAAAATAAGTTAATCTATTCATCTAGCAAATATTTTTTCAATAACAACAGTGTGTCAGGCACTGAAATAAGACCACATACCAGTCCAGGAAGTTTCACATCCCGGTGGACCTAAAGACAGAATGCGGTTCGTGGTAAATCAATAAAACTTATTTACCTATGCCAATTTTGCCTTCGATTTCCTTTTATAACTTCAATAAACACTTAGTAGAAAGAGTGAAATCAGAAATACAGCACTGATTCTGTCTCTGATCCCTGTCTTTAGAAATGAATCAATATTATTTGCTATCATTTGTTCTCTCCCTGACACAGTCTCTTTTTCACAAAGACACAAACACACAAAAACACACATTCATGGTTTTTCCAATTCATGACCTCTTTTCGTCACCTCTGAAAAATATTGATATGCTTATCAATAAGTGAAGATTATTACGTAAATGAGGATGCCAGGTATTGTAAAAAGGTATAATGGACAAAAACAGAAGGGGTTAGCTCTAGATTAGGAAGACTATCGTTATCATGTAAACATAACAATAGATATTAAGAGACTAAGCTGGCCAGAGGGTAGCAATGATGCTGGGGGGGGGGTCAGGGAAGCCGAGTGTACAAGGACTGCCAATGGTAAGGTGATTTCCTCTCTCTGTCCACTCACCATTGGCAGTATTGTTTGTTGGTTTGTTGTAAGGTGTTAAGTTTTGAGGTAATTTGCTATAAGTAGCTAATATACCTGCTGAATCAGAAACTCAAGGTGGGGCCCAGCAATCGGTATAACACACAGGTGATTCTGATGCGGGTTAATGCTTGACCACCTCTGGGCTGGGGAAATGTAGTGAGGTCCTGCCACAAGGTTGTGTTCTGGTTCCAATGACATGTAGTTTCCTGGGAGAGAGTGGGCAAGAGTGGTGACTTTAACCAGAGTTATTAGGACAAGTGTCATAGACCAAGTTACCTAAGGTACACAGGAAGTCCTAGAAAAGCAAGTGACATTTGAGCTAAAAATTAAACTTCAAGAAGGGGCTGGAGGAGAGAAGCGTGAGGTCCTCAAACACTTGGGCAAACTTGCACTTAGCACAAAGTCACATGTGAAGTCACAGCGACAGTGAACGGTACTGTGAGCTTACCATGCTCTCTATACCAGCCACTCACCAGTTTTAGGGTATCACCTCTTCAGAGAAGAGCAAAGGTCCTATTTTTCCTACACTCCCAAAACCTTGTCCTGCTGTCAGCCAGAGACTAGGCATGAGAAGGTTGTACCATCCAAGGGAAGTTCTACCACAAGAAAAATGTAGGGACTGTTTGTAACACAACTCTGTCTCAGTTCTTAAATGTCCTTTATTCTGCTATCATGATCTTCTTAACTTTGTGGCATTATAATATCATTTATTTTATTAAATGAGTGTGATAGTGCTGGGGTTATGGGTTTGTTTGTCCTTACTAGCCTAGCTTAGCTCTTTGCTTCAGCAAATATTCAGTGAGTGTTCTAGTCAACTCAGGCTGCTGTAACAAAAATGCCATAGACAGAGTGACTTAAACAACAAACAAATATTTATTTCTCACAGTTCTGGAGACTCTAAGTCTAAGATCACGATGTCATCATAGTTGGGTTCTGGTGAGGACCTTCTCTGGTTTGCAGACAGCTGCCTTCTTGCTATGTCCTCACATGTCAGAGAGAGCAAGAGATCATCTGTCTTGTGTCTCTCCTTATAAGGACACTAATCCTATTTATGGGGATGCCACCCTCATGAACTAGTTACCTCCTAAAGGCCCCAACTCCTAATACCATCACATTGGGGATTAAGGATTCAACATATGAATTGAGGGGGACACAGATATTCAGTCCATAACAGTGAGATTCTGCTTTTTTGTCAGGTGCAGTGGTAAGCACTGCAGATACAACAGTGAACAAAAGTTTAAAAAAAAATCTCCCTCTCCTCACAGAGCTACATTCTAGTGGGCAAGACAGATAATAAATAAGTAAACTAACAACAAACCAATATTCAAGATGATTATTGATTGAGATGTGAATTATGAAGTATACAACATAGGTGACATGACTGTGTTGGTTGGTGGCACCAGGAAAAGCTTGTCTGAAGGAATGAAATTGAAACTAAAAAACTCATTCTGGATGAAACACAATACCTGGTACAGGAACACTAATAGTCAGTGGCTGTCCTGCTTCTTGGTCCCCTACTGTCATGAGGCTCAATAGTCAGTTACGTTGAAGCCATGTCTCAAAAGCACTAAGCTATAGAGATGTGATTACATTTTGGCTTTAGGAAGATATATTTGTCAGCAGCAAAGAGATTGCACTGGAGTAAGTTTAGCATGGAAACAAATTAGGAAACTATTATTAGGAACCAAGAAATAGGTAATGAAGGCTTGAAGAAAGTCAGAGATTGTGGTGATTAGATACTTTGAGGCAGAATCAAGGCAAAGGCTTAATTAGAAAGGCAAAGCCAATAGGACTTTCCAGCTTGGATACAGGAATTGAGTATGTGAGTGTCAGGGTAATTCTGAGGTCTCTGACTCTTGTAGGGCAAGACTGTGATACCAATAACCAAAATAAAGCATTTAAGGACAATGCTGTTACGACTTGTTGACCACCTGCTGCACGTCAGGTTAAGTGCTTCATAAACATGAGCAGCTGTACAAACTTGGGGATACACAAATGCTGGGTTTACTCACGGAACTATGAAGGAAAATGTACCTTACTGCCTGGTGTAGACTGAATGCTTGTGTCCCCAGAATTCATGTGTTCAAACCCAATTCACAGTGTGAAGGTATTTGAGGTGGGGCCTGTGGGAGGTGATTAGGTCATGAGGGTGGAGCCCTCACAAGTGGGATTAGTTCCCTTATGAAAAAGAACACTGAAAGCTCCCTCACCCCTTCCACCGCATGAGGACACTGCGAGAAGACGGCTGTCTATGAAACAGGAAGTGAGTTCTCTCCAGACTTGGAATCTGCCAGAGCAGTGATCTTGGACTTCTCAGCCTTCATAACTGTGAGAAATAAATGGTTGTTGTTTAAGCCACCCAGTCTGTGGAATTTCTGTTGCAGCAGCTCAATCCACTATGACACTGCCTTTATGACCATGAGCAATTTTATTATGAAAAATAATATAAAATTCAAATACAAATTTCTAGGGCCCTCCCACGATCTTAGAAGAGACTCGTGCAAGTGAAGAAATGTGAAGCTTCAGCTTCATTAGCTTCCTGATCAATCCTCCTTTGCACAGCACAGAAGTTAAGGAGTTTTAGTTGCCTGCAAGATAATGCTGTGTGGAGAATTGAAATGATGAGTCTGTATATTGAGAGAGATGGTCTTGGGAGTCATTGGTCATGGTTGAAACCTGGATAGAAGGTGAAATGTCCAAGTGAGAACATATAGAGTAAGGAGAAGACGGGGCCATGGGTGGAGCTCTGTCGTAATCCCAGGGTTTAGGAAAGAATTGATAAAGACACAGTATATTAGTTTTCTATTGCTGCTGTAACAAATTACCACAAACTTCCTGGCTTAAAATAACACACATTTATTCCTTAGAGTTCTGCAGGTCAGAAGTCCAAAATCGGTTTTACTGGGTTACTGGGCTAGAGTTGAGATGAGGGCCAGTTTTTTTCGGAGGCTCTGAAGGGAGGCCGTTCCCCTGCCTCCTCAGCTTCTTGTACTCCTGAGCTTTCAGCCCCTTCCTCCATCACTCCAATTTCTGCTTGCACCATCACATTGCCTTCCCCCACTCTAACTCTGACTGCTGCCGAATCCTTCTGAAGAGGACCATTGGGACAACATCTGGCCTGTGGGTTAATCCAGTATAATATCCTATCTCAAGACCGAGCTAATCGCATCTACAAACTCTTTTTTTTCATAAAAGGTAACATTCACAGGTTCTGGTGATGAGGACACGAATGTATCTGGGGGCCATTACTCAGTCCACCATACATGGTCACAAAGGAAACTAAAATGGAGGGGGTAATAAAAAAGAATTTAAAAAAATGGTAAATGCAAGGAAAGAGGAAACTCAAGGATGTCTTAGTCAACTGTGTCTATTGACTGAGTTAAATAGAGACGTACATGGGAAAACACTGAGACAAAGGCACTAGATTTCTTAGTAAAGAGCTTTGCCAGGTTGGTTTCAAGCAGAAACTATATCTCAGCAGATTGAAGAGCAAACAAAGAGGAATACATAAAGTCAGTAAGATAATTATTTCAAGAAGGGAAAGTGAAAGATTTGTTTAGGGAAGCAAGGGAACTCAGAGAAGATTTTTGCTTTATTTTAATTAAGAGTGAAAGAGACTTGAGCATGTTTATACCCTTAAGAAAGAAGCCAGTGGAGAAGAGAGCCATAGAGAGAGGACGCAGAGAAATCCATGGGTGCGTAGCTGCGGTACACCTAGCTGGTCATTGCTTTTTCAGTTAGTATTTCTGCTTCATTAATGAGAAAACAGCCTTGAATGGCTGAGTTGAGGAAAGAATGCGACATCAAGTATGATCATTCATACTGCAGTAAATAACTTGTGGACCGCACAGTCTTTAGTCTCCAAGATTATACTTTGGGATGCTTTCCTAAAAAAATTAATCATGAATTAATATTTGCACTCCCATGATCATTGCAGCGCTATTCATAGTAGCCAATATGAGGCAACAACCTAAATCTTCATGATGGTGAATAAATAAATAAAACGTGGCCTACACATAAAATGAAATATTTTCAGCCTTAAAAAAGAAGGAAATTCTGCCATTTGTGACAACATGGATGAACCCTGAGGACACCATGCTAAATGACATAAGTCGGTCACAGTAGGACAAATAACTGCATGATTCCACTTATCTGAGGTATCTAAAATAGTCACAAAGTCTGCTCATGGGAGCAAAGACTAGAATTGTGGTTGCCAAGTGCTGGGAGGAGGGGAAAATAGGGATTTGCTACTTAGCAGGTACAACGTTTTACTTATACAAGATGAATAAACTCTAGAGATGCTATACAACATTACGCCCATACCCAGCAATGCTGTACTGTACACTTAAACATCAGTTAAGAGGGTAGATTGCATGTGAAGTGTACTTAACACAATAAAAATGTTTAATTCATCATGCCAAATATTCACTGCATTTTACTGCACATACTGCATTAAAATTTTATTACATAACTAAAAATACGTTTTTGTGGGAAAAGTTCTAAAGTACATATAAAAACAAGGAGGAAAATCTACTGTTACCATTTAAAGATCAAATGTTGTTAAAATTTATATATACCATATATATATACCGTACGCCTTGTATGTACTTCTTTTTTTCATCAACATGGGATTATACTCTACAGTAACCGGATTGTTTCAATTTGCAATGTTTTATAAACATTAAAAAAAATAAATCTAGACCTGTTAATGGCAGCCTAACATACTGCTGTATTGCTGAGCCATAACTTATTTAACCAGTCCTTTACTCATTGGGCATTTAGTTTTGATTTTTTAATACATACCCAGTGTTGGATTAATATTTTTGTATAAACATCATTACACACTTGTCCTGTTTCCTTAGACGAGGTCCTAGATAGGAATCACTGAGTCAAATGTTATGCACTGAGTCAAATGTTAAGGCAACTGATGCATACATATTGTCAAATTGTCCCCCAGAAAGGGGATTCATGTGGTTTCTATTAACACACCAGCTGCGAATGTCCACCCTTAGGGGTATCAGATCTCATGCAGCATTTACAAATAGAGCAGGGTCTAGACAGGGATGGTCTTAGTGTGAATCTTAATCTAATACTTACTAATATTTTCCCCACTGTAGTCTTGGGCAAGGAATTTAACCTCTGCAGGTTCAGTTTCCTCTTCAGCAAAATAGAAAGAATAATAGTTTCTCTATCATAGGACTTTTGCCAGAGTTAAATGTGAAAAGAGAGGGAAAATACTTGAATGATGCCCGACTCAGAGTAACTGCCTGATAGCTATTATAAGTCTTCTTATCTGCTTTAAACTATACTTTTATTGATAGTGAGATCGCTATGCAATTATATGCAATTATATAAATAGTGTCCATTTTTGCTTTTCCTTTTGTGACGACTTCATTTCCTTTGCCTGTTTTTTACTGGACTGTTCATGTTTGTTCTCATTGATTCATAAGTGATTTATAATTTAATGATAATAATCCTATATATGACATATATTTAACAAATATTTCCCAAGTTTGTCAGCTGAGTCTTAACTTAGCATTTTGTGATTATCAACAGAAGGGTTTTTTCAACTTTTTGTTATGAAAATTTACAAACACACAGAAACGTTGGAAGAACAATATATGAACATTTACCAAACAATCAGGTTCAACAATATCTTAACAATGTGCCACATCTGCTTTATCTATCACTTCACATTTTTGCTAAAACGTTTCAAATTACGTTGCAGACAGCACACCACTCCACATCTACGTGCTTTAGCAGATACCTCCTAAGAATTGAGACGTTCTCGTACATCTACACCAACATCATCATCACTTCAAACTTCACGTACACCTAGTTTAGAAAAGTTTTTAGCTGTCTCATTAAAATTCTAAAAATAAGTAAATAAATAAGGCTGTTAGTCTTCAGAATCAAAGGAGATCTTTCAGTGACTCAGTTCTTCATTCCTGTAAAATTTCTAGCAAGCCTAGAAGAAATTATAGATATCACAAGTAAAAACCACAAGATTTTACTTTTTTTGCACCACAGGTGCAGGGAAGAACAGGAGAACAGAGAATTCTCCCCAGGCTGTGAGCAGCCCAAGTCACCCTTGATCACCCCACTCTCTCTCTTTTCTAAATATTCCTCATAAAGTAATTCAAATGGGCCCAACAGCTCAACAAAAGAATGAGGGAATTCTTGGGACTGAGGGCCTAAAAGGCGGCTGGGGCACTTGTTAGCCTCATATAAACCTGAGTAAACAGACTGAATAACAGCATGGAATATTTAGTTGAACCCTCCTTGAATCAGCCGGACATGCGAGTCATTCGTCTTCCGATTACCTGCCGTCTCCCAGGCACAAAGGTGTCTGCGTCAAACATTCACCCACAGAGCAGCCCTTCTTTCAACACGTCTTGGTGCAGTAAAAAAAAAAGAGGCTGATGTTGCCAGAGTTTTGCAACCACATATGCAATAAAGACCAATTTGTGGTTTTTTCCCAACCATTTATGCCTACGCAATAATTCTACCAGAAGAGGAAGATGTTGTCATTGAAATCTAAACCTAACAGTGCAAAATAGAGATGATAAAATGTGTGCTCGTTTGAAGTCTCTCCCTAATGGGACTATTGAAGTTTGGGAGGAATTCAAATATTTTACTTTTAACTATGACTTAGAGGCTGGCAGTCATTAAAGCCTGCAGAGCTCGGCACCTGCTCAGTGATACTTAATGAAAAGCAGAAGCATCTCTCTTTTGCCGTGAATTCAAACAATTTTAAATTATAACCAGTAATGGGCCTGAAACCCATTATGAAAAGTGTGGGCTTTTTGTGCCCTGGAATCTATATCATCAGCAACTCCTTGGAACCAAGAACTTTGGCCGTATCAGCAGAGAGGGAAGCAGGCGTCCACAGTCACCCTGCATCTAACCAGGCATCCACGAGGGCCCGATCCAGCCAGCCCAGCACCCAAACTACCGTGGGAGGTGTCAGTGGGTTTCCTTCTGTACCCAGCCACGCTCCTTCCTGACATTTAAAGTTCAAATTCTAGTCCAACATACAGATGCTTTTTCCACATCTTTTTAAAAATGTATTTATTTTTTTGCGGTACGCAGGCCTCTCACTGTTGCGGCCTCTCCCGTTGCAGAGCACAGGCTCCAGACGCGCAGGCTCAGCGGCCATGGCTCACGGGCCCAGCCGCTCCGCGGCATGTGGGATCTTCCCGGACCGGGGCACGAACCCGCGTCCCCTGCATCAGCAGGCCATCAACCACTGCGCCACCAGAGACGCCCCTCCACATCTTACTGACTCATAAAAAAAAATGCACAAATAATAATAGTACTAGCTAATATTTATTTTTTTTGAGTTTATGGGCTCCCGTTGTGTAAACTGTTTTAACTGCATGACATGCAATAAACACACGACCGAGCTCTGTTAATCTATCTTCTCATTTTTCAGTATTTCACAGTGATTCTTTAAGAGACTACGGATAAGTAGTAAACCCATTTAACAGGTAATGAAAGTGGGGCTTAAAGCAATTTCATGACTCTCTCAAGGTCATACAGGGAAAGGATCCTAGGCCTCATCCTGTACGTGACAGGATTGAGACTGTGACCGAAATTCTCTGTTAATCTGGTGCTTGTGCCGCCATGCTCTTTAGGTTTGGCTCACGTTAGTTCTTACTCTGCATAGGTGGCAAGGCTCTGGGTATATCTATCCTGGGCGCCATCCACCCCCAGGGCAGGCAATCTGGAAGAGAAGGGCTGGAGGAAATGTAGGAACTGAGACGTTATTTGCTGTGGTCGAGAGTCAAATCCCCGCCCAATGCAGAAGAGAGTCAACGCCCCTGCCCACGGGAAGAAGCAAGAACATCCGGGTGACTCAGGGGAGAAGAGGACCGAGGAAATCTGCAAGCTGCGCTGCTGAGTTTCAAGGAGATGTCACCACATTTCTGGCGGAGGACTGAGGCAGAGCTCTGGAAAGATGATCCTTAATAGTATTAATAGTAAGATTGTTAAGAGCCCTGGAATCATGAAAAGCTTCACATTACCCAGTTCAGTGTGTGATGCTATGTCCCCCTAGGTCCTGCCACCAGATTAAAAAATGCCTCTGTTTTGCTCGTTCCTCTGGTTGTCAAATCTTCTGTTCCTCCTCACAACTGCACACCATGACAGGAAACACAGGCAGCAGTGCTGAGGTTAATGGGCCATGTCATCAGGAATAAAGGGACTGTATGTCCTGTAGGTCCCACTCACACTATGAGCCATTGCTGTCTCAACTTGACTGTCATTTAAAATGTCATCAGTAGTAAAAGCTAGCATCTCGCTCACCAGGCCCTGCACTGAGTGCTTGCTCTGCATTCTCGTTTATGCCTCACTCCTTTCCTATTAGACTTGATCTCTGCTTACCGAGAAGAAACTTCAGAGCACACAGTCAATGTGTGGTGGAGCTCAGTTTTGCACGCAATCTTTCTGAGGCCAGATTATAGAGCTCTTTACTGTATTATACTGTCTTTATTGACGTAAATTGGTATATCTAAAAATTAAAATAAACGAAAAGAGAGAGAGGAATAGAAAAGAAAGAAATGCATAAATGCATGAGGGGATGTTATCTGCATTCTTTTATAAAGGCAAATTCCATTCCCATGTGAAATATGCAGATGATGTTTCCTGCCACATATACAAAATGTCACTGTAAATGACATCAATAAAACATTTTCTACACTCCATGCATGTACGGCCTGCAGTTGGGTGAATGACGTATCCAGCTGGGTCTGCTGACCCAGCTTGTCTGGAGGAGGTGATGACTCCTTAGTGCTCTCCCCTGACTTGATTTCCACTGGAAAACAGGTATCTGCCCTTCCCGCTGCAACTTACGATGTCCTACTGCGTCTGGATTTAGTAACAAGCACCAAAATCAGTAACACAAAGAAGGAATGAAAGGTACAGGCATCAGTCTCTTGGGGGACATTATGATATATATTACTATCCACATTCCAAAGCTGAGAAGTGATGCTTTTTGAAGAGTGTTTATGGGTAAGTCTTCCCTGACGAGGACGATTTGAAGTCAGAGAGCGTGAGAAGGAATTACTGCCTGAAAAAAGCAAAGATTATTTGTTTCTATTCCCTAGTTTGACCACTGCTATTGGGTTACTAGGTACTTCTAGACTGACAGTTATAGCCCATTTAATCAGATGGAAACGTTTAGAAATAAAAGCATAGACAGATGGCTAAATGTTTGGATTATTCTAAATCATGACATGCTAATGTCTTTAAAACTTGACCTCCTTCAAAGTACCTGATGCCAAAATACTGCAGGCAGCCTTAATAGGAGAGCTATAAAGTTATCTGTTTTTTTTTGGTTTTTTTTTATAAATTTATTTATTTATTTATTTTTGGCTGTGTTGGGTCTTCGTTTCTGTGCGAGGGCTTTCTCTAGTTGTGGCAAGCGGGGGCCAGTCTTCATCGCGGTGCGCGGGCCTCTGACTATCGCGGCCTCTCTTGTTGAGGAGCACAGGCTCCAGACGCACAGGCTCAGTAGTTGTGGCTCACGGGCCTAGTTGCTCCGTGGCATGTGGGATCTTCCCAGACCAGGGCTCGAACCCATGTCCCCAGCATTAGCTGGCAGACTCTCAACCACTGCGCCACCAGGGAAGCCCATATCTGTTGTTTTTTAAAGTTAATGTTTGTTGACTATTTTGTGACAATAGCCACATCTATTTCAAAATGCTTTACTCAATACACTTACTGGAAGACCCTTTTAAAAGAGAAATTATAGATCTATATGTTTAAGTACAACCCATGAAAACACTGAAAGAGTAAGGACGTCAATATGAAAACACTTTGCAAGGTAGATCTTTGTCTGATATGTAACGTTAACATTCCCCAGGGTGAGGAGCTACCTGGGGAGATTTAAAAAAAAAGCCTGGGCTTCCCTGGTGGCGCAGTGGTTGAGAGTCCGCCTGCCGATGCAGGGGACACGGGTTCGAGCTCTGGTCTGGGAAGATCCCACATGCCACGGAGCAACTGGGCCCATGAGCCACAACTACTGAGCCTGCGCATCCGGAGCCTGTGCTCCACAACAAGAGAGGCCGCGCTGCGGTAGTGAGAGGCCCGAGCACCGTGATGAAGAGGGGCCCCCGCTTGCCACAACTAGAGAAAGCCCTCGCACAGAAATGAAGACCCAACACAGCCAAAATAAATATAAAAAACAAAACAAAACAAAAAACCTTTCCTTCTGCATAAAAGTCTTGACTATACTTCCTCCCCTTCCCTTCAAATAATAGAAATAATATTGGCTCTTTTTCTTCTTGCATCTCTACAAATTCATGCTAGTCCTAAAAAATGATGAGCACCCTATACTTTTAGTTTTCTTTAAGTTACAAATTAATTTTCACATGTAAATTCCATAGAAGGAAATGTCTGAGAAGAGTGATGGTCAAAGATGAGGCAGTCAATTCAGTTAAGTCTGAATTTGTCCCTCACACACACACACACACACACACACACACACACACACACTCTCACACACTGCCGAGGCATGCCTGACTTGTCCATCTCACTATAATCCACACATTTTGATAAGATCAGGATAAATCTCTTTTAATGGAGATGAAACTAACACCAACTACACGAAAAGGCACTTACATTTATCTTAGAATATGCTAGGACAAAGAAAAACAAAAACAGCAACTGAACCATGTATTAAGCCATTCTGGGAGACTCTTGTTTAATGAATTAAGGTTTAATTCACAACTTTATTTTTATTTATTTATTTATTTATTTATTTTGCGGTATGCGGGCCTCTCACTGTCGTGGCCTCTCCCGTTGCGGAGCACAGGCTCCGGACGCACAGGCTCAGCGGCCATGGCTCATGGGCCCAGCCACTCTGTGGCATGTGGGATCTTCCCAGACCGGGGCACGAACCCATGTCCCCTGCATTGGCAGGCAGACTTTCAACCACTGCGCCACCAGGGAAGCCCCACAACTTTATTTTTTATACACAAATGAAAACTAGTGAGTAGTCCAAGCACCAACTTTAATGAGCTGGAAACCATGAACTGTTCTTTCCTAATTCTTTGACTATATATTCTACTCAAAACCTGGATTCTTTCCCAAAGGGACTCCATTAATTATGGGGAATCTTTTTTAAGTTTGTTCCTTTCCATTCCTAAGCTTTTGTTTCTCTCTCTAAAAATGCATAGGGCATATTATCCTAATTTGGAGGAATGCAATTTCATAGCAGAATATTTATTTTATAAATTATTCTGAGCTATCATTTAAAAAAAGTAAAACATCCAAAAATCAGGCACAATGTTTTTAAGGCTGTTTATTAAAGGACAGAAGTTAGTGAGACCAGCGCTCTCGTGTCTGACATGCTCTAAAGTACAAAACGATAGAACAAGTCAGTCATCAAATGTGGAGTGACATATTCATTAGAATGTAGGACAACGTGAGAATAAGAAGAATAGGGAAAATATTTTTAAAGAAAGGAAGGAATACTTCAAAATTTTAACAGTGACTGCCTCCAAATGTAGAATTATGAGTCATATTTTCTTCTTTCTCATATTTTTTCTACACTCAGCTTTATTAAATTTAGGGTGGGTACAGAAAGAGCTATGATTCAAAATCCCAAAATCAGAAAGGAAGAGGCTCAGATGTTTTTCATTGGGAGTCATAAGGTAAGTTGCTCTCAAACATCCTGTATTTGACGTTTCTGTTGGTACAGGCAGCTTCCATGGAGACTAAGACAGGCGGTTTTGCCAACATGATAAAATAATAAGTGAATTAAAATACTTGCTTGTGTTTAAACTCTAAGAATTCAGAGAAAGTAAAACTAAAATGTAAAGGCCTTTCCAACGTCCCTTCTGTAGTTCGTTATCTGAAAACCTGGACACAGTTTTTAAACCAAAGTGATTGATTCCTTCAGACCACAGTGTTTTAGTTTCTCAGGGCTTACAAAAATCCCTGAGATGGGTACTGTTAACCTAATTTGTAAAGCACATAGATTGAAGCTTCACACATTTGCATAAATTAAACCTACCAGTCATTAAGCCAGAGGTGACTTCTGTCAGTTGGCGGTTGTTCTCTGACTCTCTGGACATAAAGGGAGGAGATGGCATGTTTGAATGCTTCCCTGGGTCCGGCATTTTGTAATCCCCCAGACAGTTCTTCAGCACACAATGAGTGAGCCCTGGGTTGTATTCTCTGTTCTGTGCAGACAGTGACAGAGTACTCTTGTGGGATTTCACCCTTACATTTGTCTGCAGGCCGCGCAAATTAGATGCTTTCACAAAGTAAGAAAAATAACTTCCCAACTACATTACAATATAAACATTTGCCCCTGAACTTAAAGTAGTTGAGTCATAAAAATGGTTTGTAGCCTGGGTGGTCAGAATACAGAAGCATATACAAGGAAGATGAAACTTATTCTGAAAAATATCATTTCCCAGTCTGGTAAAAGCCCTCAGAAATGTTAAATTATTATGAAATGTTGCAGAAACGTTAAATTATATTCTGCTTGTTCTTTGTCCTTTAACCTTTCTTTGCCTTATGATTATTAAAAATAAATTAGTTCCCTTATATGTATATATAATTTTTATTTATTTATTTATTTATTTGTATTTTGTTACTTAGAGTTAGGTTTTTGAACTTATGAAGGTTAGTATTTATGAACACCAATTAAGGTATTATCATGCCACATTATAGCAAAAGTCAAGGAGTTTCCTGCAGTGACAACAAAATCTTTACATCCTCCTTCTCCACACCCATAATGCACCCTGGTGTTCTTGTGGGGAAGCTCGGGTGTTCACGTGTGATTGACAGGGTGAATACAGAGCAGCAGTTGGCAGAGCTCAAGCAGAGCCTCTTTGCATTCATTCAGTTATTCATCAAGTATTTATTGAGTGACTACTATGTACCATGCACTGTCCCAAGGTCTGTGAGTCAAAAGAGACAACATCCCCACTTTCACAGAGTTTATATTCTAGCGGAGAGAGACTCACTAAACGAATATATTTTAAACATTTAAGAGCACATTTGAATATTCCAAAGATAAGAAAATAGGACAGTGCGAGAGCGTATAACTAGAGGGAGTAGCCAAGACCAGAAGGAAAAGCCACTGTAGGGAGGAAACCTCCACCCTCTTAGGATCCCTGGCTGGGTCTGCAAATGAAGCTGACAGAGTCACAGGAGAAAAGCATACACGTTTATTTCATGTAAGTTTTACGTGACATGGGAGCCTGCTGAGGGAACTAGAGATGTGAAGAAACAGAGCAGTTCAGGGTAGTTCATGCTGGGTGTATAGTAGGCTAGAGAGTGTGGGCTCAGGGTCGTAAACTGGGGGAAATGGCAAGGTCTGTCTGTCAACATCCTTCTTGATGTCCCTTTGTCTTAGGAGATAAGGATGCTTCTTTCCTCCAGGTATAGGGAGGGCACCTCTCAGATGAGGGTTTTATAACCTGCTTCATGGGAGATGGGAAGAGGGAAAGTCACAGTGACCTTCCTGCTGCCATTTTCTCAAATTCCTTCAGCTTAAAATATTCGACATGCCAGGTGCCACATTTTGGGGTACTGTGTCCAGAACCCCATCACTATGCATGTGAAGATCTGAGGAAGGGAATTCCGAGAAGGGGGGGAACAGGTGCAAAGACCCTGCAGCAGGAAAATGTGTGGGTTTCATAAGCCAGGGAACACAGCAAGGGGAAAGGAGGAGAGGGAAGCAAGGACGGGCCACACGACACAGGGTGTGGAAGGAACCGGTGCTACGTTAGATTTCCTTCTGAGGGAAATCTATACCAAATGCCTCTCACCATTTATGACTTTGCTTCTGAGACTCAAAGGGATCTTTGTTCAAGAGGAGCCTCTTTTTTATAAGCATATTCTAGGCTGTTCCTTTGGCCACTGATAAAAGAAATTTTCCCATATTGGGGAGTGGAGAAGTCATTCTGGTTTATACATGAGTTAACTTGAATTTTATCCTAACTAGAACAGCCTGTTTGTGGCCTATCAAACATACATTGTACATCTGGTTTAATTAGTAAAGAAAAGGGCACATTGGGCAGAAGTAAAGCATGTCCATGTTAAAAGTAAAGATTAAATGTCTCCCTTCCTGGGACGTCAGTGCTTGTTCTTCCACAATAAGACTCCCTTCCCAGGTACCAAGGTCATAGTGACTCGTTGTGTATGTGCTGATCTGGCTTTTTCTGAAACCTTGAAGGTATATATCCCTGACTTGTTCGATCTTCTTTGTTCTGAGAAGACGTAAAACCGTACTGAAAACCATGCTTCCCTGGAGCAGTTCCTCCGAGTTATCTGAGAGGCCGTCTTCCGGGCTACAGTCCTCAGTTTGACTCAAATAAAACTCTGTTCTTTTCCTACCATAGATTGTTCGTTGACTCTTTTCGTTGACACCACTCTTACCCAACAAGCCCCAGCAGTCACACGAAGGATTAGTCTGTGTTTTACGTGATTATTTTCTAACTCCCTTTCTAAGCTCTTTAGTGTGAAAATTTTAAACATAAACAAAAGAAGAAAGAATAGTATAACGAACCCCATTTTTCAACAATGATCAACTAATTTTTAATTGCACAAGCAATACATGCTTTCTGTAAATAATACAAAAAAAAAAAAACCTTGAAGAAGAAAAAACACAATTCCTCTATGTAGAGAAAACCACTGATAACTACAGTATAATACTCCATCTTTCTTTTTTTCATATACATCCATAGGGTAGGGTTTTTGTTTGTTTCTTGTTTTTGTTGTCAAGATGAGCCCATGTTGTACGTGCTATTTTGGAAGCTCATGCAACCTTTAAGCTATTTCTTCTACTCTCTCCTCACCGTTCCCATGGAAGTTTCCATTTTAGCCCAGCTCATGACATGTTGATTTTGACATTCCTCCTGTTTATTCATCTTTGTACATGTCCAGCATAGCTGAACCATGTTGCTTGGGAATAATTTCCATGTTGGTAAACTATCTACATGGATGGAAGCTGAAGGTTAGGACAGTGGTTAGAAATGTGAGCTCTGGATTCTAATCCTGACTCGGCCTCTCAACCCTCTGAAGACAGGCAAGTTATTAGCCTCTCTGTGGCTCAATTTCACTGCTCATAAAATGCAGAAACAATCGTTTCTGCCTCCTAGTGTTTTTATGGATAATGTAGAATAATGTATGTACTCAGGGCCCTTGCCATATAGCATAAGCTCAGTAAATGGTTGCTATATTTATTATTAAAACACTGGTTATTGGTGAACCGAACTTTTATGCCAAATGATAATATATCAAGGATAGTGATTTAACTTCCCCCAAAGCTGTACACAGCACCTGGGCACGTCACTGTCTTATAATAATATAACAGAAAGCACTCTTGCTTTTTAAGTCCTTAGTTGAAGTTAGACTAGATATAACCAAGCAAAGAGCTCACGTGCCTGCAGTGCAGAAAGTCGAACTCTGGCAGTGGGGGTTCGCCCCAAGGCAAGGGTCTACTGCAGGACACCAAGCAAGGGAGAGGGAGACAAGCCTCAGATCCACTCCCACTTGGTCTTTGGGTTGGGGGTGTTTTAAAACAAAGAGGCTGGATTAATCATCATCTTGTGACATTTCTTAATCTAGTTCAGGAGTCAGAATGTCTCTGGTTTAGATTCTCTGGCCAAGTGGTCCACGGCTCAGGGTCTGTGAGCTCATCTTGCCCTGGAGAAACAGCCTGAATTTATATGTTAATGATGCTATCCATAACAGCAGTTTTAGTACATTAGCCATGTTATTGACAGCAGCAATTTAAGTCATCTGATTCTGGTTGATGAGTGTTCAGTTAGTAAAGGACTGAGGTCAGAGGGGACAAGGAAGGGAATGACATTTTGGATAGAGAGATCAATCATAAACTTGGTAAGGGAACTCGGTTTTAGGGGGACTCGGTTTCAACGTGCCACGTTGGCATCTTATTTATTAACCGGTGTATCCTATGTAATATGCTACTTAGTATATAGAATAGCACCACTTGGTAATACTGTATTTATGCTGAAAATATTTGGTCTTGGTCTGTGTTCAAGAGGGGCCGGCTAGTATATGATCAGCTCTCCCAGGTAAGGGAAGGAAAAGCCAGTAGTGTGGGAATAAAAAACATATTACCTGTCATTAATAAACAATAGTGAGGCTATGAGGGCAGGAGGCATCTTGCTAGCACAGACCCCCAATGACCATTTGAGCTCCACCTAGCAATTATCTGCGTGTGCTTCATTCCTCACCTGTAGGCAGCACTGAAAAATCATTAAAAGTAAAGGAATATTTCTCCAAAAGGGTGAAGGAGAAAGCCATCTCCTTAGTAATTCTGCCTTGCAATTTTCCTTCCACCCTATTTTGCTGACATCAATCTTCCTGCATTAGATTTTTAAAAAGAATGAGACTAAAAAGGAATCAGAGAAACAGAGCAGAGATTCAGCAGAAAGCTTAAAGTGAAGAGGTTGGTCACCTTTGTCAATTTTAGTTTTAAGATGAGATTTTATGGAAAATGACACTGTCCTGTCCTGTGCTGTACTCAGGAGGAGACCAGCCTCTTTACCTCTCATGCTGAGGTGTGGTTAGGTGCCTAGCAAAGTATTTTCAAACTTTAAAGTTGTTTCCATAAGAATGTAATTCGAGCTCTGCAACTTCCTTAAGTTCATTGAACACGGTATGGCCGTAGTGTTACATTTTACTAGGAGCACTCATGCTGTGTGGTGATTAAATTTGTGAAACAGCTTTTCCTGAAAGTAAACAAAGAAAGACTCCATGGAAATTCCTTAACATGCAAGCTCTCTCCCTTTGTCTCCCTCCATCCCCTTCTTTCTCTTTCTCTCCCATTTTTCCCTTTTGCTTGGCTCTCTATTCCTTTCCCTTTGAAATGACTAGCTTACCATAAACATTTTTCCTTCCCACACACACGCATACACACACACACACAGACACACACACACACACACACACACGCACACCTGGCACCACTCACCGAACAGTGTCTGCTACTGACTGGCTTCCTCCAAAAAGGACAAAGGGTCAGTTAGAGGAGCCATCCTCAGTGTGCAGTGCAAATCTGGCAAAATTGCTGATATTGGTAGAAGTAACTGCCCTTACAACTCTGCAGACAATTAAATAATTGGATCCATATGTGCTGGCTTACAGAAATTTCAGTGAAGTTAACTTCAGCGTGGGGCTCTGATCTCAGCAAGAAAAGGGGCAGAAGTAAAAAGACACACCTACAATGATCCACCTAGTTTATTTCTTGGCCAGTGAGTATCACATCTTCTACAGAGACTTGGGCTTGTGTTACAGGGGAAGTGGGTGTCTTAAAGCTGTCCGCAAGAAAGCAGTAGCCTAACCTAAATTATTAAATGTCTCTAAGCACATAATGCATGCATACATACTCTATAACTCCATAACCATTAGATTTCTGAAAAATCACATTTGACTGGGAGTTCATCGGTCAGAGATCTAATATGATTCCTTCATTTGAAGACAAGAGCACGAATAAAACTTAAATTCAAATAAAGCTTTATTAAAAATGCAAATCACTTTCACTATAAATATTAAGGAAGGCTCCACGAAGTTTAACACATAAAAAAGATTGTTTTGGGCTTCCCTGGTGGCGCAGTGGTTGAGAGTCCGCCTGCCAATGCAGGGGACGCGGGTTCGTGCCCTGGTCCGGGAAGATCCCACATGCCGCGGAGCGGCTGGGCCCGTGAGCCATAGCCGCTGAGCCTGCGCGTCCGGAGCCTGTGCTCCGCAACGGGAGAGGCCACGACAGTGAGAGGCCCGCGTACAGCAAAAAAAAAAAAAAGATTGTTTTATTTCTGCAGCTGTGGAGAGGTAGCTAGCAACTCAGAAGAGGAACTCCAGGGTCTCACTGTCTGGGTTCAAATATTTCATCCTTTCAATCCTGAACTTTATCTCGCTCCCTGGTAACACCCTGCAAAATATCATTTCTCTTTCCCAGAGAATCCAGTCTGGATTCTAGCTACGTAACCTTGGAAAACTCTGTTTCTCTACGTCTAAGTTGCCTAATTTGTAAAACAGACATAAGAGGGCTGTTAATTAAACTAGTTAATTCAAGTAAAGTTCTTACAATAATGCTTGGTATATAGGAGGTGACAAACAGAAGATCTTTCACACTGAACTTGTCTCTAACAAGAACTATTATGGCGCATGCTTATTCCATCACTAACTTGCTTTGGCCTCTGCAAGCCAGTCAATGCCTGTTTTCTTGTTTGTATGAAGGAAGAGACAGCACTTCATTTCTAACATTTTATATATATATATATATGTATATATAATACACATAGAATATTTACATTTCTAGGACATTTATTGGACTTCAATAGCACATAAACTAGTTTAAATATTGTTGTGTGTGATATGGGCTCAACAAATCTAAAACAGTCACAGTAATTGACTAATTGATCGCAAACATTTCTAGTTCAGGTGCCAAGTTTGGGGAAGGCAGAGGTAGCACCATGATAATAAATAATAATAAAATGCTCCTTCCAGCCAGGTCAAGAGACATGACAGAGAACTGTACCCAACATCCTTGTCAAATAGCTCATGAGGGCACTCAATGTATAAAAGAGAGAGTTGAAAATTTTTATTTACTGGTTATTGGGAAGAAAGTCAGGCAAAGTGCAGCAACACTAGACAACTCACCGAAGCACCCAGGGATAACATTAATTGGACGGGATTCTCTGGGAAAGAGGAATGACATCTTGTAGGATGTTACTAGGGGGTGAAGTAAAGGTCAAGATTGAAAGGATGAAGTGCTTAGAAACTGACCAACAAAGTTTTCTGTACTTTGTCAACCACACATCAGTGAGCATGTTACCACCGAGAGGTTAAGTTAAGACCTGGATGCTTTGAGTTTATATTTTTCTTTCTTATAAAATGCAACAAAATCCTTGCATATACCAACTGTTCACTTCATCTTTATTAAATCAATTAGTGACCCCTCTTAAATTTTCAGCCAGAGGAAACTGGAGACAAACAGGGTTTCAGAGAACTTAAGAATGTGTAAATTTAAAGCCTAAATACCTCACATTTTAAATGAAGGATATGATAAAACAACTTGACCAAAGCCATATGACTTAGTGACAGAAGCCAGGACTAAAACTTCAAGTTGCCTGACTCTAAGGTCATGCCAGTCCCATTACACCAAACGGCCTTCACTTTGGGAGATGAACAAAATATTCACAAGCCAAGATTCAAATATCAAGTTTCTGTTCTATCAGTTACACGCTAGACCGTTCAAGCTCTGTGGTTCAAAAGAGATTCAAAATTCCGTGACTCTCAAAGTCTCAAATAGACCCTCAAAGAATTCCAACACAAGGTTCACTAGCAGCTTTATAGCATATGTATCTTGGGTTGGCCAAAAAGTTTGTTCAGGTTTTCCCATTATGGAAAAACCCGAACAAACTTTTTGGCCAACCCAGTAATTCATCCGATAAACAATAATTGTTGTCTTGGAATCATTTGGATTTATTATGAAAATTCTTGAGACCGTTTTTGATAAAAATAAGCATATAGACAAGGTTAAAAATGGGGTAGAGAAGATAAATCAAAATATCTCACTTCTTTCTTTCTTTTCTTTTTTTTTAAGAGAGAAATATTACTAATTGGGATTTCCCCTATGTCAGTTGAATGATTTTTACCTAATTCACTCTTCATTACAAAAATAGGTAAAGATTACAAATATCCCTTTTTAACCTACCGCGATGACAAAAGTTTTCTTGATGCCATTTGGTCAATCACTTTAACCCAGTAGCCTGGGTAAGAATCACCACAATGTAGGGGGTGTCTGAATGTTCCGCACATGTTGCGACTTCTATGATTTTTGTACTTGATATAACTGAGAGTCTAGTAAACCCATGACTGTGTTAATTTTTTTTTTTTTTCAGGTTTGCCAGGCATATGAGGGCTAGAAAGCTATCCATACTCTCAATAGTGTGTGCCTTTTTTGGAGTTATGGTTTCTTGTGAAAATATATGTTTTGGCTCAGATATTAGCTTGATGCAGCATTTATGATCAGTAATGTTTTTTCAACAAGAAGATCCTGGGAAGATTTTTGAGTGAGCATTGTACTGAATAAATGCTTTAACATACTCAGTGTTCTAACTGTATACATTTGATATCTCTAACATGTCTAACTCACCATTTCCTCTAAGCAGGGAGAATGCCAATTTTGGTCACACAAAAACAATAGTTTTTTTTATTTGCTAAGATTCTGTTTTCTATAACTTCTGTTGATAGTTTCTTCTTCAGTGTTAATTTGGGACCCAAGAATAGCAGTAGATAAATAAGGGAGGCCTAGGAGAACTAATGTAGGGAATGAAAACTGAAAAGCATGAGATTGGTCTAGACCCAGAAGTGGTCACAATGGAACCAAGGATCAAAGGAAAGATGCATACCAAACCAGAGGTCAGTCAGTGTCCTGGTGTGAAATCCAGAGAGTTGGAAAGCAGAGAAAGGGAAGAAATGGGAAGCCAGGAGGAAATGAGGTCTCAGGCAGAAAACTGAAGTCAGAGCAAGATTGGGAAGGGGAAGTTAACACACCACCCATCCAAGCAACCAAGAATCAGAGAGGAAACACTCTTGGGAGGGGAGAGTCTAAACCCAAGTCTGTCTCCACCAGGATTAGTTTTTTTGTTTGTTTGTTTGTTTTTTTGCAGTACGCGGGCCCCTCACCGTTGTGGCCTCTCCCGTTGCGGAGCACAGGCTCTGGACGTGCAGGCCCAGCGGCCATGGCCCACGGGCCCAGCCGCTCCGTGGCACGTGGGATCTTCCCGGACCGGGGCACGAACCCGTGTCCCCTGCATCGGCAGGCGGACTCTCAACCACTGCGCCACCAGGGAAGCCCCCAGAATTAGTTTTAAATATTTCCATCTATGGGCAGGAGCTAAGCCCACCACAGAGACAGGTGGTTAACTAGGAATCAAGAGCAGATCCTGACAACATTAAGATCTACTTTACTAGGATACTTAGAGTGGAATTTTATTCAACAGTAAGTTAGATAACAAAGATATAATAATGAGGAAAACAGGTAAGATTTCCTACCCTCATGAAGTTTACATTTTACAGAGGTAGGTAAATACAGGCTATGGAGCATAGTTACAGAACACAACTTTTCAGACTTGAAAGGTAACCTAATTTCTATCCTTATCTAGGTCCACTTCCACAAACAGCTATCCTAGCATTTGCTCTAATTAATTCCTGAACTCGTCTCTTTTTTTTTCTTATTCACTTTTTCTAGGAGATTTTTTTTTCACATATTCCTTTTCTTTGTTCCTATATTCACTTCTGGAGCCATTCTGGTTTTAAGTTCTCATTCATTTCTTTAATATCTCATGATTCCCATATCCAATTCAAGTCAATATGAATTCAATATTTCTAGGCTCCAAAGACATCAAAAGGAGAAAGGGCAAGTCTCTCCACTCAAGGAGATTTTATTTCTGCAGGAGTCCATATGTCCTCAAGAAGCTGTCAGACCAGGATGAATGTATGATGGCCCACACGGGAGGCATTATGTACTGTGGTGGTAAAAAGGCTATGATAACAGAGGACAGTTTCCAGATTCCTAGAACAGAACTGAAATCGCTTTCAGTTGGCAGGCATCAGGAAATGCTTATAGAGGAAATCTAATGAATTTATAAGAAAATTAAATTAAATTAGATAAAATTTAATGAGTAAACATTAAATTCAAGAGTAGGGACTGTGTCTGATTCCTCATTTTATCCCTAGTACCTAGAACCGAGCCTGAAATGTGGTAATAATTTAAGTACACAACAAATATTTGTTGAACTGATCTTGAATGATTGGATTAAATCCTGGACAACTAGTAGGACTCCAATCAAGTAAAACAGGGGCAAACAGAGCAGGTCTTTTCGAAGAAAAGAAAGACATGACGTGAGCAAAGATAAGAAAAGAGAAAAATGTGAGCAGAGGGTAGCCTAATTTGGATGGTTTGAAGTGTTTACAGAAAAGGCCTATTTGAAAGTTTACTAATTTTATATGAGACACGCTGGTTTCAGCATCGTGGTGAAAGCGTGTGCCCCATATCAAGGAAAATGGGGGAAGGAGTAGGTCAACCAGGCAGACTCAATTCAGATGTCTGGCTGCATGAGGCTAATAAGAAGGGTCCCAGGAGAGAAGTTTCAGGATGGAGAGAGCACTACTGTAGGGAGAGAGCTAGAGGAACAAAGAGTAAGACCCAAGTTGCGAGGAAGACGGGACAGGCGGGGTAGGGCCTCAGGACCAAAATCACAGGAGTAAGAAGCACTGGGCTGGGTGGACACAGGCCTCATCTTGGCTTTGCCATTAACTCTTTACTTTGGGGGCGAGTCACTTACTTCTGAGTGTGTTCTCTCATCTGTGAAATGGAGATGAAACTTACATCATACTATCATGTCTAAATAAGACAACTTTTGTTAAATACCTGACATATACAGTATACCACCATAAAAATAAGTATGTTTTCATAGAATTATATAGAGAATATGTTTACTTACAGAAGATATAGCAGTATTGGGTTGGCCAAAAATGTACGGAACATCATATGGAAAAACCCAAACGAACTTTTTGGCTAACCCAATACACTGATTTTCTAGGGCTGTTGTAACAAAGTGCCACAAACTGCTGGAGTAAAACAACAGAAACGTGTTCTCGCATCATTCCCGGTGCCAGAAGTACAAAATCAAGGTGTTGGCCGAGTTGAGTTTTTCTTGGAGGCAGAATCTTGCCTCTCTCTTAACTTCTGGTGGTTGTTGGCAATCCTTGGTGTTCCCATGCTTGTAGTCGCCTAACCCCAATCTCTGCCTCTGTTGTCACGTGGCGTCCTCCTTGTATGTCTCTGTGTGTCTCCTTTTCTCACAAGGACGACAGTCATATTGGATTTAGGGCCCAATCTACCCCGCTATGACCTCATCTTAACTAATCACATCTGCAAAGACCCCATTTCCAAATAAGGTCACATTCTGAGGTTCCAGGTTAGCAGGAATTTCAACCCGGCATAAGAAGTATATTCCTAACTTATTCTTATTTTTTATAATAGCTTCAACAGGCTATTATTATAAGAACTAGGATTGAGCCTTAGAGGGGAGGGGGACAAAATGGTTGAGATCCCAGGTCAGGAAATCTGAGTTCCATCTACTCCTCTTCCCACGTGTGTAGCCTTGGAGGCTACACCCTCCTTAGTGGTTAGTCTTCTCATCTGATAAACAGGGGGCAGACCTTCAGAGTGTTTGGGGAGGACTAAGGGAAGTAATGCGTGTGATGCACTTAGCATGGTACTGGCCCAGAGGGATGGTGTTCAGCTCACTCTAAGGAGGCCAATCTGTGCTGCAGATGGCAGGGGGTGGGGGGACAGGGGGAGGGCAAGGTTTCTGCTCACGTGAACGTGCCTCACCATTCATCCAGACGCAGGCTGAAAGCGCTGCGTGGACAGCCACTCTCATCTTTACAGTCTAGCTCTCTGCCACTAAGATTTCCCCAGGCCAGCTTGTTCAATGCTAACTCGAGTGATTTACCACCACTCTTGATCCATGACCCGTAGAAATGCCAGCTCACTGGTCACTGTCCAATGTCTAGCATTTCAGTTCGCCCATCAGCTTTATACACTATATTATTGGACTCCGAAAACCAACTGCTTAATCATCATCGTCAACTTCTTCTTAAGTTATATTTGGAAAGAACAATTTAAAATATATGTAAATAAATAATGCCTTAACTTTCATAAATTTGTAATACATTTATGTATTTCTAATACATTACCTTGCTTTCTCTTTCAGGTGGAAAACCAGGTAGTTTACTTACATGAGTTAAATACAACACTTCACTGTATCCTGATTGGTGGGAACACCTTCCTCAGTACTTGCTTATGTTAGGTGTATTCTAGGAGTTCATTGTTGGTCAGCTGGTAATGAAATACACAAATTTGAATCAGTTATGCGGTTTGTGGCAGTCACTATCTTATCCATAAAGAAGGCTGACCACAGTAGTACCTTTGAACAGACATAGACCTAAGACTTGGACTGAAGTTATATTGTCAAAATCTGTATTGGTCTCCTGTTGGTTTGCTCGACTTAACACTCGGCTTTGTCAGCTTGCAGTTGGTTTTCCAGGGTGCTGTACTGAGAAGCTTACAGGGGGAGTAAAATCCGAACATTACCTTTGCTATTCGTGAGGCACTTTTATATCGTGAGTCCATATTCTTGTATTCAACTGATGTTACGGAATGACGTATAAATGCAGCAGGGCTGCATAGTGCCCTTTAACTCCCAGATGGGCAAATATTCTCAGGATTTTAAGAATTGCTGTATGCTCTCGCCTGTTATAAAGTTCATGGATAAGCAGGCAGGCAGGGATTCTCACTGACTGATGTCTAAGATAAGCAAATTATGCATTAATTTCAAACCTTAGGAAGCCCAAGGTTGTGTACCAACTACCTGAATCTAGAAAAGTGAAACGCAACAAACTTCCTGCCAATTCACAAGTTGCAGATGCTTTAGATTTGGTATTTGGGATCTACCTGAATTTGACTGTGTCTACACTATCATTTCCATTTACTTTATAGTTAAGTACAGTCATTTTCATTTGTAACAGCTACATATGACAGGCAAGGAAACACTTAAAACCACAAGCGATCTTGGAGCATGTGTGTAAAAGATGACATGAGACTGCTTTTGTCTTCTGAGCTCATTCCTAATTTCTGTGTCCGAAATATATCAGCCACCATATATAAATCTTTTAACAGAACCCAGATTTCATGAATTTGTGGCTTGCCTGAACTTACTTTTTTAAAATCCTGGATGTACTGCAGATGAAAATGATCTCTATTACTTTAGAAATTGCACTTTACAAAATAAAAAAGATGAACATTTTTCAGATTAATTTCAGAACATTCTAAATCCCAGGAATGTTTATTGATGTAAACCCACATAGATTAAGCAATTTAGAGATTTGGGGCAAACAGGCACCACTTTGCAGTAGGTTTGGAAAAGAGAAAGCATTTCAGCACATGTTCCGCCACAAAGCATTTGGCAGTCTAAGTTAGAGCTTCAGATTTCCTTCTGAAAGGGACAAGAGACTTCCTGTCATTCCTCTGGGTTTCTGCATGTGACACCGATGTGCACAATGCAAAGTGTAAACAGATGTAAATGGTGAGGGAGGGAGCCCGGCCAGTGTGTGGTTCTACACACTCTCCACACCCTGCTCTGGGCGCAGTCCGCCTCCCCTCGGAGTCGGCGGCGGACATTTCCACCCAAGTCACAGGACGCTTGACTGGTTTATTTCACCAATATTTACTTATGGAAATCAAGGGGCGTGGCCGGGGCGGGAGGAGGGGTCTGGGGCCGAGGGGCTCCGACCGCAAAACAGCACCAGTAACCTTATCTGCAGGGATCATTAACCTTTCTGGAAAACGCAGCTGGCTGTGCTCTGAGGTTTGTCCTCAGAATGTGAGGAGCGCCACACAGATACCGCAGAGACTGTTCAAAGACTGTTGGGTTTACCTTGCGCGCTTTTGCTCCACCGTAGTGTGGCAGAAAAATGAGATTGCAACAATTCTTTTTTCTGTTTCTTGTTTTTATGATGAGTCTTCTACTTACCCCCGGACAGAGACCAGGTAGGACTTGGATGGATTTGTACCGAGTGACTTGTTTTCGTGCCTGTTTGTGTGAACGGGCCTCTGAGCATGACTGTGTCTCTGTCGAAAATCGCGTAGGTGTGCTTGGGGGTGAGTGTGTGGGATTTCAGAAGTATGTTATCTATCCCGTTAGGTCTGTTATTTGGATATTTAAAAAGTAGCTGGATTTTAGAATGATGATAAATATTTGACCACTATTTTTCTAAATTCGAAGAAAATTGATCCCAAAGCTATCATAGATATGGTGTCCTTATAAGTAAAAAGAGAGCTGTTATTTCTAGATATATAGTTAGATGTGTCACTTTAAAAAGTGCCATTTTAGTATTATTGTGCTTACAGAGCCAAAAAAAGTCAAAAATATGTGTGGTCAAGATAAATAATATTAATTTACTTGACACATTTTTCAAGGATTGTATCAGTCATGTTGTTCTTAACTAACAGGGATTTAGTAAACAAAGTTATTTTAAAGTGCTTTTACTTCAGAACCAAATATCTAAGATTTCAAAGCGCTGCCAAGTAAAAAAGAAAAAAAAAATTAGAAAGTTTTCTAAGGAAAAAGCCAACCTAAATTTAAATAGAAAGGTGACACCATTTATATCTAAACATGTTAGATTATTCCCTTGATAATATACTTCTCCATTTACAACAGAAAATGGTGCATAACTGGTTAAACATTGAGTCTCTGCCTTTTAGTTAGAAGTTTGATCACTGAGACTATTTCAAATGACGTTTCCTGGTCTGACCTCTTTACATAAATAAGAAAAAAGTTTCAAGTTAGCGATTCAGAAAGCAGCTGATCCCTTCTTACTGTTTATAGCAATTGCTATTCAAATTGTTTCTCCTCTCAAAATACAGAGCAACTTGGACAACAGTCTTGTAAAATATTTGTGATTAATTCACTACGTAAACTAAGAAGTCTAGAAACATTTAGAAAGAAGTCATGTAGGAGAAGAATTTTACTATTAAATCCCACCATCAACAATGAACTGTTAGGAATACCCATCGTGAATTTGCATCTCATTAATTTTTTATATCACAATCACATCTGAACAGAGAGCAAATAATCACAGTATAATCTGGATCGAAAGTATTCCCTCAGTCTTCAGATTAAACAACTAATTTTCTGTAAATGCCCCTGATATTTTCCTCTTTTTTTTTTTTTTTCCAGCTAATTTGGCAATGAGAAGAAAATTGCACAGGTACAACTGCCTTCAGAGGAGATGTATGCCTCTGCATTCACGAGTGCCCTTCCCCTGAGGTACTTTTGATGGAAAGAGTTTTACTACATTTAGGCAATGTTCCAGATTACATATACCTGAGAATGCTTAAATGGCTTTAGAGTGATGTCAGTTTAAGGAATGCATACTAATGGTTTGCATACTAACAGTGAAATGAAATGATGTTTGGGAATGGCTTTAATCATTTAATGGGATGGAGGAGGAAAATGTAGGAAAATCTTGATAATTGTTGAACCTGAGTGATAGTTACGTGGGGATTAATACCATTGTGTGTGTTTGAAAATTTTCATAATTAAAAAAATCAGGCACGAGGAGAATGTAATTAATTATAAAGGTATCTTGAAACACGTGTTTTGAAAATCCCTGACTAGCTCCCTATGCTGTCCAGAATAAGCACGTTTCCCATTCACACCACTCTATGCTTGAAAGCATTCGCACACGTTTGCCCAACACCACCAAGTGGATGATGTGTTAGCCTCAACACTTAGTAATTTATTCTTCCTGAAAATATTTCTTTTCATATATAAAATCAACTTAATATTAATGACATGGCAGCTTTCCAGCTTCACTAATAGAGTTGGTCATGATGGTTGCATCTTTAAGGATAAATTCTGAATAGAATTTTGTTCCTGATTTTACACTACCGCCATCACCAGTAATACTGCTTGAATCAGTTAACATCAAACACCGCCCAAGTTTGTTACTTCACACTAAAAAATAAGAAGCTTGACATTCCATTGTAATTATTTTAAGCTCTTTAATTCACATGAAATATAGCTTCCTTTAAAAAAGTCATAGAAATATCCCTCAGCTGGTTAACATAACACAGGCAGTTGCTCAATTAGCCTATTCATTTGGCCTGTGGACTGGAGCATTTATGGCACTATGCATCCAGGGAAAAGAATGATTGCTCTGCCTGGTGTTTAATACACGCTTTTCAAACCAGTGAAGACCCTGTAGTGGGATATTAAATAAAGGAAGAGCAGTTCAGTAACAAGCATTTACCAAGAGGACTGAGACAAAAACCCAAGTTCTCTACGCCTGCATCTGTAACAAATTACTCTTTGCTATCAAAATATGAAAAAGAAATTTGGTGGAGAAATCCAGAAAGATACAAGAGGAAGTTCTCGAGAAGCCAATTAATGGGGACTAAAACATGCTTTAAAAGTGTCTTATATGTTAAAAAATCCTTTGGTGTATGTTGATAATGAATTTCAGTCTCTCATATAAATAACGGTAAAATCTGTGCTTAGGAGGAGTGGAGAAGTTCATGATTTTTCCAGCACTCCTCCACAGATAACAAAGAGGCATTTCACAGTAGCAAGGGAATTCCTGCATATGCAGGAAAGGATGCCTCACAAATGCAGACAAAAGCCCTTAGTCAGCCACAGGTTATATTGGCTTTCTCCCCCAAACACCTGCCATAAAAACTAGGGCTGTAAGTAAACAAGATAGAGTAGTGAAATTTGAATTGTCAAAGTTAAGGAAAATTTTGACCTATAAAGCAAATTTGTAAACCAAAGGGAAACGTAAGTCGAAGCCATATAAACTATTTAATAATAGCAATCCTTTACAAAAGTTGGGTAATCCTTTTAAAGAACTGCTCAGGTTACAGCATCCATTTTCTCAGTGTTTAGACTAGTCCTACATTCCAGCTACAGTTCTTTGAAGAATGTGTAAAAGTCACATTTTGGAATCCAGCATTAGTATAAGAGCCACTGAAAGAAAAACGTTCATTTCCCCACAGGGAACTATATTTAATATCCAGTGATCAACCATCTAGAAAAGAACATGAAAAAAAATATATGTATAATGGAATCACTTTGCTGTACAGCAGAAATTAAAACATTATAAATCAACTATACTTCAATAAAATTCTCTTAAAAATTAAAAAAAAAAGATAATTTCCCAAGAGCTTGGTCAACCAGTGCTCTAAGTGCTATATTCAAGTTTGATAGCATGATTCTCACTGCCCTAAATACTTGCATCTTTTTTATATGTCTTGCAACAAAGGTACTTTGACTACTAGATAAAAGCACTATAGACATAAGTAGTGGAACTCTGAGGCTGAATCTCTCTTCATTTGTCCCCCTCTGTTTTCTACGTGCTTTAGATAAAATCACATGTCTTGACTTCATTCAGTTAGGGTCAAGGAAGACTGTAAAGGGATAGGTAAGGTAAACATTTGACTTTGAAGTTTTACAGATTAACCTTTTAGAGTGGTTTAGACTTTCAGCTCACTTGATGGGAAAGCCCGATTACATTTACTCCGTCAATTTTTCCTTCTCACAGAGTCCCCCTCAAAGATCCTCAGTGAGATTTCCTAACTGTTGAGATAATTAAATAGAAAATCTTGCCATATAAAGTTTATTTTCTAATACTTTTTTTTCTCACAAATATTTTGGCGTTACCTTCAGCCCTAAGTGAATTAGAGTGAAGGAAAGCAAAAGAAGGGTGTCAGGAAATCTGAGCTTATAGGTTGATGTGGAAATGAGGTAGGGTCTTTGAGGTGGGGACTCTGATGATGTCCCCTTCCGACAGTATCATCTCACTACAGCCCTGATTTTATCGATAAATATGTGCTCTAGGTAACGACACACTCCGTTAACCCATACTCTTTCTAGCTTTTTAATAATAGTTATAATACATGTTCATGGTATAACATTTTTTTCTAACAGTCTGGAAGAATACTGTAAAGTCAAAAGTAAAAGTCTTCCACCCTCCTCTGTTGCCCATTTTCCTTTCCCAGAGGTAATGGCTATGAAAATATTTTTGGTGAAGTTACCTTTTAAAATTGAGACCCTTGATTACCATTCAAATGTAAATGATTCTACTTCTCTATTTTCTGCCTTTTTAAAAAGAATTGTTTTGTAGAAGTATAGTTGATTTACAATATTGTGTTAGTTTTAGGTGTATAGCCAAGTGATTCAGTTATATATTTTTTCAGATTTTTTCCCACTGTAGGTTATTACAAGCTATTGAATGTAGCTCCTTGAGCTATACAGTAGGTCCTTGTTGCTTACCTATGTTATGTATATCGTAGTTGTATCTGGTAATCCCCATAGCCTTCACTTGTCCACTTGGTAACCGTAAGTTTGTCTTCTATGCCTGTGAGTCTGTTTAGTATATAGATTCAGTTGTATTATTTCATTCCACTCCGACGTTGGGTCTCTGTGTGCTTTCTCCACACCCAGACAACCAGCCTCCATACTGTCTGCCTTACTCCTACGCCCTTTAAGTCATGATTCCCCCCCACCCCTGACCAAATCTCTGCTCTGCCTCCAAACTCTATGCAACCGTCCTGTTGTCCTGGCCCTTCTCACTCTATTCTGCCTCTTTGTCTTATCCGAAAGCCAACTCTGCCTTCAGTGCAGAATCTCCACTTTAGGGGAGCACTTCACCTCCAACTTTAGTGGCGCTCTCTGCAAAGAACTCTTCTTACTTTTAAGCACCTCTGATTCCCATTCAGTTCTATTTCAAGACTTCAATGACCTCCAGTTTCCTTAAACTTTTTAACCTCCTTATCCAACTCACAGCAAGAGATGATTCCTCTTCCCATCGAAAATGGAGGTAATCAAGCTTCAAAACCAGACCCTGCCCTCAAACTACAAACATTTACATCTGCAGCGTCTTCTGTTTTCCCCTCCTAGTCTTTCATTAGGAGATTCCTTTCTTGGTTATGGTTCATCTCTCCACACCTCAGGAACCTTGATCCAACAATTACTGCCTTTCTTCCCTAGCATGTTCAATATGTCAAAACTGATCTATTTCATCTTTAAAAAAAAAAAAAAGAAAAAGAAAGAAGGTGCACCCTTGGCCCCATAGTGCTCTCTAGTGACCAGCTCAGGTTCTTCTCTGCACAGCCCAATTTCTTGAAAAGTGGCTACTTCCTTCCCTCCCATGTATTTTCAATGCACTGTTCCCACTGCATTCTGGGAAAGGTCCCTAGTGACTTCCTTCTTCTCAAATTCAGTGAACACATCAGCTGTCTCCGTGGGTCAAGTTGTAGAATGAATTTTCCTTGGTTTCAAAGATACCCTGCTCCCTTCTGACCATCTCTGGAATAAATCACTATTCCTTTCAGGACCTGTACAGGGTGTCCAACTGCCTACCTGGAATCACCTCAGCTGCCCTGCAGATACTTGAAGCCCATGGCCACAGTGCACATGCAGATCTCCACCATGGCTTCTGCACAGCTATTCCTGTAACTCAGCTCTCTGTTCCAATACCATGCGTGTCATCAGGAAGGACTTCCCTGATGATCCTTTATGTAAAAAAGCAGTACCAAAATAAAGTCTTAAAGCAATTCTTCAACCTGCCCAAGATACTTCCAATTTTCCTTTTCCTGGATTGTTTTTCTCCATAATACGTAATGCCATGTGACATAACATGTATTTACTCTGTTGTTGGTTTAGCATCTTCCTCTCTTCATTAGAATGTAAGTTTCATGAGAACAGGAACTTTGCTTTGGTCATCAGCTCTTCAGAAATATTTGATGAGCGACTGAATGAATAGCTAAAAGTAAATTCTTTAATTCCTTCCACTCAAATATGTCCCCTGTGTTCTCAAAGTTACTGTGTATTAGGCAGTGTGCTGTGAAATGTAACGTGGTACTGTCCCAACCTAAACTTCTGAGCAGAGTGCCCTAGTGTCCAGTTCTGTTCGGTTCCTCAGCCTGTCATTTCTACCTGACAACCTGCTTCCTCCTTTTCATCTCTTTACTACTATTTCAGTGCCTGTTATATCTCTCCAACATGACTGCCACACCTTAACTGATCACTCCAGCCTCCAGGTCTCTTTTGGAAAATCCATTTTTTGTTTTATCATCTGATCTTTTTAAACTGTAAATCCAATCATGTCACACCTTGATTAAAATCCTTAACTGTCTCTGTAGCCTTCAGGACAGTGAGAACTCCCATAATTTAACAAAGGACACATTACAAAGGGTACCTCTGCGGCATCACCTCTTCTCCCCTGCCCTTTCTCAGAGTGGATAAGAGTTAAGACAGGACTGCCTAAGTTCTAGCTCTGGCCACACAGCTCACCCACTGGTGATCTCTGGTAAGTCACTTATCTCTTCTAAGCCTCCTTTCACTTCCAGACCTGGAAAATGGAGCTGGTAATGTAATGGTATGTACCTTATCGTAACTGTACCTAGCACATAGTAAGTGCTAAACAGGTAGTAGCTAGAATTATTAACATGGCTTTAAAGTCAGTCCATTCTTCACCTCTTGCCCTTCCTCAAGCTACACTTCTGCCTACTTATTCTTTTCCTCACTATCAAGTCGTCCTTCAAGACACCTTCCCTGGTTTTGATACCCCTACAGATTTTATTAGATGCCCACTTTTTGCTCTCAGCCCCGTTTGCATATACTTCTGTCAAAATACCGGACTCACTGCCCTGTAATAATGTGTTAACTGACTGGACTCCTCCCTACCTCCCTCCACACACTAGAAATTCTCTGAAGGCAGAGTGTGGGTGTTCTGACTTTGTTAAATTAACATTTGTTAAGTGGAGCACAGAGCACAGAATAGTGAGCCTTACTGCAACACCTGACCACAGATATGTTGAAATAGAGAAGTTTATTACAGTCCTGGAGGAAGCACCGGGCATGCCTCAAGGGGCCACATGGGGAGGCCAAGGCAGAGTGCAGACAGAGAGAGGGGACCTGGGGGACACACGTGCCTTTAGTAGGGTCTGTGGTGGAGTCCTTTGGATTCCTGGGCAAGGGCCTGATAAGTCAATTCAGACCAAGAGCATGGTTTTGGTAAGCCCCAGGGGGTCTTACCTAAGGGGCACATAAGGTAACCAGGCCCTGGGAGACAGGGAGACTGTTGATCACAAAGGCTGCTGGGGCTTCACGTCAGGAACTTCTGTTTGCTTGTGACCTTGCACTGCTCTCCAGGGCATGTGCTTCGTTTGTGGGAGGCGCTGGTGTCAGTGTAAAGCCCCACACAAAATGCATGCCTGGCAGCAACACCATGGGGTAGCTTAGCTAGACTCTCATCATTGGGTTGCATTTATTTATCTTCCTATCTTCAGCCGAAAAAAGTGCCTGGATACAGCAGACACTCCAACAATTTTGCTCAAAGAAACGAAATGAACCTTGTATCAATATTTATTGTCTTAGCATTTAAGAGGTACTACCGTCAGGCCCCAACACGCATTTTCAGCTTTATTTCCTGATATTAGCTGCCAGACTGAACTCTTCCTCGCTCATCTCACCAAGTGCAAACCCTGCCTCTCCCCCAGGGTTCTCTTCCAACTCCGTTTCCTACATGAGGCCCACCCTCATCCAAAGAGTTTAAAATAATGTTCCACTCTCAACAGTCACTGCATTTTTATCAGTAGGTTTTTAAAGTCATTTATCATATATTCTGCTTTATTTCATCAAATTTTACCAGTACTGGAATGTGAGCTCCTTGAAGATAAGACTTGGCCCCTAAAGTTTAGCCTATAAACCTTTATAGTGTGTGAATAGCGGAGAGCAGCTTGAAGTATAGGGGATTCTTGCATGGACTATAGTATCTGTAGGACGCCTTGCTCAAGACTAAACAAAATATAGAAAATTACTGTTTTCTCAGTTAATCATAGTCTAGTGTCTGAAGACCATGTCAGAGAAAATCCCTAATGTTCCTAATTTACCGATGAAATAAAACTTTTTTATAAAGACCCTGATGCCTTTATGATAATATATACAATATAACATACTGAATATTTAAATATACAGCTAGGTTTTACATATATATTATTATAATACATGTACATTCCCCTATGCAAAATATGTATATGATGGACTAAAGCCAAATTTCAGAGTATTCTTCACTTTGGAAACTGATTTCTCATTACAAAGTGTGTAATAATTCTTTTTGCAGATACTTAGTTAAGGTAGCTGTTGTCTAACATGTTTAGGAATCTAAAATTTCTTTGTAGCATAAATTTTTTGTTTGTTCTCAATTATGTATTCAATTAGTGACCTAGTGATATAGGTAAACTTTATTATTGCATAGCGGTAATGTATTTGAAAAATATATTATTCTTTGACAATAACAAGAGAATATTTTTTAAGTGACTTGAGAAAAACAAAATCACTTATCATTAACTCCTTCAATACATTCCACTTTTGGATGTATTTTTTTTTAATAGTGATGTGTGATATTGAATGCCACAATTCTCTCCACACTACCAACAATATCAAAATGTGAGATGAATTCTAAACTTTCCTGATCTTAACAAAATTATTAGCAATTTTCACCAGAAACATTAAAAATCTTGTCAGTGTATCTACAATTCATTAGAATAATGCTAATTTATAATTAAAATCCTTGAGAGCTTACCTGTTACCACTCAGAATATTTATAAACAAAATAATAATGCAAACCACATGTCTTCTGCTTTGCTTTGTTAAAATTCTATTAGAGAAGAGAAATAGGCAGAATAGACAGGCTTTCCCAAGCCTCCTTCACTGGTCTTGGCCCTGCACACCTGTGGTCATGCCTAGAGCTTGGGTCAGCCACTGCCACTATTCTAACCCCATCAGGCCTTCCAGAGCATTGACCCTTGACTGGTCCCTTTCTCCTGCTAAGACTGTATAATTCATTAGTTCCATAATCGCTGCCAGTATTACACGTTTTCCTGCTGCTCTGTTTTCATCTCATTGTTCTGGAAGGAACCTGAAGTCTTCAAACAGGTATGTTATTGCTGCTGGAGAATACATAAGAAGTCAGATTGGAAATGCTTCAAATTCTTCATCGAATCCCAAACTGTACAGCAAACCTATATATCTGTGGTCAACTTGCTGCCTTGCGCTCCACAATAACTGCTTCTAACTTCTTCTATTCACCTCAAATTTTAGGCCCTAATCTTCAGGCAGATGGCCTTGCCTCATATCACAGAGAAAAGAGAAGTCATCACATGGTATATCCCTCAGCCTCCAAGTACAAAACAAGACTCCCATCTAATCCCCCTCCTACTCTGCCCACCCTGACCCTCCTCTTCCTCTGGGTTTCATGGAAGGTCTGACCATTGCTCCATCTGTGTATGGATCCCTTCCCTTCCCACTTTCTCAGGAATCTCAAACTGCCGCTTTCACACTGTCTTCATGCTCTCTGCCCGCTGGATCGTTGTGTCCACATGGAGGTGAGGTTTAAACGCTGGTAAGGCTACGTAGTAAAACAACACATGCACACACTCCTTAGTCCAGGCTCTCGAATGAGTCTTCTGTACTCCTCGTCTCCAATTCATTATTTTCCATGCACATTTTAACCTACTCTAATCTTACGCCTTCTTTAAAATAACGTCAATCATCTTCATTTGCTTAGTTTTCCCTCTGATTTCTCAGCAGAATTTAGCAACTGACTACACTCAATCTGCAAAACTCCCTTCCCTTAAATTCCAGGATACCACACTTATACTTTTCTGCTAAGTTCTCAGCTGACTCTCTGGCTCCTAGGCAGGTGTCATCTTACCTGGAAAGACTTGCACGGCGGAGTTTCTCTACTCTCTCCTGCTCCGTTTCAGCCATTCCTTTGGCCTCCGTTACCTCTTCACGCGGAGTGGTAATACTCTGCAGGAAAAAAGGAAGATCATCTCAGTGAGAACAAGCAATGCCTATTTATTCAGAGCTCGCTATGGCAAGGGAGTAAGCCACCATGGCTATTTGGCTATTAAGAATAATTCTGGGAGGGACGGTGGGAGGAAGGAAGGAAGGAAGGAAGGAGGGAAGGAAGGAAAAAAGAAAGAAAGAAAGAAGATAAAGTAAAATAAAATAGAGTAAAATATAATAAAGTTATTAAATTAAAAATAATTATTAAGAAAAAAATTAAAAAACAAAAACGGACGTATAGGGCCTTAGGACAAATGGTGGAAGCAAAGCTATACAGACAAAATCTCACACAGAAGCATACACATACACACTCACAAAAAGAGGAAAAGGGGAAAAAAATAATAAATCTTGCTCTAAAGTCCACCTCCTCAATTTGGGATGATTCGTTGTCTAAAGGAGGGAAGAATAATTCTGTTCTGAACGTTCATGTACAAGTTTTTGTTTGAACATCTTTTCAGTTCTCTTGGGTGTATACCCAAGAGTGAAACTGCTGCACTATATGGTTACTCTGTGTTTGACTTATTGAGGAACTGCCAAACTCTTTTCTACAGTGGTTACAGCAATTTACATTCCTAACAACAATATATGTGTTGCAATTTCTCTACATTCTCACCAGTACCTGTTATTATAGCCATGCTAGTGCATGTGAAGTGGGATCTCGTGATTTTGATTTACATTTCCCTAATGACTAACAATGTAGAGCATCTTTTCATGTATCCACTGGCCATTTGTCTCTCTTCTATGGAGAAACAGCTATCCAAATCCTTTGCCCATGTTTTTCAATTGACTTACTTGTCTTTTTATCGTCAAGTTGTAAAAATTCTTTATATATTTTGAATACATGGCCCTCATCAGATACATGATTTGCAAATTAGTTTCTTCCATTCTATTGATTGTCCTTTCACTTTCTTGGTGTTGTCCTTTGAGAACAAAAGTTCTTAGTTTTTTTTTTTGTTTTGTTTTATTTTGTTTTTTTTTGCAGTACGTGGGCCTCTCACTGTTGTGGCCTCTTCCGTTGCGGAGCACAGCCTCCGGACGCACAGGCTCAGCGGCCATGGCTCACGGGCCCAGCCGCTCCGCAGCATGTGGGATCTTCCCAGACGGGGGCACGAACCCGTGTCCCCTGCATCAGCAGGCGGACTCTCAACCACTGCGCCACCAGGGAAGCCTAAGTTTTTAGTTTTGTTAAAGTCCAGTTTGTCTATTTTTTCTTTGGTTGCTTGTACTTTATATGTTAAAACACCATTGACTAATCCAAGGTCACGTATATTTACATTTATATTTTCTTCTAAAAGTTTTATAGTTTTGTATCTTACATTTATGTCTATGATCCGTTTTGAGTTAAATTTTGTGTATGGTGTGAGGAAGGAGTCCAACTTCTTTTGCATATGGATATCCAATTGTTCTAGCACAACTTGTTGAAATTACTGTTCTTTCCCCCATTGAATTACCTTGGCACTACTGTCAAAAATCTGTTGACCACTAATGTAAGGGTTTATTTCTGGACTCTCAGTTCTATTTCACTGATGTAATGTCAATCCTTGAACTAATCCTATAATAGTTCTATTGATGATTGCATTATTATAGCAAGTTTTTTAATCAGGATGTGTGAGTTCTCCAATTTTGTAGTTCCAGATTGTTTTGGTTATTCTGGTTCCTTGAATTTCCATATGAATTTTAATATCAGCTTGTCAGTTTCTGCAGAGTGGCAGCTGTGACTTGGATAGCATTATCTTTAATCTGTAGATCAATGTGGGAAGTATTGCTATCTTCACAATTATGTTTTTCAATACATGAACATGGACCCTTGAGCAACATGGGTTTGCATTGTGTAGGTCCACTTATGTGGATTTTTTTCACTAAGTAAGTGCCACAGTCCTACACAATCCATGGTTGATTGAATCTGTGGATGCAGAACCACAGATACAGGGGGACAACTGTAAGGTTATACGCAGATTTTCAACTGTGTGAAGGGTCAGTGCCCCTAATCGCCACGTTGTTCAAGGGTCAACTGTAATCAGATCTAACTTAGTTTATCTCAACATTTTATAATTTTTTAGAATACAATTTTTATACCTCTTTTGTTTAGCTTACTCCTGATATTTTATTCTTTTGGTGCTATTGTAAGTGGAATTTTCTTAATTTATATTTTTGAATTATTCATTGCTAATATATAGAACTGTAATTGATTTTTGCTTATCGACCTTATATCCTATAACCTTAATGAAATTATTAATTCTCATAGATTTTAGTAGGTCCCTTAGGATTTGCTATGTATGAGCTCATGTCATCTGCAAATAGATGTAGTTTTACTTCTTCATTTCTAATCTGGATGCCTTTTCTTTTCCTTGTCTAATTGCCCTAACTAGTCTGGTGCAATGTTGAATAGAAGTGGTGAGAACAGACATCCTTGTCTTATTCCTGATCTTAGATGGAAAGCATTCAGTCTTTCACCATTAAGTATGATGTTATGTAAAATGTGAGGTCAAAAATGTTGCGGGAGTGGGCAGTAAAAGTGCAGATTTGTTAGAATGTGTTGGAACTTAAGGGATCCCTTAAGTTAAAGTTTACACTTTAAACTTACACAATGTTGTTATATGTCAATTATATCTGTATTAAAGCTTTTAAAAAATTTATACTGCCTAGAGAAACCCTGGCACCAGTAATTCTCTTCCTGTAAAATATCCATGATCCTCTTAAGTGAAAATTAGTTATATTTTTCCCTACCATATATTTAAAATGTATTGCTAACTACTAATTATTAAATGGCCTTGTAGTATTAAGAATCCTCAGAACAATTTAAAAAAATTGAAGTATAGTTAATGGACAATATTACATAAGTTACAGGTGTGCAATATAGTGATTCACAATTTTGAAAGTTTATACTCCATTTATAGTTATAAAATATTGGTTATATTCCCTGTGTTGTACAATATATCATTGTAGTTTATTTTATACATAATAGTTTGTACTTCTTAATCCCCTACCCCAATGTTGCCCCTCCCCGTTTCCCTGTCCCTAAAGGTAATCACTAGTTTGTACTCTATATCTGTGAGTCTGTTTCTTTTCTGTTATATTCACTAGTTTGTTGTATTTTCTAGATTCCACATATAAGTGATATCATACAGTATTTGTCTTTCTCTGGGACCATTCTGTTTGTTAAATAAAATACCCCAAAGTAAGATTTTGGTTCTGATATCTTTCTTTAACCTGCTCCAAATAACCTTCCTAGCTGGTATAAATATCAAAAATCAATGTCCATAATATTAAAAAAAAATAGTTGAGAGTACCAATGTGGGTCACTGAGCAAATCAAGATTATTAGATGAAAAATAATTTAATGTAAAACCTCTTTAATAGCATATATTCAGACTTTTAAACAAATACAGTGCTGTATTTATATTGAAAGGTAAGAAAATATGAAGTTGCTTTCAGCACTGAAAAACCGTGGTAACTTTTCATAATTCATCGGCTATAAAAAGAAATTAAGCATGAGTAAATTGGTCTGCTGGATAGCATTTCTTATTATGTGTTTCTTTCTCCTTTGCTTCCAAATCTAGATCTTCTCTATCTAACTTCTCCAGATCTACCAGAAGAGGAGTGAAGGAAAAGATACCCACCCACGTAATAGTGTGATTGATTAGAAGTTTCTGTATGAAAAGGAATTGTTTGAAAGCAATGGGATGGTTTATTAGTTTCACACGATTCTCTTCTTTCTGGTTTCTCTTTAGAGAGAAAATAAATTCAAAAGCAATTCCAGTCTGAAGTATAATTATTTGCTTGCATAACAAAATTCTCTTATCTTTTTCTGCACATTATTATTCTTACCTGGTTTAAGAAGAAAAACTCTTTAATGTCTTAGAACTCTCTAACAGTAAAAAGTGTAGGAGTTTAAAATTGTCCTTTCATATTCTTATAATTTTCCGAAGGTATTAAAATTACTTTTTATATGTTTGAGTGATTGTAAAAAAAAATCCTAAATCTGAAATCAGTTGCATTGGCTACTTGGCTTTGCAGAATAGGGAGAAAATTATTCGTTCATTGATTATTTATATAGAGAGACTAAGAAAGAAACTATTAACTGCTATCAATGTTATATAATAGGCTTTAATGTTTATGAACGTACTTTGAATAATATCCATTTATAGTTGTAAAAGTCTGAAATAAATAAATAAATAAAGTCTGAAATACTAACTGTAGTTCAGTTTATATTACAGCTGAAATGTTTATTTCTGAACCTATTTTTCAACATGTCATCATAAGAAGCCAATGTCTGATTTCTTTTGAAGTTCTGTTTTATGCCCTTCATTCATCTGTATAGACAGCTTCTTAGAAAGGCCAACTTAAAATTGAAATTTAAAATACACTGGGCTTCCCTGGTGGTGCAGTGGCTGAGAGTCCGCCTGCCGATGCAGGGGACACGGGTTCGTGCCCTGGTCCGGGAAGATCCCACATGCCGCGGAGCGGCTGGGCCCGTGAGCCATGGCCGCTGAGCCTGCGCGTCCGGAGCCTGTGCTCCGCAATGGGAGAGGCCACAACAGTGAGAGGCCCGCGTACCGAAAAAAAAAAAAAAAAAAATACACTTATGCCAATAAAGTCTCAAGCAGAGTGATGTCTCCAATATCTGAGTGCTCATCATTCTGCTAGGCTTTATTTGGGTGTGGTGGTGAGACATGTAAATAAAAACTCAGAGGGAATTTAAGGATACGATTACCAAAGAAGGACATTATCCTAAGTCTGCATTGTACTGATAATTAGTTGTTCTCAAGTTGTTAAATATGCTCCTAATTTGTATTTATTCAAAGACTGTTAGCTCACTGCCATAAAGTTTTAATTATTTTACTGTAAGTTAACGCTATATATGAAATTTACATATTCATATCTTGACTAGAAATTTTACTTTGTAAACATTCTAGAGTGGGAGAAGCCATAAACCTTTAATCCCGATTTTGCCAAAATAAAAAATTGAGATTTATATATAAAGAATTTGAAATATAAATTCTGATACATGAAAGTTTGTCTCCCTTTCATAGCTTGTTAACAGTGTTTTGGGGGGATGGAAGGTGCTTATAAAAGTACTGTAATTAAATTTACACACAAACAAAAGATGTTTTATGAAATGTGTTATTTCATTATTTAAATTGGATATTTGGGGGGAACTCTAAATGGTTTTCTAGACGAATTATAATTCCTTTGCACAAGTGCATTTAAGTAGAAACATAGCTATTAACAATTACATTTGTTGAAAACACATATGTACTTATTTATATAATTTGTACAGAAAAAGAAAAGATTCATACAGCTCAGATACATCTCATGGAATACAAGCCTACACTTTTGCAAGATCAGACTCTCACATTCACAGAAAAAGTTAAAAACCAGCCATAATTAAATGGTTATAATTTCTGCTCATACAACTTCAGGAATTGTTCAATAAAACACTCAGTGATTTGAGTGTCTAGTTGTCCTTACTTGTGTAAGTTCAGAGTATTGAGCACAGCATGGTAGAAATGTTCCTGTACTTGTCTCTTTTTCCCTTGTTCCTTTTCATTGGGGCATTTAAGACTGATCATACCTGCCAGTGCAGATCTTTTACCTAATTCAAGATTATCAGAGGAAAGGCAAAGATTCTCGCAAAATTGATTTAAAAACTCAATAACCAGTGGCATGTATGTTGAAAGTGGCACACCAGCATAAGTCCATGGCAGTGGAGCCATGTTTTATTCACTGGCAAGGTGAAGGGTGAGACCAGAGGAGTGTCAAATATGTGTACTTTAAACTTTACCTTCTCTGTGATTTGGTGTTTGTTTTATTATTTTTCTATTAAAAGTTCTTTGCAATTTCTAACATTTTCAGAACACAAAGGAAAAGAAATTTTATATAGTTTAATCAAGATAGCTAAGGGTATCAGAAGTAACGGTGCCACCTCAATTTGGAGTCATGGGTGAGTCAGTGAAGTGAGCAGATACAGAGTAGTGGACCAAAGAAGAGATGTAAATGTTGATCCCTTCTTTCTTGGCTCAGTCCCTTCCAAACTCCGTGAAATCAGTGAGGGCTTTGGTCCCTTCATCATTTTCACTCTCCTGGTGCCAGTACTAGAATAAGTGGGCACAAAATTTAAGGGTGTGCCCAAAACCTCAGTAGTCAAGACAAGTAACACCATTTTTAACATCATTTTTGAAAAGAAAAAGGACAATGAACAAAATATCAAGCTTTTACATAAGTACAGGATGAGCTGAGCCATGTCAGAGCCTAAGGAAAAAGATAAAAATTGGTAATTCTAGTCCTATCAGTAACTATAGCCTTGTTTTAACACATTAGAGCCTGAATTCCAAGCCTCTGTTTCTTCCCTTTGTTCTCACTTCAACAAATGACTTCACTCCCTAAACTCCAGATCTATATTTCATCTTCCATTCTTGGCTTCCACCTGGCCAGAGTGATCAAGGAAAGAACACCGGATTCTAGCCCCAGCTTCATTTTATATCTAAGCTCTCATCCTACTATAAAATCATATAATTGGATTCCAATGAGTCTTGGTAAGAGACAGTGTGGTTGATAATTTGAGGCTCGGGCCCCTGTCAGCTGCTCTGCAGAAAAATCCTATCAACCTCCTCTGGAAATTTGTCATCTGATTGTACACGAAGAATCCACAAGAACTACCTACACCATCTCCTGACTGTACACTTTCAGGATTATCACATTACTCTATTTTTGCAAGTTCTTATGATACCTTATATCAACTGTTCTGTGGCAGTTGCTATGGAAGTGGCCATATAATATTCTTCAAAGTCTTTAACTTGGTGTTAAGAGCAAAGAATATTTTGGTATATAGCCATTTCTGTTTTTCTATTTTTAATGTAATGTTTCCTGTGATGATGTGTTAGTAGGTCAGTTTGCCCACTATTTTCTTCCTTCCAAAGGAAGGAAGCTTTTGTATTTCATAACTGATATAGTTATGCTTAACTAAATATGACTTGTATAAACTGAGCCACAAGTGTCATGAAAAGTTCAAATACTGTAAGTAAACCAAAACAAAAATATTTCTCATTTTTCAGCATTTGGAAAAATCTTTTAATAATATTAGCTTTGAAAAATGAAAAAAAGTTCTAAACTTGCAATCTGTTTTTAAAAATTGTGTTTTCTGTTAAACACTCTTTTCCTGTGATAAGACTTTAGATGACCGTTATTCATATTGTAATTTTTGGCGTTCTGTTTTTAGAGTGTTTGAGCCCTCTTTCTTTTTTTTGAATTATCTAGGTTTAATTTAAAGTGCACTTGTTAGTAAGGATGGGACAGAAGAAGGGAGAAAAGAAGGGGTTCCGCCTCTGCAAAGTGATTTCCCCAAAACCTTATGGGATTAAGTATCATTTTGCCCGTTTTTAGATGAGGAAACAGGAACTAAGAAAATGAGAGTAACATTAGCTACATACAGCTAGTAAATTAATAGTAGTACTTGGAATACAAAGCCAAGCGCCTTCCAAAATATGCTCTTAAGCACTAGGATATAAGAGAAGTTTTAAACTATTTATTAAAGCTACAAATTATATAACATGAAATTAAAAATAGTTTCCTGACCTGCAACTGAAAAATGAAGAAAAATTTCTGGTTCATGGGTTTACGCCTTTGAAATCAAGCAGGACCCTGTGGGCTCTCCCTGGGTACAAATCCTTTCTGTGTCCCCCGTTTCTTGTTTGTAGGAAAAAAAGGCTTCAGCATCCTAGACTTTCCAAAGGGCAGATTCAAATAGTTGCTAATCAGGGAAGTGAGAGAATGCTAAAACAAAGGAGGAGCAGTCAAGAAACAGTAGTGCAAGGACTTCCCTGGTGGTGCAGTGGTTAAGAATCCACCTGCCAATGCAGGAGACATGGGTTCGAGCCCTGGTCTGGGAAGACCCCACGTACCGTGGAGCAACTAAGCCCGTGAGCCACAACTACTGAAGCCTGCGCGCTCTAGAGCCCGTGAGCCACAACTACTGAGCCCGTGAGCCACAACTACTGAGCCCATGAGCCACAACTACTGAAGCCCACATGCCTAGAGCCCATGCTCCACAACAAGAGAAGCCACTGCAACGAGAAGCCCGCGCACGGCAATAAAAAGTAGCCCCTGCTCGCCGCAACTAGAGAAAGCCCACGCACAGCAACGAAGACCCAACACAGCCCAAAATAAATAAATAAATAATAATAATAATAAAATAATAAATAAATTTATTAAAAAAAGAAAAAAGAAACAATGCAGCCATGGGTGCACAGTCCTGGTTCCTCCTGAAGGAATATACATAACTCTATCTTTGAGTTCTTCTGTAGGAACTAAGGCCTCAACCCAAGGGGAGGATGGTAACTTCCAGCTGAGCAGTAGATTCCTGGAGCACTGCTCTGTTACCTCACCACCAAGCAAACAGAAGAAAGTCACACACCCTGCAGTCCTCACCCCAAATTTTGCCTATAAAAACTTCTCCTGGAAAACCATCAGGGAGTTTGTGTTTTTTGAGCACAAGCCACCCATTCTCCTTGCTTAGCCCTTGGCCTCACTTTTTGCACTGAGGCAGATCAGTGTAGTGATCACCACTTCAGCTTACTTAACCAGAGACCTGTGTATTTCTCTGTTTGTACAACTCATACTTAATTCAACAAAGTTTGGCTTCATTCCTCCCAATTTTCTTTCCTCTCCTTTCAAGGACTTTTAAAAATTATTCCGTTTACTTATCTTTTAAAGAGAAAAAAGTATCTGCATAAAATAAAACTCTTTCTTTTGTTTATTGTCATATTTAAGCAGAATATTTTTTATTCTAAAAATAATTGTATCAAAATGAGACAGGAGGGAAGGGGGCAGGGCACAACCTTTATAAGAATGACATAGCCATTGAGCATACAACAAAAACTGGTTAGAACCTACTGGGCCCAAGATGGCTGAAGATTCAACTTCCAGTAGACTTTGAGCCTCATTATATGCTCATTGTGATACATTAGCATATGCTAAATTGAAACAGGAGGGAATGGGATAGGGTACATCCTTTAAAAGAATGACATAGCTGTTGAGGACATGACAAAAACTGGGTAGAACCAACTAGGTCCAAGATTGATACTGAGCAGGGCCTCCATGACCTGCCTCCATGACCTTCCCTGAGTTCCAACCAGCAGATTCAAACAATTGTTAATTAGAGAAAGGAGGGGATGCGAGACCAGGGAGAAACAGTCAAGAGAAACAGTAGTGCAGCCTTGGTGCAAGGTCCTGGTTTCCCATCAATGGACACACATCACTATATCTTTGAGCTGTTTTGCAGATACTGAAACCCCCTCCAGGTGGGAAAATTTAACAACGATGGTATGCTGCCCACAGGCATGTAGACCCCAGGGAACCTGAAGGTTGATGATGCTGACTCCTACTTACCTCACCACCAACCAATCAGAAGAATGTCCACAAGCTGATCACACGCCCTTTGAGCCATTACTATAAAACTTCTCACTAACCTCTCCAAGTGGGGACACATAGTTTTTCGAGGCAGGAGCCTGCTGTGTCCCCCTTTGCCTCACAAAGAAGTAAAGCTCTCCTTTTCTACTTCACCCAAAACTCTGTCTCTGAGATTGGATTCAGCACCGATATACAGAGAAGCTGAGCTGCTGGCATCAAGATGGTGAAAGATTTAACTTCCAGTGGACCTTGGGCCTCATTATATGCTCATTGTAATACATTAGCAGATGTTAAATGACACAACCACAGGTGCCACGACAGTTCCGAGGCTCACCATAAAAGCTCAAAAAGTGGGCGGTGGTCCAATTCCTGGAAATCTCCACCCCCTTCTCCAAAACAGTTGGAATACTCCTCCCACTCATTAGCCTATGAAATTACCCAGCCCATAAAAACTAGCCACCCCATACTTTGGGGCCTCTCACCTTCCGAGATGGCCCACACTCCGTCTGTGGAGTGTGTTTCTCCTAGTGTTGTTCTTGCCTTTTGAGACAGACCGCATTCTGTCCATGGAATGTGTATCTCTCTAAATAAATCCACTTCTTACCTTCGCTTGGTCTCTCACTGAATTCTTTCTGCAACAAGACACCAAGAACCTAAGCTTCATTAAGTCCTGAGACCAGGTATGTGATCTCAGTTAAAAGACAGGGGGTCAAGTCCTGATCTGGGTTTTGGCTGGGTTCAAGTCCTGGCCTGTGGGTCCAAGTCCCAATCTGAGTTGCATGGTTTCAAAATGACACACCCACAGGTGCCATGACAGTTCAGAGGCCAACCATAAAAGGCCAAAAAGTGGATGGTGTCCCAATTCCTGGAAATGCCCGCTTCCCCAGAATAGTTGGTATAATCCTCCTACTTATTAGATATGAAATTATCCAGCCCATAAAAACTAACCACTGGATATCATTTCGGGGCTGCTCACACCATCTGAGACAGACTGCATTCTGTCTTTGAAACGTTTATCTCCCAGGGCTGTTCCTGCCTTCTGATATGGACTGCATTCTACCTGTGAAGTGTGTATCTCTAAATAAACATGCTTTCACTTAATATGGCTTGCTCTTGAATTATTTCCCACAGGAAGCCAAGGACCCTCACTTGGCAGCCCATCCCAGGGACTCACCTGAGACCTGGGACATGACCATCCTCTCTCACCCCATTCTCCTGCAACAAAAATAACTTGGCTTTTTCTCTTTAAAAAGTTGTTTTCAAATGGCAAAGAAAGTAAATACATTTTAGTGTTGTGTTTTGTTTTAAAAAAGGGTTTACAAAACAAAATGGCACACATAGACCTGCTCCCTCTAAATCTCACTTCTGCAGGAAAGAGATACAGGCCTTTTTAGATGAATTTATAGATAATGTACATGTGAATATGTATAAACGCACAGAGACATGCCTGTGTGTGCCCATACGTACACACATACATATATATGTTTCATACTACATATTAGAAGTTTGCTGCGTGCCTTTGCAGGCATATGCAGGAAGGGGAAGGAGAGGAAGAGCAACTTGCTAAAACAAGTTGGAGCAACCAGAGCTCAAGACTGTAAAGTGCCTCAGAGAGCAACATACATAAAAAATATTCCTTGGCTGAGAAACTAATCACTGATAAATTTAGAACAGTTTCAGTTTTTACACAGGAGGCATGAGGGTAAAAGCCAGACAACTTCTGAAGTAGTCTTGTAGGGAAGACGATGGTAATTCTTAAAAGCAATGGGTCCAAAGGAGATTCAATGCATAACAATGAGCTCTTTAGGTTAATTAGCATCTAGCAGGTAGGCTGGCCCCATCCTGTTGAATTACACTGTACCGTACAAAGCAGGGCCAGCCTTTCAGGATTCAGTATCATACTGACGGGGTTCCTGTCTTAAGGGATCTTGTGTGACATGAACTGTGATAGGGAATGAGTCATATTTTGTATCTCAGAGTATTTAAATTAAAACCAAATACTCATCCCATAGTAAAAGAACAAACAAAAAGGGGAAGCTGATGCCACCAGCAATTCAAAAGGTTTAGAGAAGACCTTCAAGACGGTGGAGGAGTAAGACGCGGAGATCACCTTCCTCTCCACAAATACATCAGAAATACATCTACACGTGGAACAACTCCTACAGAACACCTACTGAACGCTGGCAGAAGACCTCAGACCTCCCAAAAGGCAAGAAACTCCCCACGTACCTGGGTAGGGCAAAAGAAAAAAGAATAAACAGAGACAAAAGAATAGGGACGGGACCTGCACCAGTGGGAGGGAGCTGTGAAGGAGGAAAGGTTTCCACACACTGGGACCCCCCCACAGGCTGCCTTCTTCCTTCTTCCTTCTTTCTTTCTCCTTTTCTTTCAAGGATATAGTAGCCTGCATGCAAGGTGGCTCCCAAGGATCCCAGCCACATTGCAAACAAGTGGTGTCGTGTCACTAGAACTAGCCGATAACATGAGTGTAGACGTGATGTGTGTTGTTTCCTGCCTGGCACATAAGAGCCACAGACCATCGCGGCGTCGCTCTTTCATATAGTATTTAAATAACTTTGTTGTTTTACCATAGTTTTAGATTTACAGCAAAGTTGCATGCATACTAGAGAGAGCTCTCATATATACAGACGTTCCTTGGTGTCTGCAGGGAGACTGGTTCCAACACCCTAGAAGATACAAAAATCCACAGATCTCAAGTCCCTTATATAAAATGGCATACTATAACCTATGCACATCCTCCTGTATACTTCAAATCACCCCTAGATTACTTACAATACTTCATACAATGTAAATGCTATGTAAATCATTACTGGGTATGGCAAATTGGGTGACACTCCCCATCACTTTCCACTATGCTTTGCCATGTGCAAATCTTTTTTTTTTGCGGTACGCGGGCCTCTCACTGCTGTGGCCTCTCCCGTTGCGGAGCACAGGCTCCGGATGCGCAGGCCCAGTGGCCACGGCTCACGGGCCCAGCCGCTCCACGGCACGCGGGATCCTCCCGGACTGGGGCATGAACCTGCGCCCCCTGCATCGGCAGGCGGACCCCCAACCACTGCGCCACCAGGGAAGCCCCGGGCATAACCACTTTTGAAAACTATTTTGCATTATTAACTATCTTAGAACATACACTCAGTTATGTCACTCAGGCTGTGTAATCATTCAGAGTATAAACTAGGAGGGCTACAAACTGCACAAAACTACATTTACGAAGGATCAGTGGAACACTTTCCACAAGTTCAAACTGGAAATAACCCCAAAGTTCCACAACATTAGATGGTAAATGAATTACCATCTATTCATACAGTGGGACATTAATCAGCATTGGGTGGACACTAAGTACTCTTCACCCCAAACCTGAAATGAATCTCAAAGATGTAACATGGTGCGACAAAAATCCCGGCACAAAAGGATACACACCGTGTGTGCGGGAAAAATGACTTCATGGTGCTAGACCTCAGCATTAGTGCTCGTATTGGGGGAGGAGGGATGGGCTAGTGAGTGGGAGGAAGGTGAGAAGGCTCTAGGGGTGCTGGTAACAATCTATTTCTTCATCTGGGTGGTGGTGCAGGGTTACAGGCTTAAGCAGTTTTCTGTGTGCATGTCTAATAAAAGCAGAAGTGACCACAAAACCACAGACTATAGAAATAAATTATAGAGAAATACGTTCAATCTGTTTGGCCGAGGAGGCAAAGTTTTGAAAATCAGAAAACTACATGATTGCTTCAAGCATTTAATTAGCTTATATCAAGCAATTCAAGCAAACATAATGAACAATCAGGATACAAAAATGGGTGAAGAAGATTAACAGATGGCCAATTATGAAGTCAAAGCAGATCATTTTTAATAATTCAGAGACATCAGTGTGAAAAACAAGAGAGATTGTTCTTTGTGCCTCGTCTGATTGGCAGAGCTCTGTAAAAGACCACAGACAGGGTAGTGGAGCCAGAAGGAGAGGAAGCCTGGTCGGGTGAGCGAGCAGAGACTCTGAGCCAGGCTGTCTGGGCTGCAATCCTGGCTCTTCCATCTATGGCCCTGTGACCTGTGACAGCTCAGAAAGGATTTACAGAGGAGGGGAAATGTGCCTAGCAGCAGGCCTGGCACATGGAGGTTCTCATGGTACTCAACTAACAAAACCCCAGACTTGCCATGCTCAGGATGCTGTGGTCGAAGAACACACCTTCTGTTGTCCCCACTGACAACCTGGCCCAAGCCCCTACATGTTCCCCTGGGTGCCTGCACCAGCCTCTGACCACCCAGCCCACCACCACCTGCTGGGCCCCTCCAGTCTCCTCCCACCACGCCAGGATCTAATCACACCCTCTCCTGCAGGACTGCTGTTCCCTGCACAGGAACTGCGTCCTTCCCTCAGCTCCAGCTTCCCCCAGCACCGAGCCCTCTGCAGCGCTCAACCTCCTGCCCTCTTCCTGCAGGGTCAGCCCCCTCTGGCCCCAGCGCCTTTGTACAAGCAGAGCCCTCACTTGTCTCCTGTGCTGCCCAGCTCAGAGCTCACTTGTCCCTTCCTCCAGATCCCAGCTTCCCGACTCCATGAGGGCTCACCTCCCCCAACAAAATGTGCCAGAGCTGTAAGGACAGGATCAGGAATTCTTTCCACTCTGGCTGTTGTAAATTTACCCAGGTTTTGGAAATCTGCCTCCCACACGTGACTGTCAACTCTGTGTTATCCCGCCATGATGGCATCTCCAAATATCACCTCAGTCCCCGGCTAAGCTGTCGAATGACTAAAACCCTGGCCAGGTTTCTGGTCTCCCTTAGGAGCTGAGTGACTTTGGGCAACTTACTTGTACTCTCTGTGTCTGCAAGCAGGCAGTGATGAAGTTGAGGAAGATCAAGTTCATACTGGGCCCCACAGCTCTAATCACTCTCCTCCCCACCTACACACTGGTGATGGATTTAAAGTCATTTAAAAATCAAAGTGGACCAAGGTGGCCATTGTCGTTGTGGTTTCAAATACCTCCTCTCATCACTGAGAACTTGAGTTTTCGGAAATGGTTCAAACTCAAGGACACCACCAGCCATTTTCCAGAGTGTCTGCTAACAGCTCTAGTGGCAACCTTGCGGTTTCACTATCACAGCCACCCACCAACTATGTAATCGTCTCGACCCCAGCCAACCCTTACTTGCTTAACAAGCACCTTTACTTCTTGCCAGCTCCAATCCTAATTCTTGATAACCAATTTATGTAATCTTGAAAGTTTTCTGCCATTATAAGCCTTCCCCATTTTGTAGCCTGGGGATGACAATTCAAGTTTATCTGGGTCTCCAGGGCTGCAGTTCTAACAACCCCCAAATAAACATCTCTAATTCAATCAGGTCTGGGTTTCTGAAATTTTGTTTGACACCACAAACTGCCTCTGACAGAGACATCCCGGAGGGGGATCCCACAGTGGCTTCAGACCAGCTTCTTTTGTCACAAAAGATACCAGTCTCTCCATCCTTGGGCCCTGGGCAGGGCGGGAACTGGGCATCTGCGCTCTCAGCAACATTTAGGTGACCTAGGACGAGGCCCGCTGAGGGACTGGGAAACCTAATAAAGGATGTGCTCTTACATAAGGCAAACCCAAGTCTGGATCCCCTGGAGGTGGATCCCTAGGCTGGGCCCAGCGCAGGGGATCAGGGAGCCCCCAGTTGTGCCCCCTCCTGGATCCCCACTTATCTGGGGCTGTGGTTCTTTCCTGGTTCACAGGGCCGGGTCCTCAGGCTGCTCTCCCACCAGATAGTGTGGTCCAGGATGTGACCCGGGCTTATATACACCCCCAGGAGGGGGATGGAGCTATTGGGGTCCCACCCTAAAGACCGTGGCTCCTCCCCCTGGGGAATGGGGTCCTGTGAGGGAAGAGGGTATTCAGACCTGCTGCCCAGAAGGGAGCAGAGGGCAGGGGAGGGGAATGGAGGGGAGGGTCTGCTCTGATTAGGTCAGGCACCGTTGGCCCTGGTGATAACAAGGTCTCCGCTGCACCTCTGTGATCTTCTCATGATCCTCTCAAGGCCGCTTAACCCCATCTTCACTGATAAGGAACTGAAATCTGAAAGGCTTCTTCCCTGGGGAGGTGTGATGCCAGACCCTCGGGCTCCCCTGCTCTTCCCGGGCACAATCTCTGGCACCCTGGGCATGTGGAGGGGCCTGCACCCCTCAGGTTCAGGGGTCTGGCTGAGTCCATCCTATGTTCCCTGCACCCACAGATCAAGTGGGTCCCTAGTCCAGGGTTGGAGGGCCCCTCATCCCAGAGGGGAAAGTGTACACAGACCAGCTCTGGACCTGCCTGACACACAGAAGAAAAACTGTGCAAAGTCCCAGCCCAGGAGACAGGTGTGCTGATGATGGTTCAGGTTTCCAGCCTGAAAAGAGCGTCCAGGATGGTGTAGAATGAAGCAGGAACCCCAGGGCCAGGGGGTAGCGGTGCACACGGTACAGTGTCCTCTGAGCGTCCGCTGACTCTGCTTCCTACTTGTGCCCCACGGCTTCAGTGCAGCAGAGATTAGAATGACCTCGCCCTTTCCAGTCCTCAGCCCTACCCCATCTTTAGGCAGGTCACAGCCCTGTCCAAGACCAAGTTACCAGCATGTTTTTTCTCACATCAGTAATATTCTCCTTTGCATAAATAAAGTCTGCACTGGAGAGTGGAAGTGGCAGTGATTGGAAGATAAATGATGATTTTACTTTTTATCTGTTGTGATGAGAGCTAAGGGCTTAGTCACACCTTACAGGAAAGGAAAGAGAGTGTTGGCCTTACAAGTGCACCAAGCAGACAAAATCAGTTAACAACGTGTGCACTAGACTATGGTTTGGATGTATAAGATTTGCATATTCTAGAATTAATTAGCTAGTTAATGAGTACCACAGATATTTACTGAGTGCTTATTAATTAATAACTAGGACCATTATAGGAGATGGGAATACAGTAATGAACAACAGCAATTCCCCACACTGTCTTGTCTCAGCATCTTTGAAATGATTTTTCCCTTAATAGGTAAAATGTATCTCTTATTTTCCAGCAACCTTCTCTGCAATTCAGAAAACAACTCATTTCCTACTCTCCACGTCTCAGTAATGGAACTATCATTTGCCCAAGTGCAAATGCAGAAATCCTTGGAAGAATCTTTGAATTCTCATTCCTTAATCCCAACCAATCAGTCCAGCTGCAAGTCCTGTGGGCATTAGATTGAACCTCTGTCACTGCATCCCACACCACTGTCCTAGGGCCCCTGCTCTGGCCCCTCCTCTGTAACCCCCCCTTTAAGGTCACAGAATTCTAACGGGAAAAGTTCTTGTTCACGTGACTCCTGGCAAGCAGGGAACTGGTATAAAATCACAGTTAATTCTTGTCAATCTTGTGGCCAAGAACAGAGTCAATAAGCAAAGAAAAGTAAAGAAGAACTGAAGTCAAGTGACTTGACTTCCAGATCACTTATGAAATTTCTGAAAAGTGTCAACTGAGTGATAAGGTCTGATGTCCGACTGCTCTGAGTCCAAGCGTGAAGAGGAGACAGACATCGATTCTTCAAATCACCTATCCTAGGAGATTCAACTGTATGGAATGATTGGCCCTTGAAGGCATTTCATCAGGATTCTGGTTTTCCCTACTAGTATTGTTAGTCCTCTGTGTTCTAACCCATATGGTATAACAATGTCATTAACCAGCCCAACAGGGAGCTCACGACGAATACCTTTAGCCTTTGAGAATACACGTACTGTCCTAGGGAGAATATTGGCAGAAACGTGAATTTTAAAGGTGCTTTGGTGAGAACTCAGGTGGAAATGAGGAACGTGTGACTTGAAACTGGAAGAAAGGTGATTCTTGGTATATCGCGGGAGAAGAAGACGGCTGAATTGTGTCCTACAGCTGTGTGGAAAGCAGAACTTGAGAGGGAATCGCCTGGATATCTGGCTGAGATTTCCAAGCAATGGGTTGAGGGTGTGGCCTGGTTCCTTCTTGCTGCTTACAGAAAAACGTGAGAGGAGGGAGATCGATTAAGGGGACCAGTCAGAAAATAAATAAGTAAATAAAATAAAATAAAAGCAGGATTTGATGATTTTGGAGATCCTCAGCCTATCCAGATTGCAAAAATAGCTGAAATTAGGAGAGTCGCTGTTAGACAATGTGTGCTGGAGAGAAGACCCGGGTGTGGCAGCACCGCGTTGCTAGGGCAGATTTGAAACCCAGCAGAACCAATTTCATGAGCTTTCAAGGCCTGGCAGCAATCCTCTCTGGCTGGGGACCCCACCCTTTGTGTCCAGATAGTTTACACTTTATGGAAATATGGTTAATACACCCTGGTTAACTATTGATGACATTTGATCCACTGGGGGATGTGTTCTTTAACTAACCAGAGTGACAGAATTTTGTACATATCAGAACCACGCGGCCTCCTGCCTTCCAAGATGGCCCACACTCTGTCTATGGACCGTGTATCTCCCTGAATAAACCTTCTTTCACTTTACTACGTCTTGCTCTTGAATTCTTGCCTGCACGAAGCCAAGAACCCACACTTGGCGGCCATCCCAGGGACTCGGACATGGCTTGGGATGTGACCATCCTCTCGCACCCCACTCTCTTTCCTGCAACATCTTTCCTGGCACCCAATGCGGGGCCTCCAAGGCCATAATCTCGATCCGCCTACTGGGCTATGGCTCCCCTCTGAAGGGCGGCTGGGCCTTATCCTGAGCCACGTAGATTCGAGTAGCCCGTTAAGGGGCAGCTGATGTCGCCTGCAGGATCTGGCAGAGACCAGTTCTCTGGCCGTGAAGAAGCGCACTGAGGCCAAGGCTTTTCCCCCTCAGTCTTTCTCATTCTCCTATTGCTCTCTCTCTTTGGACTTGAAAAGATCCACCCAGACGACCACCGAACATCCAAATTAAGACTGCGCGGCAAGTAACTGACAACTTGGTTGGGTCTAAAGAACTCCTGCCAGGGGGCTTATCTGGTGGCGCAGTGGTTGAGAATCTGCCTGCCAATGCAGGGGACAGGGGTTCGAGCCCTGGTCTGGGAGGATCCCACATGCCGCGGAGCAACTAGGCCCATGAGCCACAACTACTGAGCCTGCGCGTCTGGAACCTGTGCTCCGCAACAAGAGAGGCCGCGATAGTGAGAGGCCCGTGCACCGCGATGAAGAGTGGCCCCTGCTTGCCACAACTAGAGAAAGCCCTCACAGAGAAACGAAGACCCAGCACAGACAAAAATAAAAAAATAAAATAAATTAAAAAAAAAAAAAAAGAACCACGCAAAGCACGAAATGTGTCTGTGTGTGTGACTGTGTGTTTCCGGTCGGGACGTACCTCCACCCACCTCTGGTCTTCAGCACGTCACTCCAGTCATTTACGTAGCTCCTAGATCCTCATCCACAGAAGCCTTTCTCAGTTAAGAGATTTTTCTTCTTTCATTCCATTGTGTTTAGACATCACACTCCGTGATTTTTTCTGACGAATCACAAAAATTTCATAATAATATAATGCTTTATAATTCTCCTAATGAAAACTGTTTTAAGGCTTATTTTACTTAAAAGAAATATCTTTTATGAACTTATTGAACAACTGCTATCAAATTGAGCCAAAATTATTAACAGTTTCTATGTTTATGTATTTATAAGTTGTATTTGGAAAGTTTTATTTCTAGCCCTCAGCATTAATGTAAATTTCATGAGTGTCTAATTGGACTCAAGAATTGTGGTTAACATCATTTTTTTTTACCTCTTGATACATATACCTTTACAGCCCCCTTGAGATGAGTGGGGCTTTGCAATTTGTTTCAGAGAATACAATAAGAGAAAATGTGGGTCCCCTACTGGTGTTGGCTTTTAAGCCTCAGTGTGCCATTTTAAAGCTCCCTCTTGCTAACCTGAAACAAATAGATGGCCAGACGTTTCTCCAGAAAAGACGGGTTGGTTCTCACAGAATTGCCGTTTGGGATCTGCCACCATGGCAAGCCATGTGCAAGTCCCCAGCACAGATGGAGAGGAGAGCTCTTTTATAGACAGAAAGGACACTAGGAGGGCTGTAGCAAAGAGTTCAGGGTTTCTCACTGATCAAGTCCTTGCCAGGAAAGAAGAGGTGTCTTTCTGAAACCGTGGCTTTAATCTATTTCACCTGCTTTCACTGATCAAGGTCGTTCTAAGACTTGCATGTCCTCCACAAACAGTAAGATGTTGGCCCCAGTGATTTTCCAGGGACTTGGAGTCAGCAGTGTCTAGTTCGATCTGAGCCAGTTAAGACTGGATGGGACCATCCATCAACAGATGAATGGATAAAGAAGATGTGGTGTGTATATATATATACATACACACACACACACACACACACACAAAATGGAATATTACCCAGTCATAAAAAAGAATGAAATAATGGCATTTATAGCAGCATGATGGCCATCATCAAAAAGTCTACAAATAACGAATGTTGGAGAGAGTATGGAGAAAAGCGAAGCCTCCTATACTGTTGGTGGGAATGTAAATTGTTACAGCCACTATGAAGAACACAAGGGAGATTCTTTAAAAAAACTAAAAATATTATCCAGGAATCTCACTCCTGGGCATATATCTGGACAAATCTATAGTTCTGAAGGATACATGCACCCTTCTGTTCATACCAGCACTATTCACAAGAGCCAGAACATGGAAGAAACCTAAATGTCCCTTGATAGATGAATGGATAAAGAAGATATGGTACATATAATACAGTGGAATACTACTCTGCCATAAAAAAGAATGAAATTATGCCATTTTCAACAACTTGGATGGACCTAGAGATTATAATACTAAGTGAGGTGAGTCAGGCAGAGAAAGACATATATCACATGATATCACTCATATGTGGAATCTAAAGTATGATACAAATGAACTTATTTCCAAAACAGAAATAAACTCACTGACATAGAAAACATACTTATGTTTACCGCACGTTAAATTGCGTGGGAAAGGAATAAATTAGGAGTTTGGTATTAGCATATACAAACTAGTGTATATAAAATAGAGAAGCAACAAGGACATACAGTATGGCACAGGGAACTATATTCAATATTCTGGAATAAACAATTATGGAAATGAATATGAAAAAGAAAAAATATATATATTTCATATGTATATATATATACATATGAAAAATAATAAATATGACTGAATCACTTTGCTGTACACCAGAAACTATCAAAACACTCTAAATCAACTATACTTCAATGTATTTTTTTTAAAGCAATGCAGTTATTGCCCTGTTTCGGTGTGGATGACCTTCCATTCGGGAGAGGGGGTAAGACTTTTATTTTCATTGTGGACACAAATTCCTGTCCTAAGGACTTGTGCACCGAATAGTGTCTAGCACCATCTGCTGGAAAGCTTTTGAACAACCAAACTGATATGAATAGATGAAAAATAATGCAGGGTGTTCAGTCCTCTACTGGCCACTGCAGCACGTGTCACAGCTGAATGTTTCCAGCTCTAGGTCTATACTGAAAGTGGTCTCTGCACATACAGGTGAATGTCCATTATGCCTTTTAAACCACAACTGAGAGGAGAAGTGTTCTCTAACCACACCCCTGCCCCTTTTTTTACTTAACTTTGGGTCTTAGAAATTATCCCATATCCACACAAATATTCCAATTTGGGGGGGTCAACTGTGAGCAAAAAAACTTAAATGGAAAGTGTTGTATTCATGATGGGAAAAGGAAGTTTTTGGAGAAAGGATATCCTTTCGCTAGATCAGCCTTTCCTCTAGTATTCTTTGCTCTCTCATTTTAAAATAAAAGCTACCCTTTATTGAGTACTTTACTATAGTTTAGACCTTCTGCTCTATGCTTTAGTCAAACTTCCCATGAAAACTTTATGAGAATTCTCTGTTGTAGGAAGAATTGTCTCCCATAGACAAAAGTAGAAAGGGAGGCTTATAGTGGTGATTTACTCCGGGCCACCCGGAGGGAATCTCACTTCTCTGGGCTGTGACAACAGCCTGTCTCTTTCAAAATACTTAGATCTGTACCTTTACTCCTCCTTGACGTGCTAATTCCTGATTTGAGAATATTCTCCCCAAAAAAGTCCCAAAAGAGGTAAAGCATGATTCGTAAGACTTCCATACAAGGAGGATTTATGGAAGGATGAGAGACAAGCCATGTGCGGGGGAAGCGGAATGAGCTTGAGCTTTGGGGTGATCTCAGTTATCTGCCAAATAAATATAAGCCAAAAGTCACAGCGATGTTGTTAATAGTAAGTGTAGATGTATATTCTCCACGTTAACGGGCACAAATCAGTTACTCTGTAAGTTATATTAGCATTAGATCAGCCTCCCAAAAAAGGGAAATGTTAGGGAATTAGTAGATTATAAAAAACTCAGAGGACAAGGAGACCTTAGCAAGTATTGACCCCAAAACCTTACTTCTAGCTTTCGTTTTCATTTTTTTTTAGGTATGTTATGAACTATACACTTATAGAAATGCCTAGAACTTCGGTATATTTTTGCTCGATCTGTACACATCAAACGGTGTTAAAATCATTTCTAACGTTCTGATTTTGAGGAGTGAGAGTGGGTGCAAAGATGGGAAGGAGATTGTTCTGCATAATATAATAATAATATATCCTCATTAGTTTACTGTACGAAGTAACTCATACAATATGGTAGGGTATAATATTTTTAAAAAGTGACTGTATCTGAGTCTGTTCCAACTCACCAATTCATTTAATTCCAGGAATCGATCTCTCAAGAAGCAAACACTCCTGTTTTTCCACACTCTTTTTAAAAATAATTACAAACCTACAGAAAAATGAAACGAATGGTAAAATTGACACCTATATACCTATCCCTCCAACTGTCAAACGGACATGTTGGCCACAGTGTATTATTTCTCTCCATATATCCATTTTGTTTGTCTCTTAAATTGTTTTGCTAAAGCATTTGGGAGTTTCAGACACCTGCTAAATATTCAAGTTGAACATCCTAAAAATGAGAATGTCTCCTGCACAATATCATTACTGTAATGAAGGAATATGTTTTTAATTAATACGTAACATTCATTTCTCCAATTGCTGCAAAGCCATATTTAAATTTATTTTCAAAATTCAGATCTCGATTAATGTTCGTACATTATCATTTTGTTGCAGCTATTTTAATCTAGAAAAGCTTCCCTGACTCTTTTAAAAAATACATTTATCAAGGTATGATTGACAAGCAATAAAGTACAAACTAAGGTGCACAGTTTCATGGGGGCTGACATGAGTATATTGCATGAAAGCACCAGCATCATCAAGGCAATGAAAACACTCCTCACCCCCCATATTATCTTCAATCTAGAACACTGCTCCTGTCCCTCCCCCTCTTTGTCTTTCAAGACATTGACTTTTAGGAAAACTTCAGGCCAGGTGTCTCCTGCAGTGTTCCCCATTCTAGATTTGCCTCATTGTTTCCTTGTGATTCAATTCTGATTGAACATTTTTGTCCAGGACATCACCTGGGCGATGTAGAGTTCCTCCCACTGCATCCCATTAGAGGACGCACAATGTCAGTTTGGGCACTTGGTTCAAGTGGTGTCTGGGCATGTCTCCGTGAGAAAGGTCCCTTTCTCCTTCATCATCACAGGCCAAGTGGTCTGTCCCTGATACCCAGCTCCCTAACAAAGACTTTGACCACCAGTGAGGATTCTTTCTGGCTCAGTGGTGGCATTGTGGGTAGCAGATGGTGGTTCTCTAATTCTGCATGCCTACACTTCACTGCTGGCATCCTCTCTAAAGAAGACCTTTCCCTCCCTGACTCCCCCTCTGGCCTTTTTAAAGGTACCTCTTGGGCTCATGAATTCTTTTTTCTCCAATGTGTATAATCCCTTATCTTCTTTGCTGAGGTCCAGAGTGCTCTGTATTGGGCCTGTCGGGGCCTTTGCCCTGCCTCTGCACCCTTCTGGCGGGTCTTCACTAGTCTTCGAACACAGCTCTGCTGTCAGACGTGCGCTTTCAGTCTCGTTCTTTCCAACCATTTCTCCATGACACCCTACCTGCCTTTACTGGTGAAGGACATTGAAAAATCAAGATCTGGGGAGTAAAGCCTTTACAATGTGTGGTGTAAAACATTTGCGAATGTACATGTTAAGAACTATGAAGGATCTGAGATTTGCTTTAGTTCTGAGCTAACAAGTTAGCCTGCCCGTTTCCTGGATGCTGGCGGAACAGTATCATCTTGGATCAGATGCAAAGCACGTTCTCACTTGTGGCATAGCGGGCAGCATGAGCTCCATGCTAGCGTCAGTTCCCCCTGTCCTTTCATCGTGGATGGGCCTAGATGGATGCTGTGCACGCAGCAAATTTACAGCACAGCTGAGGAACCTCCAGGCCACATCCCAAGCTTCTCTACTGGGCTGCAGGCAAACCTGCCCAATCTCTGCCTCAAAGGGAGGCATCATCTTTATTATGTTGTACAGCAATCTCTCCTCCCACTGCTCTGGAGGGTGATTGTATATAGATTTTCCTAAGCAGTTCCTTACCCAAGCATCCTTGAAAAGAGAGTCCAGAACTAAAAGGCAGTCAGTGCCTCTGCTCGCAGGATGTTCAAACACTCAAGAGACTGATGGAGAAAACTCTCGTAATGTTGAACAGACCGAGAAGAAGCGTTGCAGTAGGAACTGAGACTATTCTGTATGCTTGGAAACCTGGGTCTCTGATGACATTATTAAGAAAAATCTGGGGAAGTTGGTGGTGGAGGTGTGGAGAAGGTACAGGGAGGACCCCTCTGCAAGCAGGGCCTGCCCAGGGTCTCAAGTGTGCTGTCCAGACCAGCAGCATCAGAACCATGCACACATTTATTCAACCTACTGATTCTTAAGCCCCACTTCCAACCTACTGAGCAGAAATTCACAGGGTGGGGTGGGGAGTCAAGAAATCAATCCACGTTACAAAAAGCCGACCAGGTGATCCCGGTGCACCCTAACATTTGAGAATCATTCCTCTGTAAGTTGCACTTGAAAGAAACTAGTATATGTCACCACTATATAAACGTTTTTGACCTAAAAAATTATTCTGGGCAGAAAGCAATTAAGAAGAAAACCCAGAAAATTTTCCTTTTCTGCCTGGACGTGGGATATAATTTCTCATTTTCGTGGATGCAGATGCTTTAAGCCCAGAGTGGACACCAGAGGAATCTGCAACCAAACCTCACTCCATTAATTCTTTTCTGTGGATTTAACTTCCCACATTTTGCTGCCCTTGAAAGCCTAAACCTGCTTCCCATGTCCTCTCTCTTGTCTACAAACGCACTACTCTTTGTTGAAGCTGCTTTATAAACTGGGGTTCTAAGCCACCATTTGAAGTTCCTTCTCCTTTAGGTTCCTTCAGCTAGAGGGGCACTGCTGCCTTAATTCACTGCTTTCCTCTTGCTTATTTCTGTTTCTTTTTCTTTTCTTTTTTTAAAATTTTATTGAAGTATAGTTGATTTACAATGTCGTTTTAGTTTCAGGTGTACAAGACAGAGATTCCATTTTATATATATGTAACTCTGAACACTCTGAACTGTGCCTCCAACTCAAAATATGCACTAATTGGGGCCCTACGAGCAGGAGCACAAAGATCTCAGATGAAGTAACACTACCAATTATCCTCTTATCTGTACTCTTAATAAACAGGTCTTTCACCCTCACCACAACACAAGAACAACTATGATCGATCTTCCCATCATGACCACTAGCCACGATATGATTTATTTCCACCCTAGCAGGAACTAACCGAGCTCCGTTCGACTTAACAGGAGGAGAATCCGAACTCGTATCCGGCTTTAACTTTTTCCATATGATTAAGACAGAGGGATCAGGGACTTGCCTGGCGGTCCAGTGGTTAAGACTTCACATTCCAAATTCAGGGGGCACGGGTTTGATCCCTGGTTGGGGAATTAAGATCCCACATGCCTGTACAGGGCCGCCAAAAAAAAAAAAAAAAAAAAAAAGAAAAGTAAGAAAGAAAGAAAAAAAGACAGCAGGATCAGTGAAATCAGGTTCAGGAGGAGATTACAAATTATTTTCAGGGCAAAAGTGAAGATAAATTTACAATGTCAAATTGGTGATGGGCAGTAACTGGGAATCAAATGCTCTATGTTCGTTTATCATGTGATCATCAACACATTAATTAATCCATGTTTTTCCCCCATCTATAGAATGGCAAAACTAGTAATTTTTTTCTACATGCTTAACAGAGATGCTGTAGGGGGCTGTTGCCAGCAAAATGCAACACAGATTAAAGGTACCAGAAAGTAAAACACAGCAAGCACTGTTACCTTATCTATATCCCACAGAACCAGTTTGCATTTAAGTTTGGCAAATTCATAGGCAGTCAGTCTCCCAATTCCATGTCCAGCTCCAGTAATCAGGACGATTTCTCCGGTGACTGCTTTTCTCTTCTTCGGAATGAAAAGCTTCAGGAGAGACTCTCAAGGTGCAGATGAGCAGTAAGGGCAGAAGCTGGAGGCAGTCCAGAAGGAACTTCATCCTTTTGGTTGCTGCGAGGTTTTGGTATACTTTGTTTTACCAGTCACTCTAAATCGCTTCTGGGGGGTTATTGCATCAAATACCAGAGAGAGGAAAAGCAAGAACAAGGAAGGGCTCCTTTATCAAAGAGAAACAAACAGCCCCGAAGCCGTTCCTTCTTTTGGGCTGGGCTTGGTTAGGTCTTCCGCAACTGGCTCAAGCTGCAGTGCAGAGCGACTGCTCCTGAGCTCAGAAATCTGGGAGGGACAAAACCCAGAGGAGAGCAAAGCTTCCTAGTTCTGGGTGCCGCAGCCCCGACTAGGTGTGCAGCCAGAGCCATCTTTTACTCCCTTACTCCTGGTCTCCTGATTGCAGGGTTAGTTGTCTCTTGTTTTGCTAAATTTGATAAATTCCTTTTAAAGTTACAAGGCTAATGGACAGCGTCCGCAGTCCAGACGCTTCCTTGAAACGTGATGGTTGCCCTTCCCTAGTTAAGGGATGCAAATGTAGTTTGCTGTCTTTTTTTTTTTTTAATAAATGTATTTATTTATTTTTGGCTGCTTTGGGTCTTCATTGCTGCGCGTGGTTTTCTCTAGTTGCGGCGAGCGGGGGCTACTCTTTGTCGCAGTGCGCGGGCTTCTCATTGCGGTGGCTTCTCTTGTGGCGGAGCACGGGCTCTAGGCACATAGGCTTCAGTAGTTGTGGCTCGCGGGCTCTAGAGCGCAGGCTCAGTAGTTGTGGCGCACGGGCTTAGGTGCTCCGCAGCATATGGGATCTTCCTGGACCAGGGATCAAACCTGTGTCCTCTGCATTGGCAGGCGGATTCTTAACCACTGCGCCACCAGGGAAGTCCCCTGTTAATCTGTCTTAATTAATAAATAAGCCCCCCCAAAATTAAGAAGGGTAGAGAAAAAGGTTTTCCTCCCTTACATTCACAGTTGTATTCCCAGCATCTAGGGCAGTGCTTGGTAAATAGTAAGCAATCAGTTAATATTTGTTGTATACAAAATAAATGGAAAAGGGGGGAAACAACTGGAATTCTTATTTTTAGCATACATATCAATTCCGGTAATCACATACAACGCTTTTCTATTTAGAAGTATTTCTTTCTCAGCATCTTTTGTCTGTTTCACCAACTATTATAAGATGCCCTTAAATGTTGGTATGTGGTTTCTAAATAAAAAAATAAAACAAAAACCAAAAGCCCTCACTTTTTTAAGTTCTGATGACACCCATTTAATTTGGGATGTGGGTAGATAAAGAGTAATAGAAAACAGTAAATATTCAAGATGGCATTTCTGTTCTGCCCAAGAGTGGGTTGCAGCACACTGTGCTCTTGCAAACCTGGGAGTACATGTCCCTGAAGGGAGGAACCTAGGAGACCTGGCTGCCTGAGCCAATTGTGGCGCAGGCCCAGTGTCAGGGAGTGGTTTTGTTTGCATTGTTGTGTCGCTCTTTAAACTAAGTCCACTCCAACCTCCCCTTAAGGAATGCAGCGTTGGAAGACTGGGCTTGAGGAACTTCCTATGAGAACCCCTGTTTCTCCCGTTCTTTTTTTTTTTTGCTGTACGGGGACCTCTCACTGTGTGGCCTCTCCCGTTGAGGAGCACAGGCTCTGGACGCGCAGGCTCAGCGGCCATGGCTCACGGGACCAACCGCTCCGCGGCATGCGGGATCCTCCCGGACCGGGGCACGAACCCGCATCCCCTGCATCGGCAGGCGGACTCCCAACCACTGCGCCACCAGGGAAGCCCTTCTCCCGTTCTTTGATCAGAGGTTTTGTGAATCACACTGCCTTGCTCCTCTTCTCCCTAATGAGTAATTTGTCAACTGAATTAATTTGGATGAGCTGAGCCTTTTTAAGAGCCTGCCTAATACATTTCCAGTGTTAAAAAAGGATCAGTAGGTCCAAAGTGGAGTCACTAATGCTAAGCCCCGCAGAAGCAAACTAAAACTTAACACCTAACTGCAGTTTCAGCCTCGCTCAGAAATGTAATTTTGGGTTTTTTTTTTTTTTTTTGGCCGCATTGTACAGTATGTGGGATCTTAGTTCCCTGAGCAGGGATCGAACCTGCGCCCTCTGCATTGGGAGTGCAGAGTCTTAACCACTGGACCACCAGGGAAGTCCCTGAGAAATGTAATTTTATTTTTTATTTTTTTAAATTAATTTTTATTGGAGTATAGTTGCTTTACAATGTTGTGTTAGTTTCTACTGTACAGCAAAATGAATCAGCTGTACATATACATATATCCCCTCTTTTTTGGATTTCCTTCCCATTTAGGTCACCACAGTACATTAAGTAGAGTTCCCTGTGCTGTACAGTATATTATTAGTTATCTATTTTATACATAGTGTCAATACGTATATGTGTCAATCCCAATATCCCAATTCCTCCCACCCCCTCCTTTCCCCCTTGGTATCCATACATTTGTTCTCTACCTCTGTGTCTCTATTTCTGCATTGCAGATAAGATCATCTATACCATTTTTCTAGGTTCCACATGTATGCATTAATATACAATATTTGTTTTTCTCTTTCTGACTTACTTCACTCCATATGACACTCTCTAGGTCCATCCACATCTCCACAAATGACCCAGTTTCGTTCCTTTTTATGGCTGAGTAATAGTCCATTGTATATATGTGTACTGGGTATATACCCAGAGAAATGTAATTTTAAACCAATCAGTTTGGAATTTCCTGATCAACACTAGTGAGGTGATCTGCATGATAAACCCCTACCCTTCTCCCCAAAGAAGGTGACCTTGCCTGAAATAATCCTTTCTTTTCTTTTTGACTTCCTTGTCCCCTCCTTCCTGCTTTTAAAAAACCTTTCATTGTACAGCTCCTTTCTATTTGTTAGATGGGATGATGCCTGATTCATGAATCATTTAGTAAAGCCAATTAAGTCTTCAAATTCACTCAGTTGAATTTTGTTTTTTAATACCAGCTTAAGCAGAGGTTAATGGCGGTCAACAACACTGACAGCAAAGTTTATCTGACTACAGGAAGCCAAGTCCAAATATTTACTTTTTAAAAGGCAAGCATATTTTAATAATAGAACTTTGCTACCTGGATGGATTGCTAGACATAAACAAAGCTGGACACGAAAGTGGTAAGGACATATTTTGTTCAGTAATACTACAGTATGAACTGAACTCCATTTCCCCTGAATCAGAAGGCTGAAGACTTTTCAAAGGCTGGAGTGTGCTAAGGGAAAGTCACTAAGGGGTAGTAAAGGGGTGGGTGGGTGATCCATGTGACTAGGCCATCTGGGTTTGTTAATTGGCATTTGTCAGGGGAGAAAGAAACTTCTATCTTTATGAGAGGAAGCAGCAGTGCAAGTTGAAGAAAGGTAGGTCCTTATTGCTCCCACAGGGACTGGGAGCTAGCACAGAGTTATCTCCCTGAATATCTGCATCTTAAAGAGAGGGGCTCACAAGTCCTTAAGGAAACAGTTCTGGGTGGTAGATTTATACCACAAAGGTCAGAGGAAAGAATTTACATTGCAAGCTTTCTAAAGTAGCTGCTCCAAGAGAGGGCTCTGGGGTCTGTCTGCCTATCCAGGTTCTGCCTGGAACAAATCACAAATTCTTCGGGCAGTATTAAGCGTTTCTAGGCAGGTATTTTAAAGGGGTGGGGCACTTAAGATCACCCTAGGGGCAAGACCTTAAGCTGCTAGAAGCCATAATAGAGGGCTGAAGTAAAATTTATATTTTAAGGCAGGACAAGAAAAAATTACACATAAAATTCTCTGTTTGTTTGGGCCTCCTCCCTCCTTAACGTGCAGTGTGCACCTTTATTACAGTTAACCAGAACTTCTCAAAGATGGGAGCGCCCGCTCAACCATAAAGATCATTTTTTTCCCCTTTATTCTGACCCTAGCAATGTAACTTCTTAAAAGAACAGTGTTCTTTCCCAGCCCTTTAGGTGAGGGGGCGTGGGGTGGATAGGGTTAGATGCTTGCCTGGCATGTGCTTACCTGGACTATGTATCTTTGGTGAAGTTTATGTAAAATATTAGTCGGTCATTTTGATGTATGATCCTTTGTTTCAAACATGTATATGCCTGTGCCTTCGACTTCTAACAGGCAGAATGGTCCTCCGAGCTTTCTGAGGCTGCTTCCTGTGTTATCACCATCGGTTTGGCTCAAATAAAATTCCCTTTTTTTCTTAACTTGACAGTTAATTGAATTTTCGTCAGCAAGAGTTTGGACAAGTCTCAGCGCAGAGGTTCTGAGGGAGCCTTCATAGGCCGAGAGCTCTACAGCCTTCAGAACAAGTTGTTAAGGTTTGATAAATCTGGTTTTTGAGATGGTCAAAAGTTTTATACGGTCTGTGTCCACACCACACCACAGAACCAGCGGATTATGCACTTGCAAGTTAAATATTTCCACACATTAATAAGGCAACGAATATCAAACATGAAAACCACATTACAAACTTCTGAATGATCTTGATTTCCAATTTCCCGTATGGCCAAGTTTTGCCTCTGCAGGTATCTCGCGTCTTAACCCTCGGTTTCTCTTCCAGGCTCTGTGTCTATCTCACAACTGGTTTACTCCTCCGTGGGTTACGGCTTTTACCCATTGCAGCGAACAACTTGGTAGAAAAGGAAGAGAAAAGCCTCGGATGCGGGGATTGCAAGTCTCTCACCTCCCTTCTTTCCCTGCAACCACTCATAACTCAGATATGGCTGGGACACGCGTGGCTCACTACATCAGCCGCCTGTAACCCCTTCCTGCCGGAACAGCCAGGACGACACACTTCTCTCAACCCCCTTTCTTTCTTTCCCTTTCCAATTCTTCGGCTCCTTTCACTTTCCAGCTTTCTCTTTCGCTTTCTCAGTGCTTCCCCAGCCGCCTCCCTAACCCGGTCCCAAACACTGCTCAGCAAGGACGAGAAGCTGAGCGAAGCCGGCTCTACGAAGCCTGCGCCGTCTTCGCTTTGCGGCGCTGTCGTAAAGTGCCGTCGCGCACCGGGGACGTCACGGCCCGGTTGGCTCTTTTTCCGCCTGCTGGCGCTGGCCGCTTGGGCGTCCCCTGGGCGGCGTGTCGAGCTGGGCCGTTGTTTGGGGAGGGCGTTTGGTCCCCTGTGTGTTGATGAGATAAAACTGGCTGCTCCCGCTCCGGAACCCGAGGGCCGCCCGGTCCTAGTGCCTGCTGGATACCCGGGGCCCAGGGGTGTGGGGAGGCCGGAGGCTGCGGCCCAAGCTAACAGCGACCCTGCTCCGCACATCTTCCCGCGGGCTGCTGATGGCCGGACGCTTCCTGGGGAAGACTTTAGCCACCGTGTCTCTCTCTGTGGCCTTGGCCTCAGTGACTCTCAAGTCGTTGGGCCGTTGCAGCATCGCGGCGTGCAGGTATTCCCTCTTCTAGTACTGGCTCCTTGTCCCGAGTCCTTGTGTTGTGAGGGGGAAGCAGCTTCTGGTCGGGCGGCTTCAGTAGGCTTTGCTTGGGTCCCAGCTCTTTACGGCCATATACACGTTTTTTAAAAGGCTCTAAAATGTTTTACCTGCCTTTTGAGAAAAACAAGCGGTAGTGACCTTTCTTATGATACTCGAACTTTGCCATCCTCCATGAGTCGCTAACATTCTTGTCCCCAGAGAGTTTAAATAGCACATGTTTGGGTGTGGTGTTGTTCCGTACCATTTTTTTGTTTTTTTGGTGTTTTTTTTTTTTGGTTAATACTTAAAACATTATTGTTAAAATTAGCACATGCACGTAGTTTAAAGATGCTAACCGTATAAATGCTGTAAAAGGAAAAATATAAGTCGTCATTGCTCTCCTCCACTTCTCCATTTCAGTGTAGATAATATATTTATTAGTTACCTTTTTAAAAAAATTTGCCTTGGATAAATTCAGGCATTTATGGTAGCTCACGCTGCCTCCTCCTTTTATTCCTCTCTCCTTCTGGTTTCTAAACACGATGTCCTAGGTACCATGCCCATGGTAGGCGCGGAGTAATAAACAAGTTTTATGAGGCTGCCTCTAGGAGTTTTTGTTTGTTTGTTTCTTGTTTATTTATATTTTTGCTTCTCATGTCGTGTTTACTTTCGGCACGAGAAAATTTTCTTCTATTTGTTTTTTCCCCTATTTTTTCTTCTGTCCTGTCCTTTTTCCCCACCCCCGGAACTCCAGTGATAGCTTTTGGACTTTCTGGGTAGTGCCTCTGTTTCTCTTTTTCTTTAATTTTCCATTGGTTTGTCTGTTTGTATGAAGTTCTTAGAGATTTTCCTCAAATTTATCTTCTAGATTACTAGTTCAGACTGCTGTCCTGTGCATTGTCATCTCTTCTATTGAATCGTAAATTTTGACAAGAACTTTTTCCCCCTAATTGCTCTCTTTAATATCCTTTTCTTATTTTATGGCTATAAAAGTCCTTTGAATCTGTAAAAATAATAATTAGAATAAAAATTATTTTCTGTTTCCTGAATTGTCTGACCCTTCTGGGTCACTGGTTCTGTTCCTTTTTGGTCCCTTTTCCTTGTTTTTTTCTCAAACATCTGGCGGATGCTAGTTATTTATATTTTGATTAATGTAGATAATAGGCATTGCTTTCTGTAAACAGGAGCACTGATTGAATATTGCCCCCAGGTACCAGTGCACCTAGACCTGACGGTTTAGGCTGAGGGTGTGTGAGCAGGTGGCAGCAGGTGGACTGGCTGGAAACCTCCCCCTTCCCGTTCCAGACTTTACACTTGTGTAGCAGCTTCCCCGCTGAACATAGCTGCCCTAACTTTATTTCCTCAGTGTGAATTATGGGGATATTAAGCCTAAATTTCTGCTGTGTTCTCTAATACCTAATTCACAATAGAGGTTCTAGTCCTTCATTTTCTTTAAATTTTGGTTTTATCCTGGGGACAAACAACTAATACCGACTTTTTGTTTGTAGGGTAGGGAGGGAGGAGGGCTGATTTCCATGGTTACGTCCCACTGCTCACTTAGGACATTTGGGCCCACTTATTTCCAATGTAACTCTCTGGTGGGGCATGTTGGTATGGGGAGTGCTTTATGTGTGTGTGGTGGGGAGACTGGGGGTACATGGGAGCTGTGTGTTTTCTGCACAGTTTTGCTGTGAACCTGAAACCGCTTTAAAAAATAGTCTATTCAAAAAAAAAAGGCAGGTAGTATCCTTTCCTCGATTCACACAGGGACGGGTACATGGAAAATAAAAGACATAATGCTCTTGTTAAAAAAAAAAAAAGTTGACAAAACCGATGGAAAGATAGTGTTTCAAGCAAGAATGGTTTGAATATCAAAGGAGTAAGGGAGGTCTTGGGGAAATTTTGATGAAGGCTTCTAATACTTTTGCTAAAATTATCCCCTCTGATTTGACTGTGAAGGTATAAAAGTGAAGTTTGCTGAATAATGTAGTTATAAATAAAATGTAATAGAAATATAATAAAACCAAATTTGATTAATTCCTTGTTTGAAGACTTAGTTAGGTTATAACCAAATCTATATACTTATATACCTATAATATAAAATTTATTTTCATAATACTTCCCTTCAGTTTTATTGAGATAAAATGGATATACAGTACTGTATAAGATTAATGTGTACAGCATAAATATTTGAAATACATCATGAAATGATTGTCACAACATGTTTAGTGAACATCCATCATCACAGATAAATACAAAATTAAAGAAATAGAAAAAAAAATTCTCCTTGTGATGAGAACTTTAGGATTTACTCTCTTAACCACTCTCATATATTTATATAACATATAGCAGTGTTAATTATATTTATCATGTTGTACATTATATCCCAAGTACGTTTTTGTCTTATGACTGGAAGTTGTGTGTACCTTCTGACCACCTTCATCCAGTTTGCCCTCTAGCCCCGTCCCCCCTGCCTTGTTACCACAAATCTGATCGCTTTTTCTATGAGTTTGTCTTTGAAGTATAATTGACCTACCACACTATGTTAGTTCCTGTTACACAACATAGTGATTTGATATTTCCATACATTTTAACTTGATAACCAGAGTAAGTCTAGTTACCTTATGTCACCATACAAAGATAACATAGTTATTCCCCACATCTTACATTTCATACTTGTGACTCATTTATTTTGTGCCTGGAAGTTTGTACCTCAGTTAATCTTCTCCCTTTTCCACTTCTTTCCTCCCCCTACCACCCTCTCGTCTGGCAACCACCTGTTTGTTCTATGTATCTATGACTCTGTTTCTGTTTTGTTATGTTTGTTTATTTGTTTTGTGTTTTAGATTCCACATATAAGTGGAAAGACAGTATTTGTCTTTCTCTTTTCTCTGTGTGACACTTCACTTAGCATAATACTCTCTGAGTCCAACCGTGTTGTCACAAATGGAAAGATTTCATTCCTTTTTTATAGCTGAGTAATATTCCACTGTGTGTGCGCATGTGTGTGTGTGTGTGTGTGTGAGAGAGAGAGAGAGAGAGAGAGAGAGAGAGAGAGACATCTTTATCCATCTTTTGATGGGCACTTAGGCTGCTTCCATATCTTGGCTATTATAAATAATACTGCTGTGAAAATGGCGGGGTGTGTATCTTTTCTAATTAGTGTTTTTGGTTTCTTCAGATAAATACTCTGGAGTGGAATTGCTGGATCATATGGTAGTTCTATTTTTAATTTTTTTGAGGAATCTCCATATTGTTTTCCATAGTGGCTGCACCAATTTACATTCCCATTAGCAGCGCACAAACATTCCCTTTTCTCCGCTTCCTCACCAACACTTGTTATTTGTTTTCTTTTTGATAATAGCCATTCTGACAGGTGTAAGGTGATATCTCATTGTGGTTTTGATTTGCATTTCCATGATGGTTAGCAGTGTTGAACATATTTTCATGTTCTGTTGGCCATTTCTGTGTCTTCTTTGGAAAAATATTCGGATCCTCCACCCATTTTTTTAAATTGGGTTGTTTTTTTGTTTTGTTTTGTTTTTTTGCGGTACGCGGGCCTCTCACCGTTGCGGCCTCTGCCGTTGTGGAGCACAGGCTCCGGACGCGCAGGCCCAGCGGCTATGGCTCACGGGCCCAGCCGCTCCGCAGCATGTGGCATCTTCCCGGACCAGGGCACGAACCCGCGTCCCCTGCATTGGCAGGCGGACTCTCAACCACTGTGCCACCAGGGAAGCCTGGTTATTTCATTTTTATGGGATAGATTACCAGGAATGAAATTACTGAGTTGAAGGATATAAGTATATTCATCGTTGATTGCACTTAGTTTTCATGTCTCTATCTGGACATTAATCTTTCATGACCTTAGTGATTTAAAGAGTATGGACCTTTATTCTGTAAGTTATCCTTTAATGTGGGTGTGTTATATATTTCCTCATGTCTAGACTCAGGTCACATATTCTTGTAGGGAATACCTCAGAAATGATTGCTCTGTGCTTCTCACTATATTATATCAAGAGGCACATGAATTTGACTTATTTCACCACCCCATAAAGTTGGTGTTTGTCCCATCCACCATTTGTATCAGGAAGGGCAAATTGTTACAGTATTGTGAGAACAGGGGAAGGGAGCTGTCATCAGTTTACCATGTTCTCAGAATCCCCTTTATCATATTAAATATCCTAATTTAGGGTCATTAGGAATTTTAATCTCTAAGAATAATGAGAAGGCATTTAAATTCTTAGTCAGGAAGAGAAATGAAAAATTTTTGTGTAGGCTGTGAGGTAAAGGTTGTTTTTGTTTTCTCTTTTTTTGTATATACTATCTAGTTATTTCAGCTCTACGCCTCTTATTTCACTCTAAAGTTTATAATTTGTACATCTATCACAGTCTGACTTCAAGTAATATTACATTACTTTGTGTATAATGTAAGAATCCTACAACAGTATATTTCCATTTCCTGTTATTCTTTTGTGCTATTTTTGCCATACATTTTTTACACATGTATGTTAGACCGTAAACTATTTTATAAAATTGATTCCTTCGTGTAGACCTAAGAGTCTTCCTTTACATTTGTTTTTGTGGTTGAATTTTTATAACAAACTTATCTTCCCCAACATTTGTGCTAACAAAAGTAAACTTCTGTCCCTTTTTCTCAATGAAAATAAATTCAATGAGTAGGTTTCAATTAATCAGATTTAGCAATATTTTTTAAAAATATTTATTTATTTATTTTGGCTGCACTGGGACTTAGTTGCGGCACTCGGGATCTTTGTTGCTGTGTGTGGGATCTTAGTTGTGGCATGTAGGATCTTTAGTTGAGGCATGCAGGCTTCTTAGTTGCGGCATGCAGGCTTCTTAGCTGCAGCATGCATGTGGGATCTAGTTCCCCAACCAGGGATTGAACCCACGCCCAGTGCATTGAGAGTACAGTGTCTTGGCCACTGGACCACCAGGGAAGTCCCTAACAATATATATATATATATATTTTAAATAAATTTATTTATTTTTGGCTGTGTTGGGTCTAGTTTCTGTGCGAGGGCTTTCTCTAGTTGCGTTGAGTGGGGACCACTCTTCATCGCGGTGCACGGGCCTCTCACTGTCGCGGTCTTCTCTTGTTGCAGAGCACAGGCTCCAGATGCGCAGGCTCAGTAGCTGTGGTGCACGGGCTTAGTTGCTCCGTAGCATGTGGGATTTTCCCAGACCAGGGCTCAAACCCGTGTCCCCGCATTGGCAGGCAGATTCTCAACCACTGCGCCACCAGGGAAGCCCCCTAGCAATATTTTTATATTTGAAAATAATCTCTCACAGATGTTGGATCTTTACACTAATATGCATCAAATTAGAATTTTCTGATTTTTAAGTCTTTGAAAAGTTCTATCTTGTGGTCTGTGAATTAGGTTCTTTAATTAATTAATTTTGTACTTATATAAAACATTTTTCTTTTTCCTCCCAGTAACTCATTTTCATCCTGTGGATTTCATCTTAACTCCAACATGATGTCTGGTTCTGATGGTACCAAAGAGAATTCCCACAACAAGGCTCGGACATCTCCTTACCCAGGTTCAAAAGTTCAACGCAGCCAGGTTCCTAATGAAAAGGTAGGCTGGCTTGTTGAGTGGCAAGACTATAATCCTGTGGAATACACTGCAGTCTCTGTCTTGGCTGGACCTCGGTGGGCAGATCCTCAGATCAGGTGAGTAAATTAGTTGGTGTTAGCCGGGTGTAAGACTTTTGGAGAAGGTAATGGTTGTATTTGTAAATTATCATTTTATGGTTGAAAAATAGTTTTTATCCAGTGCTTGACTTTATTATAACTCAGTTTCCATATTTGCTTGAATTCTTTTTTAAAATATTTATTTATTTATTTATTTTGGCTCTGCCAGGTCTTAGTTGTGGCACATGGGCTCTTAGTTGCGGCATACGGGCTCTTAGTTGTGGCAGGCGGGCTTCTTAGTTGCGGCATGCATGTGGGATCTAGTTCCCCGAACAGGGATTGAACCCAGGCCCCCTGCATTGGGAGCACGGAGTCTTACTCACTGGACCACCAGGGAAGTCCCTCCCATTTGCTTGAATTCTTGCCAAAGCTATTCAGTTCATTTTTGTTTATTCTTTTGGGGGTTTTATGGTGATCTTTCCAAATAGGTAAATCTATTTTGTTGTGGAGTTTTTTACTTTATGAAATGACAAGTGGTGGTCTCTGTTTTTATTTCTTTTGTTTGGGTTATCAATAACACCTTTTGTGGTTATTTTCCAACATAGCTAGATTTGTATTTGAATAGTGAATATTTTTCAGAAACTTCTTCCAGATTACTAAGAACAGGATGATGATAAAATTAGACCAGTGTGAGAAGATAGAAAAGGGATAGAAAACGGAGAGAGAAGGAGGAAAAAAAAAGTCAAGCAAAAATGTTTTGACTAAATTCAGAGAAGTGCTGTGTTGATTCATGTTTTATATTTATGTTTCTTTTGATAAATATAATGATAGAGTTGTAAAATGTGCTAACTGTGAGCTAGGCACTGTACTAAATGTTTTATAACCATTATTTTATTTTATTCTTATAACTATTCTGGAAGGCAGACAGGGTTGTTATTTCTACTTTATAGAGAAATAAACACACACAAAAAATGGAAGCACAGAAAGTTTGTCCTTTGCATATGGTCGGTCATGTAGCTAGTAGATGGTATAGCTTGAATTTGAGCTCAGTCTGACTTCAGATTTCATGCCCTTAACTACTCTGCTAAACTGCTGCCCTAGTTTTGGGACATTTTATAAGTTTGATTTAATGGGTAAATTTATTATAAATGATCGTCCTCTCAAGGCCTTATTTAGTCAGTTAAATAAGAACTTTTGCTAGTTGGATTGATCCATATTAGTTCATTAGGTTGTTAAACTTTACCAGGTCACTTATTGCTGTGACTTGATTTCTACCCACAGTTTCCTTATTTAATCCAAAGGTGTGTTTGTGATAGTACTTGGATTATCAATTAATCAAGAAGCTAACTTGAGAAATTATTAGCTGTAAATGAGTTCCATTTCCCTCATTTTAGAGGATGTACATGTTTACACATATATTATACATACACATTATGTACAATTAAAATTAATGATGTTGGCAGGGGTGCTATACAGTGTAAACAGAGGAAGACAATACATCTTCTTATTTTTCGTTCAGTTTGTGTTTTAAAAGTTAAATTTGTGTCACTGTCTAAATCAAGCTGTATTACTAGCGTTAATGCTTCAATTATAACTAGAGTCACGCTTTTTTTCCCCCAGAAGATGGCTCCCTTTATTTATCTAAAATTTTATTATGAAACATTTCTAACATACAGAAAATTTGAAAGAACTTTATGGGGAACACTCATAAATCCACCACTTTGATTCTTTTATCAACATTTTATTATACTTATTTTATCACATATATATCCATCTATCCCTCCTCCTTTCTTTTTTTTTTTTGTGGTACGCGGGCCTCTCACTGCTGTGGCCTCTCCCGTTGCGGAGCACAGGCTCCAGACGCGCAGGTTCAGCGGCCATGGCTCACGGGCCCAGCCGCTCCGCGGCATGTGGGATCTTCCCGGACCAGGGCACGAACCCCGTGTCCCCTGCATCGGCAGGCGGACTCTCAACCACTGCGCCACCAGGGAAGACCCCATCTTGTTTTTTTGGTGTATCAGTACATCTCCCCCTATATACTTCAACAAGTATTTCATTAACTAGTATTCAATATTTATTTAGTTTCTTTTATTTTTAAAATTTTTACTGAAGTATAGTTATTTACAATGTTGTGTTAATTTCAGGTGTACAGGAAAGTGAATCAGTTATACATGTACATGTATCCACTCTTTTTTAGATTCTTTTCCCATATAGGTCATTACAGAGTATTGAGTAGAGTTCCCTGTGCTATACAGTAGGTCCTTATTAGTTACCTATTTTATATATAGTGGTGTGTATATGTCAATCCCAATCTCCCAATTTATCCCCCTGCCTCCTTTCCCCCCGGTAACCGTAAGTTTGTTTTCTACATCTGTGACTCTATTTCTGTTTTGTAAATAAGTTCATTTGTACCATTTTTTTTTAGATTCCACATATAATGGTGCATTTCTAGAGTCCCAAGAGCATTATAAGTCTGGTTTTATAATTTCATGATTTTTACCATTTAATTATTTTTACATGTGCGTTCAATGGAAGAATGGTTAGAAGTCTTGAGAAAATGTCTGGATCCTTCAAGTTGGAAATTATTTCCAAAACAGAGCACAAATATATCTATTCTCTTGCTTATTGGAATTAAAGCAAGAAAAAAAGTGAAACTTATGTCAGAGCTGCCCGTGAACTGTCCAGTGCTATATAAATATTCACCGTCAGTGCAACTATGTCAGCGATTTCATAATGGGGAGGAAAGTAGTTTATTTATAGCTTAAAAAATTATTTTTGAGTATGACATACATGCAGTAAAGTATACATTTCTTAAGTATGCAGGTGTAGCTCAGTAAGATTTTATATGTATATAACTCTGTAATCCAGAGCTATGTCCAGATCAGATCTGGAACATTTCCAGCATATTATATCTATTTTAATCTACATCATGGTTATTATGAAGTTTGTGGGTGAATTCATGTTTTGTGGGTTTACTTTGATCAAAGTATTAATCCGTGTACATTTGAAGAAATTAAAATTACTTTGAAACAGTAGAAACGACAAAATATCAGAAGGAATCTTATTTTTAGAACTATAGGAACCATTAATTGCCATATTGTGCCCACGGCCAATTCCACTTTGCTAATAGTAACATAGACTTTCTTGTAGTATGTGGGAGGAGCTCCAGTGTGTCTGCCATTAGTCCTTCCCAGAGGGGTTACAACACATATCCTTGTCTTACAAGGTGTTTTGGTTAAACAGATCTTCTTTTTCCAGAAACTGTTTTGAAGGAGTTGATGAATTTGTAAATGAAAACTAACTAATGTTGTAACTAAAAATTTAGTTTCAAGGATACTGTTTTTATAAATAACTGACTGGCATTATTAAGCTGTTGGTAGTATTGGGTCATTATTTCTTATTTTGCATTGGTATTCTCATTACAGTGAAAGCAGCTTTTCGCCGAAGTTTAATGAAAAGGATGGGCATGTTGAGAGAAAGAGCCAGAATGGCCTGTATGAGATAGAAAATGGAAGACCTAGGTAGGTACTGGGGATGGGACATCTTACAATAATGGGTCTTTAAAAGGTAGAAAATACTGTCAACGAAAATTCAATTAACAATCAAGGTAAGAAGAATGAAGGGAATTTTATTCAAACGAACTGAGGATTATAACCCAGAAGACAGACTCTCAGAAAGCTCTGAGAACTGTTCCACGTGTTCGAAGATACAGTCATATACATTTTCGAGATGAAGGATTGTACATTAAAATGACATACCGATATTTCACATAAAGTTCACCGAAGATACATAGTCCAGGTGAGCACATGCAAAGCAAGCAGCAAGTCACCATGCCATCTTTCAGAGTTGGGAGAGAATGCCATTCTTTTAAGAAGCTACATTGCTAGTGTCAGAATAAAGGGGAAAAAAGTGGATTTTTATGGTCAAGCAGGCACTCCCATCTTTGAGGAGGTCTGGTTAATGTGCAGTGCAGATGCACACTGCACATTAAGGAAGGAGGGTGGAGGCCCAGATGGACACAGAAAATTTTATGTTTAAATTTTCTTGTCCTGCCTTAAAATATACATTTTATTTTATCAATATAATTAATGTTTATTGAGTGCTTGTATATACCAGACATTGTATGAAAGAATTTACATGATCTAATTAAATCACCACAATAACCCTGTGGGTGGATATTTTTAGTTCCATTTACAGGTAAGGAGAGAGAATGTTAAGTTGTTTGCACACAGTGAGTAAGTGGTAGAGACAGGGTTTGAATGCATCTTCTTGTAACCTTACCTTGAAGTAGAAATAATTACAGCTGACTCTTGAACAAAACAGGGGTTGAACTACACAGACCCACTTATACATGGATTTTTTTTCAATAGTAAATATTACAGAATTACACTGTCTGAGTGTGGTTGAATCCCTGGATGTGGAACCACGGATACAGGGGGACCGTGTATACAGAGGGCCGACTATAAGTTTATACGGGAGCATTGATCAAGGGTCAACTGTAATTGAATAGATTAACAGAGAAGGAAAGGATTAAAAACTGTATCTCAGTAGTTATTTATAAAATGAGATAATACCTTAAAGTAAGAATTTGTCCAAATATATAAGAGTAAAAATAAAAATAACCCAACAATTTAACATCATGTATCTTTTTGTACTTTTTTTATTTTTAATTTTTTTTTGGCCGTGCTGCACAGCATGTGAGTGGGATGTGGGATGTTAGTTCCCCGACCAGGGATCTAACCTGTGCCCCCTGCAGTGGAAGCACAGAGTCTTAACCACTGGACCGCCAGGGAAGTCCCTCTTTTTGTACTTCTAAAAATGATTTTTCTACACAACTCCAAAATTTTCCATTTTCCTTAAGAAGACGTTATACAAGTTAGGAAGAAATGTAAAAATTAGCATGCCTCAAATAAAACAAAAAAAGGATCACAGATTTGGTAATCATGCTTATTACCTCGTAAAAATGTTGCAAAAACTAAAATAATTTTAGTTCTTCTAAGACTTGGAGATAGTAGAGCTCCTCTCACCCCAGCCTGGTCTTCCTTGCTAAATGCTTTCTTTGTTCATTACTTACTCGCCTTTCTATGTTATTGAACCTTTTCAAGTCAAACTCTCCTTGCATTTGACTTATTCCTCAGATTCTTTTCTGGGTAAAATATATTAAAAGACATGCACATATATAAAAGGATAGTCAGCAAAGGCAAGATAGCCTGTTGTTTTAGTCAAGACTCTCTGACTAATGGAAACCAACTGTAGCTTGCTTGAGTGAAAAAGTGAAGTTTACCACAGGGCTATAGGATCATCTCAAGCCCAGAGCAGAAATGCAGCTAACTTTAGGAAAGGGTGGAGTTGGAAATCCATTAGAACTGTCTCTCTGCTTTATGTCTGCTTTTCTTTATATGTTGCCTTTGGTTTTCTTTTTCTGCAAACAAGTTTCTCTGCTGCTCAGGCTATAGGATAATCTATGTGTCTTTTCTACAGCTTCTAGTTTATAAGTAACAGGCTTGGTCATCTATAAAAACTAACATTATCTCTCTTAATATTGGCTTTGATCCTTTGTATTCAGGGGTGTATGGTTACATGGAATAAAACATAGCTGCTGACCACCCTGCCCCTCCTCCTGAATTTGAAAAGTAGAATTATCATCACCTGGCCAGGTGTCTTGTCTTTCTGTTTTTATTTGCAAGTCTTGCTGAAATATTTCTAAGTCTAGTATAAAACAATATAAAGATTCACTCAACTTTAATAAAAGTCACAGGGAAGACCAGAATAAAAAGAGATGGCTGAAAAAGAAAATTTGACAGGTTGTTTATTTACTTTCACATACTGGGAGGATCAAAGATATAACATTAAATAGGTAAGATTGCAGCTTAGGGCATTTGATTTTACATAATGGAAGTTGAACATTTAAGGAATATTGGAAGAAACTGGAAGAAGATCACTCAGGCGTGAGTGTTGCTATGTTTATCTGACAGACTTTTGAACATTGGGTGTGGCATTAGGTTAAATAGTAGTTGGCATTTTTATAAAATTGTTATAAAAAATTGAATTTGGTATATTTGAAATCTTGAAATGTTAAATACTTCTATCTCATTATATGCTACAAAATATCTATTACTGATAATAAAAATCTAGTAGAACCCACTGTGAAAAAATGGACTTTAAAATGTAACCAAAACTATTTGAGTGAGATAGGTTGTAGGAGAGTGGAATGGGAAAAGAGGATGTTGAGAAAGTGAAGTGTGGGTGTCCTCAGTGATAAAGCATTGCTGTCGCAGAGGTAGACGATGATTAGGTGCAGAGCATTTCATTCTTCCAGATTTGAGTCCAGTAAGATTCTAGTTTGAATTTTGAAGTATAGGTGAAAACTGAAACAAATTCTTATATTGTAGAACAACTATAGAAATGAGATCCTCCTCCTGGATCAAGCCCAAAACTTAAGACAAGCACGAAAGAAGAGTTAAATAACACTATAAGGAAATCTGTACTTTGAGTGTCAAATATGTAATAGTGCTACTCGATTTGTGTAGAGATATTATTTCCTTCTTATTGCTCTTACTACCTTGTTTTGGGCCATATCAAGTTGTGTTAAAAAAGATGAGTACATTCAATTGATTTTATGGGTTTTTTTTCCCAGAAATCCTGCAGGACGGACAGGACTGGTTGGCCGGGGGCTTTTGGGGCGATGGGGCCCCAATCATGCTGCAGATCCCATCATAACCAGGTAAGAACTAAAACACACTTCAGTAGCAAAGAGCTGAGTTATTGGATAAATACAGACTGTAACAGGAGAGGCCACAGCAGTGAGAGGCCCGCGTACCGCAAAAAAAAAAAAAAGTTAATGGCGGTATGATTTTCTTTCCTGTTTGGTTAGAAACAGGAAGGTGTGGACCATCAGAAGTAGGGAGGGAATATGAATCATACATAGGAATATCATTAGCATTTAATAAATGTTAATGAGGTTCACTAGTTAAAATGCTATATTATTTCTGTTGTATCAAGAAATTTTGTTTTAAATTTAGTGACAATGTATTTGGTACTAACAGAAACATAACAAGAAACTACTCTGTTTAAAATCCTTAAATGAGTCCATTGAGGATAAAATCTGAGAATGTAAATGTGATATGCAAGCTTTTCATCATCTGCATGGTCCTGCCTTTTTGCCCAGCAGCATCTCTCTGTATTCAGCTTCTCTTCCCAGGGCTCTAGCCATGACTGGCCGGCTGGCTGGCTGCCTGAGCAGCAGAGGCTCTGTGTTAGTCTTCGTTTTCCCAGCTCCTTGCACATGAGGTGTAGTAGGTGCTAGTAAACGTTTCTGAGTGGACAGAGCCATCATTTGCCACCTTATCCCTCCTCTTACCTAATTAGTGTAAATACTGTTTGTTTAATTTAAGTAAAATAGTATAGTGATTAAGAGTGCAGATTCTGGAACCAGATTGCCTGGGTTCAAATCTTGGTTTACACAACTTTTTTCCTCTGCAACCTCAGGCAAGTTATCTACTTCTCTGCGCCTCATTTTCCACATCTGTAAATAAACACAATAATACAGCTCCTTTATAGGCTGGTTTTGAGGCTTAAGTGGATAAATACATTAAAGCACAACAGTATCAGGTCCATAATAAGTGCTATATAAATGACTTTTAAAAAGTAAAGGCTAAAAAAGAAAAAAGTAAAGGTAAAATCTGTCTTTTCTCCATGTTCGCTGTCTCTACCTTCAGTCCTGTGCTCATCGTCTTGTACCTGGACCATGGTAACAGTCTTCTGGCTGGTTTTCTTGCCTCCAGTCTTGCTTCCCTCCAAACCAACTTCCAAACTTTTGTCAAAGTGAGTGAGCTTTCTAAAATACAAATTGCTAATGGCTTTTTCCCTGCTTAAAAAATATTCTCTGGCTCTCTAAGCAGATGAATTTGATGAATTCTTTGCATACTTCTCCAGCCTCACCATCTATCTTTCCCTCACTGATGCTTATGTTGCCACATATACTTTCAGTTTCTTGAATACATTATTTTATTTTATAACTTTGTTTCCTGTCTCTGGCATCCTTAAAAACAGATGTTGTCTTCTTATACCAATTATTCTTTCATTTCTATTTACTGTACTCATCAAGCTGTCACTCTTGTAGTTTATTCACATACATGTCTAGCTCCACTGCTAGACTATGAATTCTTTGGGGGGGGGGGAATTATGGGTTAGATATGGTATTCAGCCACAATATAAAGAAATCTGGGCACTCATATCTAAACTACTATATTCAAAAAAATTTTTTTAACATCTTTATTGGAGTATAACTGCTTTACAATGTTGTTTTAGTTTCTGCTGTATAACAAAGTGAATCAGCTATACGTATACATATATCCCCATATCCCCTCCCTCTTGCGTCTCCCTCCCACCCTCCCTCTCCCTCTGCTCTAGGTGGTCACAAAGCACTGAGCTGATCTCCCTGTGCTATGCAGCTGCTTCCCACCAACTATCTGTTTTACATTTGGTAGTGTATATATGTCAATGCCACTCTCTCACTTCGTCCCAGCTTACCCTTACCCCTCCCCGTGTCCTCAAGTCCATTCTCTACGTCTGCATCTTTATATCTGTCCTGCCCCTAGGTTCGTCAGAACTACTTTTTTTTTTTTTTTTACATTCCATATATATGTGTTAGCATATGGTATTTGTTTTTTCTCTTTCTGACTTACTTCACTCTGTATGACAGACTCTGGGTCCATCCACCTCACTACAAATAACTCAATTTCGTTTCTCTTTATGGCTGAGTAATATTCCATTGTATATATGTGCCACATCTTCTTTATCCATTCATCTGTCCATGGACACTTAGGTTGCTTTGATGTCCTGGCTATTGTAAATAGAGCTGCATTGAACATTTTGGTACATAACTCTTTTTGAATTATGGTTTTCTCAGGGTATATGCCCAGTAGTGGAATTGCTGGGTCATAAGTTAGTTCTATTTTTAGTTTTTTAAGGAACCTCCTTACTGTTCTCCATAGTGGCTGTATCAATTTACATTCCCACCAACAGTGCAAGAGGGTTCCCTTTTCTCCACACCCTCTCCAGCATTTATTGTTTGTAGATTTTTTGATGATGGCCATTCTGACCGGTGTGAGGTGATACCTCATTGTAATTTTGATTTGCACTTCTCTCATGATTAGTGATGTTGAGCATCGTATCATGTGTTTGTTGGCAATCTGTATATCTTCTTTGGAGAAATGTCTATTTAGGTCTTCTAAACTAGTATATTTTATTGAGTCTCATGCGTAGTGATGATTAGATCATAGGCTTTCTTTTTTGGTTTAGTACTGGAAGTTCAAAATCTTTATCTTTGCCTAAGGGACTATTAAAACTATTCTTAAAATTCGGCAGGAGGAAGTAGATGTGGTGGGTGTAGGGAAGGAGAAGGGGAGATTTATCAACATCTTTGTGAAGGAGGCTGTGGTTAGAAAAAGCACATTCTGAAATTAATGTCGCCTCGATGCTTTAAAAAAATGCAGTTCAATTTGAGATATAAAATTAAATTAAAGGATAGTGTGAGACTTCTTTTATCAAAAGCGGGGATAAAGATTGAGAAGCACTTTTCTTGAGACCAGCTGAACCTGTATCATATAATCTGCTTTTCTGAAAACGTAGGGCAAACTGTTAAAAGCAAATATTACAGATCTTTTTCACTACTTAAAATTCTTAAAAAGGATCCTTGGATTAAAAAAAAAAAACTTTTATGACCCTTCTTTTTTTTTTTTACATCTTTATTGGTGTATTATTGCTTTACAATGGTGTGTTAGTTTCTGCTTTATAACAAAGTGAATCAGTTATACATATACATATGTTCCCATATCTCTTCCCTCTTAACGTCTCCCTCCCTCCCACCCTCCCTATCCCACCCTATGACCCTTCTTTTAAATTCTGTTATGCTTTTAATTTTTTTTGATAAATCTTACTTTAAGTAGTAAAAACTGTTTATATCTTGAATTTTTATTATGGATACTATAATATCCTTTATGGAAAGTAGACATTTGTCTTGGTTTGTAACAGTGCTAAATAAAGAATATTTTTAATACAAAACAATATTTCTTTACAAAACTAGCTGATTTGAGGTAAATTTATATATACTCTGTTATAAAGAAAAATATATCTTTATAGCTTTGTCTTAAGCTTGAAATAGAACCTTGGTCTTTGTTCTAAATCAGTTATGAACTTACATTACTGTTATAGGTGGAAAAGGGACAGAAGTGGAAATAAAATTACCCATCCCATTTCTGGGAAAAACATCTTACAGTTTGTTGCAATAAAAAGGAAAGACTGTGGAGAATGGGCCATCCCAGGGGTAAGCATTAAAATTAAGTCAAATCAGTGTTGTAAGTTCTTTTTAGTTGCTTTATTTACTACAAGGTTATTGTGTATGGATCTTTTCTACTTCATTTATTCTCCATTCCTCCCCAGTGATTCTTTTGCAATGAAGTATCATTGTCAATGGCAAATGTAGGATAATACAACAAAGCTGTTAGAATCTGAGTCTAATTCTAAGACCTTTGGGAAAGAACATGGACTTTGGAGTTAGACCCGGGCTTGTGTTTTGACCTTTGCACTTTGAGCTAGTGATATGGAGTTCAGACCTTTGTTTTAAAAATAATCATACATATTTCACAGGATTATTAGAGATAGCATATAAAGCACCTGGTATAGTAGATACTCACTAATATTGGGTTTCATCTCAGAACTCAACACCTACTCCAAGCCCAAGGTAAGATTTTTAGTATTTTTAAAAAGATAACACTATTACTGTTCCTTGTAGTTTTTTGAGTTTTCATAATATCATCAGGAAGAGTATACTTCTACTGAGTTCATGTCAGTAGTGTATTTCAAGGGGCTTTTAAAAATGTGTATGTGTTCAGTAGTGGGTTTTATATTTTATGCCATATTGTGAAATGGAGATAGTTTGATGAGAGGATGACTCTTTATATACACATTCTCCTATCTGCAGGAATGGCTTTTTTTCTTTGTCGGGTAAAATGGAATGAAAATGAAGGTTGTAGCTGACTGTGACAAAAGCTTAGGCTAATTATAAGAGCCAAATAGTCAAACTCCACTCAGTGCTGAATGCAACATACAATGATATCATCACAGGATCTTATATTTTTATTGTCATTTGAAATTCTGATCAGTCAGGGAACTGTTGTCGTTAATATAATTTTGAGAGTCGTTGATCTACTCAGTATATTTTGAGCATCTGCCTTTTGTCAGCTAATATTTTAGACATTGAGGATACAGCAGAGCAACATAAACAAACATCCTTGTCTTCCTGGAGCTCACACTCCACTGAGGGAGACAGATAATATAACATGAACAAGTTACTGTAATGTTAGAAGGTGATAAATACCAATATTAAGAAAAATACTAAAGCAAGGAAGGGGATTAGGAAGTGTTTGAGAGTTTGCAATTTTCAATAGGGTGGTTAGAGAAGGTCTCCTGAGAAGGTGACATTTGAGTAAAGATCTGAAGGAGGTGAACGACTGAACCATGTGGATGGATATCTGGGGAAAGCATCTTGGGCAGAAGTCATAGCAGGTACAAAGGCCTTAAGGTTGGGATATGTCTGGCATATCCTAGGAACACTGAGGAGGTCAGTTTGGCTGGAATGGAATGACCAATGGGGAAAGTATCAATTTGCTGTATTCTTTCTTGCCTGCATCCCTTCCTTCCATAGCTTGACTTTGGAAGATACCAGGAAAGGAGTCTGACTGGCTCAGTTGACCGTAGGCTAACTTTGGACTAATTACTATGGTTGAGTATATGGGATACGCTGCTAAGCAGCTTCTACTAGAAACAAATGATTTAGAGAAGAACATATCACAGAAGATTATGGGCAGATAGAGCAATATATGTCCACTGCATCACTCAGTAAATATCTATTGATTGAATTGAAGCTTATTACTTTTTCTAAACAAAAATGTGACTCTTAGGGGATGGTGGATCCAGGAGAGAAGATTAGTGCCACACTGAAAAGAGAATTTGGTGAGGAAGCTCTCAACTCCTTACAGAAATCTGGTGCTGAAAAGAGAGAATTAGAGGAAAAGTTGCACAAGCTCTTCAGCCAGGAACATCTAGTGGTAAGAAATGAAGATTTCCAGGAAGGATTTAGTCCTGGGGATTAATGAAAATTACTTAAAGTTCACCTGGAAATCTGGTAGATCATTTTCTGAATAAAGTGAAATACTTGTATATTTGAAATACACGTTCATAAAAACAAATTAATTGTAGCTCTTAACTGTAAATAGATTTCTACTCAAATTTTTATAGTCCAACTTTAGGCCAGTTACATCATTTACTATAATACATTTTTTCCTCTTAATTTTTCTTTAGGTGTGAGCTAATGTGACACTGAGTTCACCCATCTAACGGAAAATCTTTTCTTTTTTAAAAAATTTGCATGAATTCAGCTTTTTTGAAAGGACATTTATATTTAAATATATGTGTATATATATATGTATATATATATGTATATAATATATTTTAAATTATATTAAAAATTATGTTCAGAGTTTTTCTTGTTCATAACCATTTAAGTCTCATGGCTGTTTTGTCTACATACCCTTTGTGATTAAAAAAAATCACTTTATAAGGTATATGTGCACTAATAATAAGGAAAAGGGTAGATTTTCTTTTCTTTTTTATTGGCTTTTCTTTGAATTGCTTTGTTTTCTTTCTAGAATTAGGATTTCTTAATTATTTATCTATCAATATGCTGTCTGGGTTTCGGGTCACATTTGTCGTAGATGGCTGGATCCAAATCTTTTCATGTATTAATAGCTTAAATATTAGTCTTTACTAACCTTATTTATAGATTTCTAACTAGAAGAATCTATCTTTGCATGTCTGAAACTATAATCACAGAAGTTATTAAAACAGAAAAATACTTATAGACTCTTAAAAAAAATCATGTGGCCCAAATATGACTATTTTTAAATTCTGAAATTAGAGTCTGAGGTATTGAGGGTTTTATGAATTTTAAAGCCGCCTCAAAATGTTCTTGAGAATACTGTTCCCTGGGAAATTTATTTATTTATTTTTAAAAATGTTTTATTCTTTTGATGCTATTATAAATGGAATTGTTTTCTTAATTTCTTTTTTTAAGAAAAATTTATTTATTTGGTTGTGCTGGGTCTTAGTTGCGGCTCACGGGCTCCTTAGTTGTGGCATGTGAACTCTTAGTTGCAGCATGCATGTGGGATCTAGTTCCCTGACCAGGGATTGAACACGGGCCCCCTGCATTGGAAGCGTGGAGCCTTAACCACTGCACCACCAGGGAAGTCCCTGTTTTCTTAATTTCTTAATTTCATTTTCACATCGACTTTTTCTTGGCTGAGCTGCGCGGCTTGTGGGAACTTAGTTCCCCGACCAGGGATTGAACTGAGCTCTGGCAGTGAAAGCACCGAGTCCTAACCACTGGACCATCAGGGAATTCCCTCCCTGGGAAATGTAAAACAAGTGTATGGAATGCTACATTAAAGGTCCTATAATATTTACATTTCTTTTTTTTTGTGATAAAAAGCACATAAAAAGCACATATAATTTGCCATCTTAACCATTTTTAAGTGTACAGTTCACTAATGTTAATTAAACGTGCATTGTTTGCAACAGGATATTTCTGATTCTAATGAAGGTAGCATGCTCTTCTCTACCCACTCCTGTTCACCCTGCACTTTTTTTTTGGTCTGTCTCCTTTTAAAAATAGATATATAAAGGTTATGTTGATGATCCTCGGAACACTGATAACGCATGGATGGAGACAGAAGCTGTGAATTACCATGATGAAACAGGTAATCTTACTTATGTTTTTTAAGCTAACTGAATTAGAGGATCCAATTTAAGTGAAGCAGACTACTGGGGCACAGTTAAATCTGGACTATTTTAGCATTTTAAGTCAATCAACTACCGGTTATAGGATAATATTTGTATGAAAGCAGATTGTTTATATTAAAAGAATATGTAGAAGAAAGCTTTAAAAGTGTTACCAGTAACTAATATCCTTTAATCCATTGGTAGCATATAAAATTAAGGTTAAATTTATAGACTAAAATTATGTGCCCTAAAGTTGTCATTCTTTTAAAGGTTTTGCCCTGCCCCCTTCCTGTCTCAGTATAACCTTGTGCAAATCACATGTTCTCTTGGTCTCAGTTTTTTCCTTACAAAATGGGCTGGAACTAGAAGATCTGTCACTTTTACATTCTTGTTGAACTTCGGAAAACTCCCAGCACCAATTTCATTACTTCCAAACAACAACTCTAACCAAAGTATTAGGATAATTCATCCTGGTATTGAGAACTTAAAAGAAATATTTCAGAAGGAGAAGTATGCAAATATAATTTACAAGCAGGTCTCTACAACTTAAGTACTGATAAATTTGTTAGCTCCGTATTTTTGGAGTTAAAAAACAATGACTGACCCTCTAGAGGTTGATTTTATAGTGTTTGAGTTGTTCAAATCACTGTTTTCACTGTTTTATTTTCTCTCTGCACTTAAAAAAAAATTTTGTGGTCTGATAATTCCAAATCTCTGCTATATCTGAGTCTCATCCTGATGTTTTGTCTCTTCAGACTGTGTTCTTTGCCTTGTAGCATGCCTTCTAGTTGTTTTGAAAGGTGAACATGATGTATCCAGTAAAAGAGACTGAGGTAAATAGATCTTTAGTGTGAGGCCTTATGTTTAGTTGACTAGGAGTTAGGCTGTACTTATTTGCTGTAATTGGACGTGTCAGAGGCTAAAACTTCCTTCGGTGTTTTTGTTTTTGTCTCTTCTGTTGTCTTTGGGTTTCTCTAGAGACTACTTAAATAAGGTCTGTGCCTGGCAATTCTTTCAGTTACACTCCCTGTTATTTTATGGAATCCCTGTTGCTGTGGGATTTGGAGGGAGTTTGTGGGCTTTTGGAGGAGAATCACAGGAGAACCCAATGATTAGGCCTTAGTTTTTCAGTGAGCCTGGGCCCCTGGGCTGTGACCTTCACTGCGGCTTCTCAGCTTCTTCCTTCCACCCTCATACTTCTTAGGCGAGATAGGAAGGCTAGAGTTGGGTATTTCCCTTCCCCCAGGTTGGTTAGGACTGGTGAAATATTTTCCTTAAGGGCAGAATGCTCTGTCTTATTTCAGGATGGTTACTTTTCCCCTCTCCCTGCTGCAAGCAAGTGGGGATTTTTCTTGTCTTTACTCTGAGAACGTGGTGGCATTCCTGGAGGTAAAACTCCTGAAAATATGACCCTCCCACCCCAAGACTGTGCCTCCAGGAGATTTTCTCTCTCAAGCTAGTTCACAGATCAGTTTCCAAAAATTAGTCAGTTACCTTTTAAATGTTTCTACCACTTGTTAGCTCCAGAGGTGGGATTCTGTTCCTGGTAAGTTGTGATTCTCTGTATTTGCCTGTCTCTCCAGTTTTCAGGGTGGTATTGTGCCCTGTGACCTCAATTCTCTGATGGATCCAAAAAGAGTTGTTGACTTTCAGTTTGTTCAGATTTTTTTTGTGTGAAGATAGGAGTGATGACTTCCAAGCTCTTCACGTGTCAGACTATAAACTTTAAACTTTTTAGAATTCTGTTTTGTGTAATTTATTAGGTGACCAGAAGGGGAGGATGCTTTTCAGACATTATTAGATCTGATAAAGAGCATGTTAGAGGACACTGTTATTTAGATAATCAGATATTTTAATTTAACTTTTAGATTCAGGTTTACTTCTTAATTCTGGTTCTCCATTGAAAATTGGATGTTGTAGTTGCTGTGAGATACACAAAGAGCTGTCATTTTAGCACTGGGATTTAGAAACCTGTTATGCTGAAATATTCAATTGATTCTTTTCTTTTAAGAAGCAGCTTTATTATTTTAAAGGTAATCATTGTAAAGATAAAGGATATAGTGTTTATAATGAGTTATTTAGAAAATAGATGACATAAAGTGGAAAAAATTTTAAAGCACCAGTTATTTCATTTCCCAAAGATACCACTGTTAGCATTTTGATTTATCTTTTTCCAGATTTTATATAGTTGTTTTTAAAATAAAATGGGCTCACACTGTACATTCTGTTTTGTTACTTGAATTTTCACTTAAAAATATATTATGGACATATTTCCATATCAGTATTTATAGAATGGCTTCCCTTTTAATGGGAGTGCATTGTGTAGCTGTCTTATCATTTATTTAATAATCTGTGCCCTCTAGATGGGAAGTTCGGTTATGTCCCATTTTCTCTTTTTGGATATAAATAATGTTGCCTTGAATACTTCAGTAGCCTTGTCTTTTTATTTCCTTAGGATAAATCCTTTGAAGTGGACTTGCTGGGTTGTTTATTGTATCCCCAGTACAGAGTCTGGTGCATAAGAGGCACTCTGATATTTTTTGAATGAATGCTCATCAAAGAACATTTGCTTTTTAAAAGCTCTTGATAAACATTGCCAAATTGTCCTACAGAAATATGCCATTTAGATTGCCAACAGTGATTGAAAGCATTTCTTTTTAATTTTTGATAATTATAAATATTTTAATAAATATATTTATATGTATTTATAAATATAACTCTAAATATTTTTTGAATTTTATTTTATTTATTTTTTATACAGCAGGTTCTTATTCTCTATTTTACACATATTAGTGTATACATGTCAATCCCAGTCTCCCAGTTCATCCCACCACCACCTCATCCCCCCACTGAATATTTTATTTTATGGTTTCTGGTTTGGTGTCATACTTGGAAAAGTACACTTACCTTAAGACTCTAAAGTGAGTCATCAATAATTGTTTTCTTTCATTTTTTTTAACATTTAAATCTGTAATCCTTCTGGAATTTTGATGTGAGTTTTCATGTTTATTTAATGTGAACTCTCTTTTTTTTTTTGAAGGGTAATATTTTTACTTTTTAAAGAGAAAAGCTTTCTTACTGGTACCGTCACTTAAAATTTAGGAACTTAGTTAAAATTGGGGCATTTGGGAAATTTGGAATATTTTAGTTTTTAATTCACTTGGCCACTTAATATAATGATGATTTAAGGTTATTACAGTAGCAATACTTGAAGATACAGAATTATGCTGAAAAAGAAATGAATAAATTACTTTTTCTTGATGATGTTTTTTCTTTGGTAACCAGGTGAGATAATGGATAACCTTACCTTAGAAGCTGGAGATGATGCTGGAAAAGTGAAATGGGTGGACATCAGTGATAAACTCAAGCTTTATGCTAGTCACTTTCAATTCATCAAACTTGTGGCAGAGAAACGAGATGCCCACTGGAGTGAGGACTCTGAAACTGACTGCCATGGGTTATAGCTCGCAATCTCCACGAAAGCCAAATGGCAACAAAGGAACATGTACTGAAAAGAAGGCAGCGTCACAGAGCTCATATATAAAAAGGGCAGGGGTAGATCACTTGGAGATTATTTTATTCACTTTCAAAATGATTTGCATTTAGAAGGTTTTGCATCCGAATAAAGTTAGCGAATATGGTGAAACAGAACACAGAATTTTCTGCTTTCCAGTCAAAAGAGCTATAAATAATCATATTTTGTATGCATTTTATTTAAGCATGGCTTAAACCAAACGTAACAACTGATGCTCTTCGAAGAATCAGAATCTAAATAAAGGTAAATTTCTGTTCAGCCATAACTTCTGCTTTCCATGTAGTTCTTGTTTGTCTTTTTTTTTTTTCCCCATTGATCTTCTGAGGTCTGAAGGATGTTCCTGTCACATCAAGCTTCTTTCAGAATAGCACCGATCACCATTGTTTAATCTGATTTATCTTTAAATTATTTGCTTTGCATTTTGCTTTACATGATCTTGTTGAAGCTGCTTTCAAAAGTGGAAGCCTCATGTATTCTTGCCTTTAGAGTTGTAAGTTTTATGAGGAAATTTCAGTCACTCTTAGCTGGTAAAGGTCAGGATCAGCGAACAAGAAATCATGTTCTCATTTCCAAGAATTATGACTTAAAAAAATGTGTGGAGGAAACTAGTAATTTAAATTGCTATATGCATTTCACTCTACTGTAACTGTGTGTGCCATAAATGAATTAAAAATAGATGTTCAGAAAGGAACTGAAATCAGAGACAGAGGAGGTCTTTGGGAGTTTGGGTGTTTTTTGTTAGGAAGAGATTGTTAAAGACTGACATAGGTTTTTGAGAGACTCACTATTAACATTGTAATTCCCAGAGGAAAGGAAAGAGTTGGTGTTCCACGTGTTCTTGGAAGCAGGGAAGAGGAAGGAAAATAACACTGCCTTGTCGCATGTGTATCACGTTCTGGCCAAGATATCCAGTGGGAAAGTCTCATGATACTAATTCCTGTCAGCCTGAGGTAGGGACTGTCATAATTCCATCTTCATTCCAGTTGGACTACAGGTGGGGCATCTGAAGAAAAGGAGGGTTAGGGGATAGAGACGTGGTTGTTTCCTTCAGATATTTGAAAAGAGTATTAGGCTTACTCTGTAGCTAGAGGACAGAACTAGGGCTAAGGTAAATCGATCGAAAAGATGTTTTTTGTTTTTTATTTTCTCTCCCCCCAACCCCGAGTTAGTGTCAAAACTCCTTTGGGGTAAATTTGAACTGAACTGACAGGAGGCTTTTTTCCCCTTAGTGTGACTGTAAGTTTTGCTGAGAAACATTAGAATGTTTGATTTCAGGATGCTGCCTCAAACCTCTCTGGAAGAGTTACAAGGTTTATGTGCAGTATTAATTTTCTAAAATCCATAAAATCCTGGTCCTTGGGTACATAACAAGGGACTTGTACTTGACAAGAATGATCTGCTCATTGGGTGAGGGGTGGGATAACCTTGTCCCAGCATGAAAGAGTGATTCTACGTTTACTGTCTGGTAGCAAGAAATTGCTTCTTCCTGGCATGGAATAGAATTCTCTAAAATTGAAACTACTTACAGAAGCTCTTGAGAAAGTTTGAGCAATTGCCTAAAGAATGACATTTACTTCTGTTTTAATAGTTTTGACACATCTACCCTGACATTAGTAAAGATATTAGGTTATATGAAAATTTTACTTAAAGAATGAGTAAAGCACGTGATCCGCAGATAATTTTTTGTGGCATTTTGTAGTTTTCATTGGAACATTTACAAAGTATGCAAAATGATAAAACTACTATACCCTACAGATAGGGTAGAAGTAGATAATCTTCTAACTGTAAGTATCCAGCACCATCTATAATAGAAAAAAACCAGATTAAAATTTTAGTTTAAGACATTTCTGGAGGAATATCTGCTCCTGTATCACTAGGTGATATTGCCTTCATATTAACTTATATTTCAGATATAAGGAATATTTTTTTCAAGAGACAGTTAAAACAGTGATAGATAGCATTTACTGAATATCTACATCGTATCACTTAATCCTCACAACAATCCTGCGAAGTTAGGTGGTATTTTTCCTATTTCACAGATGAAAATGATATTTAGAAAGGTTGCCCCAAGGTTTACTCCGTAAGCAACAGAGCTGGATTTTGAATCCCGGTCTGCAGGGTTCCAGAGCCAATTCTCTGTCTGTTGTATTCCCTACTACGTTTATGAAGCTTTTATGATTTCTTACTTTAAGTTTGTAGTTTGGAAGATTTATATTACTTAAGCAATACTCATGTTATCCATAGTAATCCATTTATGGTTTGTGACTTGAAATGTAAGGGCCACATCTGATTTGGCGAGCCTTGTTAAACTTGTTCACATAATTTTGGCTCAGAGACAATTTATTGATAATATCTTAACCTAAGGATGAGCGGCTGCAGTCAGGGTGTCTTGCCTGCAGGTGTTCTTGAGATTTCAAAGCATTTCAAACTCAAATAGAAGCGAGATACTAAACATGCTAAAGAGGGCCCCTAAAATTTCTAACCACTTTTAGAGGCTAAATGCTACTCTGTCCTACAGGATAAGGACTTAGGTTGGTTGCTCTTATTTTCTAAAATATTTGTGAAGTTTGAATAAATAAACTGATTTCAAAACACATCATTTGAAGAAAGCACTTGTAATTAATTTGGTCTTCTTTACACCTCCTTTAATCATATTATTAACTTACCAATATGGGCACAATCTGAAGCTGTTAAACTCTTAGGATAGAAGTATGCAAAAATGTATAATAATGCTCAAAAGATATCTGGAGATTTTACTAACCGTATATAACTTCTGACATAGTAGTAAGAGAATTATTTCTGCCAAAATAAACAATACAGATTATAGTTACTATATGAAGGTATTTTTGCCATATTTTTTCTTTGCCTCCACCCATGTCTCCCATATTATGTTTATTTAATGTTGATGGATTAGTATGGGTACAATCATGTAATGTTGGGAGGTAGCAAATAATGTGGTTCTGTTATACCTAAATGCTGAGAAATTGAACCATCAACTGTCTTTTCTGCAACATAGAGCTTAATTTCTCCCACTTCACCCTTGATGGGCTGGTAAGAGCATTTGAATTGGTAAGAAACACAGAATAAACACTTTAGGGCAATGAAACTTTTCAGAAGGAAAACTTGCGTGAAATCCAATTTCTTTCTCAAAATTAAGATTGAGAATATTTTGATTCATCATCTTCTCTCAAGGTAGGTTAAAATACATACTGACATTTCATTGACATTAATTCAGATATTTTAAAAAGGAATATACCTTTTTGGTCTCTCTCTCTCTTCTATATATATTTTAGATGAAAGCAAACTTGGGTGAGAATCAAAGCAGAAGTCTCAAGGTCTGTAGCCTTTCTATCAAGAGAGCTGATGCTTTTGTGTTGAGGAGACTTGTTGGCTTGCCTTGAGATGAGAGCATTTCTAGAGTTGGTAGTTTCACAGCAGGCTTTTCTCACTGTTTGCTATGAATTGTCCGTAAGACAAAACTAAGCTTGAGGTAAAATTTACTGTTTGAAATTTCTTAACCTAATTTCTATAAACTGAAATTTTGTCAAATGCTCTGGGCATTATGAAAAGAATACAGTTTTAGACCTGCAGAAATTCTGATCTAAAGATTTTGGAGGAGGGACTTCCCTGGTCGTCCAGTGGTTAAGACTCCACGCTTCTAATGCAGGGGACGCGGGTTTGATCCCTGGTCGGGGAACTAAGATCCCACGTGCTGCATGGCGCAGCCAGGAAAAAAAAAAAAAAGATCCTGGACGAAATCAAGTTTATAACTCATGACATTTAATTTGGGTAAATCACTTGGGCTCCATTCTGCCATATGGTTTTATGGTTCAGAAGAATTATTCTTACCTTTTCTGAGATTAAATATCACTTGCTTTTATCAATATAACCATAGCAAAAAAATTTTACCCCAAAGAAGCCCTAAATATTAAAAAAAATAAGATACTATCTTCAGTCCATTAGGTAGATTTGTAGTTTATAATAGCTTAAAAGTTGTGGACTTACCCCAAGTTGGTTCAAAACAGAAATGATTAACTGTGAAAGAAGAAAAATCAATGATCAGTGATATCAATGGGTTTACCTTTTAGCTTATTTTTAACTTAGTACATATATAAGCTGAAATACTTTCTATATGAAAATCTTTGTTTTTATTGAAAAATTAATTCCATTTTTACTGCTTTGTGTTTTATTTACATGAGGTAAGATTTTTTTTTTTTTTTTTTTTTTTTTTTGCGATACGTGGGCCTCTCACTGTTGTGGCCTCTCCCATTGCGGAGCACAGGCTACGGATGCCCAGGCTCAGTGGCCATGGCTCACGGGCCCAGCCGCTCCGCGGCATGTGGGATCTTCCCGGACCAGGGCACGAACCCGTGTCCCCTGCATCGGCAGGCGGACTCTCAACCACTGCACCACGAGGGAAGCCCATGAGGTAAGATTTTTAAATGAATATGCAATATTTAGATTTAAATTCCCTTAATTCACAGAAATATTTTCTTGTAACTGCCTTGTAACAGTATTCACTGTATCTGAAATATAGAAAATTGATGTGAATGGTTGAGAAACTCACTGTAAACACTTCCATACAAGTGCTATCTTTCTTAAATTATTTGAATTCCCTCTGTGAATGATACTTGAACCAACATTTTAGGACAGCTATGACTTTGCTTCGAGGGTTTGCTTACACAAGCAATTTCACTGGATAAGTATTGTTTTATAGCTTTCCTGTGGTCCTGTTTTAAGAGACTGGCAGCTTGCTCAAGGAATTGACCACTATGTCAAGGTGAATCCCTCTATTTGTAGAGCTGTCCATACTAGCATGTGTGCAGCAATATGTAAGCTAAACACTGTCCCGCTTGTTCTTAGGCAAGAACAATTGCCCTGAGGTAGCATTTGTTCCCTTAGGGTGCATTTTCCTGCTTCTTGGTTTAACCACAATCACTGGGAGAAAAAAATTCTTATCACTGTGAAGATATGGCAGTTCTGTAGGTTACTCTGTCAGGATCCTTTCTGGATGGCTTGTGGCCTACAGCACTTTCAATAAAGTTCAGAAAAATAAAGTATAAATAAATATTCAGATTTGGTAATTTGAATGAGTCATATGTCTGAGGAGTCAGTAGTTTCACTGGAAGAGACTTTGGAGGTAAATTAATACATTTACCCAAGGTCACAGAGCGAATTTAATTTTTTTTTTTTGTGGTACGCGGGCCTCTCGCTGTTGTGGCCTCTCCCGTTGCGGAGCACAGGCTCCGGACGTGCAGGCTCAGTGGCCATGGCTCACGGGCCCAGCCGCTCCGCGGCATGTGGGATCTTCCCGGACCGGGGCACGAACCCGTGTCCCCTGCATCGGCAGGTGGACTCAACCACTGCGCCACCAGGGGAGCCCAGAGCTAATTTAATTTTAAAGGTGAGCTTACAATCTAGGCTTTCCCATCACAGGCCAGGGCTCTTTTAGCCATGTTTTGATGTAAATGAACTTGCTAATTTTGTAATCATCAATAATTAATTATTGACGGTAGTTTCCTAAAACATTTTTAGAATATATATTCATATTCATATATATATAATACATTCTAATTAAAAGATGCTAGAATTTTTACAATTTGTCCTTTGGAAATGGACTATAGAATCTCTTAAACAGCGGATTGTGGGAAGAACACTAGCTATTTGAACTTGACTTAGGTTTTTTTTTTTTGACTCTGTTTCTTATTTAGTTTGACCTTAAAGTTTCTGGCACACTTAAATATTCTTCAAGGTGATTGATTTTAAATAATCTGTAGTGAAGAATCCTGAAAATTTTTACCTCAGGCACGCAATGGTTTACGCCTAACTTTTTAGGCCTAACTTTTTGACATTTTTACGAATACTGCAGGTCTCTGAGATACCATCAACTGTAAAGTGTACCATTTAGTTAATGATGAATCTTAAAGAAAAAGGAGATTCTAGGTTAAATGCATCTGTTGTAAGATGTATCTTGATTTCAGAAAATGTTTAAGTGTGAAAAGTATATGGGAAATGAAACTTTTAGTGTTCTCTTTTGTAACTCCCTTCAAGTATTTCTCCTGTGTTTTTATAAACTAATATTCTGAATAACATATATCAATAAAGGGCCTTGTTAAATAGTTGAATTATGTGCAGTTCAGTAAAAAAAAATTGTGTTGGGATTTAGATTTGATCATCTTTAATGTGTTATGCATTTAAGCTAGTGTGCTTCGTTAGTGAAGAAATAAACTAGTCTGTTTCATCTCTGCTAAAGTAATTTATTCTGTAGTTCTTAAGTCTTTTAAGACTCTTCACCTTCTTCCTTATCAATGATAGAAGACGTTGTTTTGTCAATTTATAGTTTGGATGAGTTGAATAAATGAATGTAGAACTGTTTGCATGTATCGAGTTAGTTTTTTTGGCTTTGAATTTAACAGCTGTTCTTAATTTTGTTTCCAAATGAATTGGACTAATAAATACAGTAATTTTGCTGATGAACTGGCTCATCTTAAATGGAGTGTCGAAAGTAATATTTTTGTAAACTTTATAGATCAACAGAGCAGTATTTACCGCTTTAAGATCATTAAGTGTCAGGACCTAGAAAAGAGGAAAGACAATCAAATAATCAGGGAGTTGTAACGCAGTATTTTATCTATCTTTTCTATGTTATATATTTTCTGTTAGCTTGATTAATGAAAACATGCTTTTTAGAATTCTTAGCATTTATAAAATTACATCAGTAAGATTCACATTCGCTAATATTTTAAGTACCCCTCCACCCTTTAGTACCCACCCACCCCCTTCAAACCTACTATCTCAGGAAACACTAGTCCACATTTCTGTGTGTATGTGTGTGGACTCCAAACGTAGCAGGGACTTCTCGGAAAGATAATTAAACTTATGCTTACGAGGTTGGAAAAAAGGCTGTATTTGGGAATCCCTTTTTTTTTTTTTTTTTCTTCTGGCTGCACCACATGGCTTGCGGGATCTTTAGTTCCCTGACCAAGGATCAAACCCGGGCCCAGCAGTGAAAGCCACTGGACCGCCAGGGAATTCCCAGGGATCACTTCTTTATGAAAAAAAACTTTAATAATATCATCTCCTATAGTTGTAACCAAAGTATCATTTAAAAATTTAGAATTAATATGCTATGTTACACACAATTTATTTTTTTGCTTGTGACTGAGTCAGTCTTGTTCTCTGTAATTTCCCCTCATTTACTAAAATCCTGTCAAAAGTAAAATTCAAATAATCCTTTTATACCTTGACCATAACCTTAAATCTAGTTCAAAGACTTCTGGGACAGATTCCATTTCAGTAAGAATGAATTTTCCCCCCATTAATAGCAAATATAAGTACAAAAGTTTAGAGGTGAAATGGACTTCATAAATCATTCCTTTTCACTATTTTGTATTCTAAAGGAAAGTAAGACACAAAGGAGTTTAAGATTACTCCAAAGTGTTAAATGACAGAGCTTGCATCCCCAGATTATTTGACTTCAAATGCTTTTCTCCTGGTCTCCTGGGTTCCCTCCACATGATCAAGGAAAGTTTCGGGTCTCAGGTTTCAAGGATATATGAGATTTTTACATTAAATGACTCAAATCAGACAAAATATCAATCACTAATTGTCCCCAAAGGAGAATAATAACCATTATTTTTGGTATCAACTTCTTTCCAAATAAATCTAAAGAATTTTCAAGTTTTTGTTTTGTATTCATTTAGATACTTTCTTAAAGGAAACTTTAAGTATAATTACCTGATTTGGATTATTAGGAAATGGAAAAGGAATTGGAATCTACAAAAAGGAGGAAAAAAGTGAATTGTGAATAAAATAAGGTGCTACATTTTGTTTTAGCTTTCTCATATGTTCATTTACTCATCCCTCCATCCATCAGTATTTATTGAGCAATTACGTGCTCTCAGGGAGTTCAGCTTCTAGTTAATGGAGATTAGATTCTAGTGAATTTCAAATCATGTTTTTCTTTCGAGAACTATGCTTATTTTGCTTAATTAGTCAAACCTAAAGCCTAGGAATCTGTCTTCTGTGTTGATAGTTCTTGCAAATCCTTCAGTTTTTCTACAGTAAGCCATCTTTGCCTGATTTTTCATACTATTCGGCCATCTGGTGGAAGGAAGAGCTTCTGTTTCATATACTAGTGATTCTTTTTATTGCCACAAAAATTTACATAATTTTAAGCATAGGACGTTAGTAGCAATTCCTAAATTCTAAACCAAGACTCCAGAATTTTGTGTTAATTTACAAATTAACGCAAAATCCAAATCGTATGGACTTCAGAAAAAGAAAAGAACCAACGCACCTTACCCTGACTAGAACCAAAATAATTAGCAATTAATTATAAATGCAAGAACTTAGAAATGTAGTGTCTAACAGTTAGGCCATGTGAAAACATTAAAGGGAAAGAATGTTCCATTGAGGACTGTAGGTTTAGTGACAACTTCTAAAAGACTACTTAAAGTTGAGAAGTAAGCAGTTCGAAATTAAATATAAGCAAAGGGAAGGTGTTTTGTTACATTTAGATATAAAAACAAAAACTATGCAAAATTGTGTTCATATTTTAAAACTTTTAGATGATAGACAAGAAGTTAAACAAGTTGCTATTTTAAAATGTGTATGAACTTTTCAAAACATCATTGCCTAAATACTGTTTATTTAACATGTCCCAACCTGTGTGGCAGCCTCATTGCCCTGTTCATTCTTTCCCCAGGTTGCCATGTCCTTCTCAGCACTTGCTGTTCCCTCTGCCTGGAATGCCCCTTCCACTTCTCATGACCTGGCCTGGCTACCCTTCCTCTGTTAGGAGCTCTTTGACACATAGCCTAAGTCAGCTGGTTTTGTATTTGCATCTAGAAGCACTTACCAAATTACATTGTTTTTTCATTTATAAATCTCTCTTCCTCATCAGATTGTGAACTTATTTATACTTTTTGTTTTTCCAGCACTCACTGTAGACCCCATTATTTGGTAGACACTCAGTAAATATTAACCAAATGAATGCGGTCTGTACCAAAAAGGTAACTCTATTATGTATTTAGCATTGTCCTGGCCTTTATTAAAAAGATATTATAAGAATTCAGATATTAGGAGAGATTGGAAAGGGTACAAGAAGAGCAAAATAATTATATTGTTTGACCTGTGAAAAAAAGCTGGAGAGCTGGGGAAAAAACTTTAGAGAAAAGAAAACAGCAAGGCTATTTACAAAAAGAAAAAGAACAGGTAATATAGAAAAAGGTTAGCATTCCCTTCATGAAGAGTAACTAAGCTCATCATAGTCAGGGTAATTCAGTGTAAACATCTTTTTGATAGCAAGTGTAGAGAGGCATTGGAAGAAGTCACTGAAGTTTTAGAGGGAAAGTTGCTACTCCTTTGTCACACTTCACCACAAGCTATGCAGGGAGGGTAGTGTGAATAGCTGATGCCTGGTGGCCTCTTATATTTCTGTGTCAAAATTTGGAAAATGTTATAACCATCATCCAACTAATAAATACTTTTTGCAGTTTGAGATTCCCCAAACCCATGCTTACCAGGGGCAATTGTGGAGGTGGGAGAGATGGGATCTGAGGAAAAAATGGTGGTCCTTGTGGTAGGTAAAAGTTAAATCTCTATAATAAGAAACATGATGTCAGTCATTCCAAACATTTGAAAACTTTTAAAATGATGAACATGTCATTTGAAAATACAACCAGAAGTTTACCTGACCACTGGAACTTCCTCCAGACTGTTCAAGCTTGTAAAACAATAACAGCAACAAGGTAAAGCAACATATGGCAATACGTTATTCATTACAAAGAGATTTTATTCTGAATGAGACTAGGTAACAAGCCACTATTGAGCATTATACGCATCAGTGACGTAGCTGTCCTGGAATAGGGAAAAGTTGAATTAATTTTGTCCAGTGATTTAGAACTTGTACTTCTTACCTTTAAACTTATTTCCAAAGAATGTTTTCTCTTTTTTTTTTTTTTACATTTTGTAAAATTAATTACATATTGCATGCCTCTTCATCTTCAAATCAACAGTGTTCTCAGTTTAATTCTCAGCATTTATCAGTTCAAAGTGGAGAGAGTATGGAAGTGTAAATTTAAAGTTTGTATCCCCAAATACAGATTTTGAAAGCTCCCTCACTTCTCTGAAGGCTCCTTTGTTACAAAATGTTTAGGGGACAGGTGTTCCTGCCTACTAGGTACCCTACCTAGTCAGACTATAATAAGCAGAGCTTAAACTCATAGATCTCATTCATATAGATGGGGACGCATGTCTATAATCAACATGAGATGGTTTGGGGTAAGGGTATTGTAAACAAAACTCAATTCAAACTGCCTAATTAAGACTTAGGTCACTGTGGAATACTTGCTCTATATTGCTAAGTTTATTTGAGAGCTTCCTATGTTCCAGTTAGGACTGTTAAGTGCGTTAGATGCATTTTTATCATCCTTGCACAATTCTGAGGTAGTTCTTACAACTCATTTTACAGTCTGGGAAGCCATGGGTTAGTTCCTCACTGAAGGTCGTGCAGCTTGCAAATAGCATGTAGAACTGGGATTTGTACTGGGAAGACCCTTGGGCTGAAGAAGAGTGGTAAATTCCTGGTTCTACAACTTTCCTGGAGTCCACTTTCCTCTTCTGTGAAATGAAAAGGTAAAGGTAACACTTTCTAGCCCAGAAATACGATGTCTCTAGAATGGAAATGGAGTGGGAAACTGAGGAACAGTACTCACAGGGATGGGCAGAGCAGTGGCAGTTATCAAAAGGCCAGCAAGGATAAGAAATTTCATTCTGAAGGAAGAGTCTGGAATTGAAGGGTTAGGAGATCATTTTTAGTTTTTTCTAAGTCTTATTCCCGTTATTAATAGACTGTTTAGTTAGAGGTGTTGAATAGTGGTCAGACTAAATTCTGTCTCTAGATCCAGGTTTTGTAAACCTACATCAGTGCCTTAAAAACAGTGTTTAAGGACTTCCCTCGTGGTCCAGTGGTTAAGACTCTGCGCTCCCAATGCATGGGGCCCGGGGTTTGATCCCTGGTCAGGGAACTAGATCCCACATGCATGCCGCAACTAAGAGTTCCCATGCCGCAACTAAAGATCCTGCATGCTGCAACGAAGATCCCATGTGCTACAACTACAGAAAAATAAAAAAGATCCCACATGCTACCATGAAGATCCCTCATGCAGCAACGAAAATCCCGTGTGCCACGACTAAGACCCAGCACAGCCAAATAAATTAAAAAATGAATAAATAACTAAATATTTTTTTAAAAAAACAGCTGTCTTTAGACAAGACATGCATTCTGTGGCTCATAACATTGCATATACTTACTACTCTTCCTTGTGATCTCACAGTTCAACCTGTACTGTTTGGTCCCTGAAGTTATTTGAACTTGTGATCTCTACCCACAAATCTTCAAACACCAATGTCGTATCATACTTAGGATCAGAGATATAACACCACTGGCTCAAGTGAGATTTCTTATGTAATATACAAATAAATCCACCTTGAACTTCTACCCCCCATGAGATCTACCAGGTCTTCACATGGTCTGGATGCTGTTACTGACAATTGCAAGTTTTCAAGAAGGAAATGATATAGGAAAAATCTTGAAAGGCATAATGGATTGGTAGAGCATAAACGCAATATGAATAAATTCAATGAAGCAAATCAATGTGATCTTTACTGGCCAGCTGATTCTGAAAGCAAAGCTTTATATGGCCTTAAATTACATTTAATTCAAATTAACTTACCTTAGGAGTTTCAAACTAAATCACTGTACTCTGGAATTGAATATTGGAAGAAAAATCAACTTCATCATATTCCTATTAAGACCTGTCCCATCATCTGAAGAAAGTCATATCCCTTTATGTCACTCTTCAACTATTTTATACATATGTATTTGAAATTCAACTCTGATTTATCTTCACGCTATTTCATTTTGCCTGAAATTAGGCAGCTTATCTCCCTTTCCCTTTTTCATGTTTCTTATTTGTATTTTTTTCCTTCTGGATTCAAACCCTTGGCTTTATTTCTTCCTTTGATAAGTGGACCTATTCATTAAATTATCCAAAACAATCCTTTTACCTAGTGCGATAGAATCAGTCCAAATTATACTGTGTCTTTTCAATTACCTTTGCTTCAAATGGTCCTTGGGCAACAAATTCAAAGAGCAGCGTGATCTAGAATCTCTATGCCCATCTCGTATTTAAGCGATATTACTAATGTCTTTGTGCTCATGGGTAATATGAGTCACAGAATTTGAAGCAAAATTGAATAATTGGTTTTAGACTAGGAACACCAACTTCTAAAGTATTTCAGTTACACAGAGATAGGCTTAAAGACCGATTACTGAGAAATAACTTCATCTCCTTGGTTGGGATTAATGTCTTTACCGCAAACAACTCACAATTAAAAATTATGACCACTAAGAATATTAAAGTACTTTTACAATATATCATCCAGCGCAGCTATACATGTGGAAGCCTTAACTAATAGAAAAATTTAAGGTTCTAAAACTTTCTATTATTAAATAATATTTTTATTTCAAAATGAAATTTATTTTCAAATAAAACATTTTTAGTGAATAGGTAGTGTCCTCAGCATTAAAATCACTTTTCACTATTCCAAAACACTTAAAGTATTTAAAACATTAAACATAGTAATTTAGGTCTAATTAATGCCTCCAAATTTAATTTCACTATTCCGAACAAATGTACAATTAGAAACGTGGTTTCGAATTAGTTGAGGACCTCCCATGACATTTCTTTGCAGGTACACGTAAAAACATTCTGAATTTTGGAATAATTCCTAAAATTATTTCTGTAGTTGGAAGAAATTATAAATAATGCTTAATTAGATTTTAATTAATCAAATTGAACTTAATTATTTGGACATGATCTGGTGTGATGTGGTCTGGTTAAGAACAAGTGACTCACTGAGCTAAGAAAAGACAATACAGTATGAAAGATAAAATACAATTTTGAAATTAATCAGAGATTATTCTGATAAAAAACAAACTCTTCCATAAGTGTCCTTCAGATAAAATTCCTGGGGGCATATTCTTTAAGTGACTATCACAGATAAGCCTCTCAACAACAACAAAGTTTTGATTAGTTGAAAGAAAATAAAGACAATTGCACTGATATATTCCATTTCAGATAGGAAAATATGTGGGGACTTCCCTGGCAGTCCAGTGGTTTAGGACTCTGCACTTCTGCTGCAGGGGGCAAGGGTTCAATCCCTGGTTGGGGAACTAAGATCCCACATGCAGTGTGGTGGTGTTGCCAAAAAAAAAAAAAAAAAAGTGACCAAAGAAAGACACAAATTTTCTCTTATGACACTGTCTTGCTATCAAGTTATTCTAGTACTATTCACCTCTGACTACCTTGGACATCAAGACACTTCAGGGCTCTCCACTGTCTGTTATCTTTACATTCCCTTTATTTTGAGGACATGAAATGTGTAGAGATTTTGCTGGGCCTCCCTTTCCCCAGACACACATGCACGTCTGCACAAAAGCTAAAATTAGTTGCATCAAGCAGTGCACAATCACCCATATTTTAAATTGAATTTGGTGAAAAGCACTTGAATTCTTTTTTTTTTCTATTTAAACTTAAATTATGACAAAAACCATTCATGAGCAGCTACCATTTAACAACTGAATATTTGTTTCCCATAAAAAACAGCTCCCCAACCACTCATACTTTTTTTTTAAGCAGTAGGGTCTAGAAAGCATGGTTATAGTTTGATATGAAGTATGAGCCCTGGGTTGGTCTTTCACATATAATTGTTCAAGTAAATGACTGGAAATAAACTTGAGTAAACATTTGGATTTTTATTAGGATATTAAGATACTGAAAATAACACACATCAACAACAAAGAGGCTTATTTCACTTTTTTGAAGTGCACATGGTATTATGGACAAAATGAATTATTATTTTTTTCGAGTTTTATAATCTTTAAGTATCTCATAAATGGATGCAGAGAGTGATGAGTTAAACTCCTGTTCACAAACAGTATACAATATTTTGTGTATATTGACTTTACTTAATTTTAAAGTTTTATTTCCAAAGTTAATGTTAAATGCCTGGTGCATATACTGTTATCAAGCAGTTACTCTCATTGTCGTCTCAGACATGCAAGCATTTTGCTAAATATAAATCTACAAGTATCACACTGCATATACTTCAGAAGTGGTCAGAACAAAGGAGGAGGCTGGGTAGTTTGAGTTCTTTCAAATCTTAATTCAAAACAGGAGATTTTCATCTATGTCTTCTGTAAAAAACAAAAACAAAACATACTTTTAGAAAGTAGCTAGAGCAGTAATATAAACAATGTTAGACTAGGGGATCAGAGAACCCATCAATAAGGCGGTAGATGGTGGTTCTCAATCCTAGTAGGGCGTCAACATCACCTGTGAAGCTTTAAGAACTATATATCCTTGGGCCTCACTCCTGCCCCACCCCGAATCAGCATCCCCATGGGTGGGCCAATGGCATGTATACATTTAGAAAGCTCTGCAGGTAGTTCTGATGTAGGGTTGAGAACCACTGATAGAGGAGGTTGAGGGGAAACCAGGCAAGTGCCAAGTACACTAATCTGTAAGGGTTGTTAAAATATAACCAAAATAAATAGAAGTATAGTGCCAGTTATATCAAATTTCCAATCAAGTAATTGTAAAAGAACTTGTTGCCACACTAGTGGAAGAAGACAGCATCCTCTGGGGGATATAAGACCATTCCTTAGCATTGTGGCCCACCCTTACTCAATAATTCTTGAACAGATACCTAAAGCAGATTAATCTGAAGCATACTACCCCGTCTGGGACACCAAGTAGTTTTCCTGCCCAATGTAAGTTTTCCTCTTGCCCCAAGAGAGGGAAAGATTACAGACTTTTGCTGTATTTCTTGTGAGCACTGGCTTCACTTGTAAAGTAGGGATAATAGTCTTCTTGCTTATAAATTTACTCATATTTGCACTCATACTTTTTTTTTATATTAAATTAAATTAAATTGATTTATTTTTATACGGCAGGTTCTTATTAGTTAATCTACTTTATACATATTAGTGTATATTTGTCAATCCCAATCTTCCAATTCATCCCACCACCACCACCTCCTCCTCCTCCCCCCAGCCCCGCCACCACTTTCCCCCCTTGGTGTCCGTACATTTCTTCTCTACATCTGTGTCTCTATTTCTGCCCTGCAAACCGGTTCATCTGTACCATTTTTCTAGATTCCACATATATGCATTAATATACAATATTTGTGTTTCTCTTTCTGACTTACTTCACTCTGTATGACAGTCTCTAGATCCATCCACATCTCTACAAATGACCCAATTTCGTTCCTTTTTATGGCTGGGTAATATTCCATTGTATACATGTACCACATGTTTATCCATTCATCTGTCGATGGGTATTCAGGTTGCTTCCATGTCCTGGCTATTGTAAATAGTGCTGCAATGAACATTGGGGTGCATGTGTCTGTTTGAATTATGGTTTTCCCTGGGTATATGCCCAGTAGTGGGATTGCTGGGTCACATGGTAATTCTATTTTTAGTTTTTTAAGGGAACTCCATACTGTTCTCCATAGTGGCTGTATCAATTTACGTTCCCACCAACAGTGCAAGAGGATTCCCTTTTCTCCACACCCTCTCCAGCATTTGTTGTTTGTAGATTTTCTGATGACACCCATGCTAACCAGCGTGAGGTGATACCTCATTGTAGTTTTGATTTGCATTTCTCTAATAATTAGTGATGTTAAGCAGCTTTTCATGTGCCTCTTGGCCATCTATATGTCTTCTTTGGAGAAATGTCTATTTAGGTCTTCTGCCCATTTTTTGATTCGTTTGTTTATTTTTTTGATATGAGCTGCATGAGCTCAATATCCACTTCTTTCCATTACTCTAGGAGGTGGGTCAAAAAAGATCTTGCTGTGATATATGTCAAAGAGTGTTCTTCCTGTGTTTTCCTCTAAGAGTTTCATAGTGTCCAGTCTTACATTTAGGTCTTTAATCAATTTCGAGTTTATTTTTGTGTATGGTGTTAGGGAATGTTCTACTTTCATTCTTTTACATGTGGCTGTCCAGTTTTGCCAGCACCACTTATTGAAGAGACTGTCTTTTCTCCATTGTATATCCTTGCCTCCTTTGTCATAGATTAGTTGACCATAGGTGCATGGGTTTATCTCTGGGCTTTCTATCCTGTTCCATTGATCTATATCTCTGTTTTTGGGCCAGTAACATATTGTCTTGATTACTGTAGCTTTGTAGTATAGTCTGAAGTCAGCGAGTCTGATTCCTCCAGCTCCGTTTTTTTCCCCTCAAGATTGCTTTTGTGTCTCCATACAAATTAAAAAATTTTTTGTTCTAGTTCTGTAAAAAACGCCATTGGTAATTTGATAGGGATTTCATTCAATCTGTAGAATGCTTTGGGTAGAATAGTCATTTTCACAATATTGATCCTTCCAGTCCAAGAACGTGCTATATCTCTCCATCTGTTTGTGTCATCTTTGATTTCTTTCATCAGTGTCTTATAGTTTTCGGAGTACAGGTATTTTACCTCTTTAGGTAGGTTTATTCCTAGGTATTTTGTTCTTTTTGTTGCAATGGTGACTGGGATTGTTTCCTTAATTTCTCTTTCTGATCTTTTATTGGTAGTGTATAAGAATGCAATGAAGAACCTTACCAAATTCATCGATCAGCTCTAGTAGTTTTCTGGTGGCATCTTTAGGATTTTCTATGGATAGTATCACGTCATCTGCAAACAATGACAGTTTTACATCTTCTTTTCCAATTTGGATTCCTTTTATTTCTTTTTCTTCTCTGATTGCCATGGCTAGGACATCCAAAACTATGTTGAATAACAGTGGCGAGAGTGAACATCCTTGTCTTGTTCCTGATCTTAGAGGAAATGCTTTCAGTTTTTCACCATTGAGAATGACGTTTGCTGTGGGTTTGTCATATATGGCTTTTATTATGTTGAGGTAGGTTCCCTCAATGCCCACTTTCTGGAGAGTTCTTATCATAAATGGGTGTTGAATTTTGTCAACAGTTTTTTTTCTGCATCTATTGAGATGATCATATGGTTTTTATTCTTCAATTGGTTAATATGGTTTTTCACATTGATTGATTTGTGTACATTGAAGAATCCTTGCATCCCTGGGATAAATCCTCCTTGATCATGGTGTATGAATCTTTTAATGTGCTGTGGATTCCGTTTGCTAGTATTTTGTTGAGGATTTTTGCATCTATATTCATCAGTGATATTGGTTTGTAATTTTCTTTTTTTGTAGTATCTTTGTCTGGTTTTAATATCAGGATGATGGTGGCCTTGTACAACGAGTTTGGGAGCATTCCTTCCTCTGCAGTTGTTTGGAAGAGTTTGAGAAGGATGTGTGTTAGCTCTTCTCTAAATGTTTGATAGAATTCACCTGTGAAGTCATCTGGTCTTGGACTTTTGTTTGTTGGAAGATTTTTAATCACAGTTTCAATTTCATTACTTGTGATTGGTCTGTTCATGTTTTCTATTTCTTCCTGGTTCAGTATTGGAAGGTTATACCTTTCTAAGAATTTGTCCATTTCTTCCAGATTATCCATTTTAGTAGCATAGAGTTGCCTGTAGTAGTCTGTTATGATGCTTTGTATTTCTGCAGTGTCCGTTGTAACTTCTCCTTTTTCATTTCTAATTTCATTGATTTGAGTCCTCTCTCTCTTTTTCTTGATAAGTCTGGCTAAAGGTTTATCAATTTTGTTTATCTTCTCAAAGAATCATCTTTTAGTTTTATTGATCTTTGCTATTGTTTTCTTTGTTTCTATTTCATTTATTTCTGCTCTAATCCTTATGATTTCTTTCCTTCTACTAACTTGTTTTTTCTTGTTTTGTTCTTCTTTCTCTAATTGCTTTAGGTGTAAGGTTAGATTGTTTATTTGAGATTTTTCTTGTTTCTTGAGGTAGGTTTGTATTGCTATAAACTTCCCTCTTAGAACTGTGTTTGCTGCATCCCAAAAGTTTTGGATCATCGTGTTTTTGTTGTCATTCGTCTCTAGGTATTTTTTGATTTCCTCTTTGATTTCTTCAGTTATCTCTTGGTTATTTAGTAATGTATTGTTTAACCTCCATGTGTTTGTGTTTTTTACGTTTTTTTCCCTGTAATTGATTTCTAATCTCATAGTGTTGTGGTCAGAAAAGATGCTTGATATGATTTCAATTTTCTTAAATTTACTGAGACTTGATTTGTAACCCAAGATGTGACCTATCCTGGAGAATGTTCCACGTACACTTGAGAAGAAAGTGTTATCTGCTGTTTTCGGATGGAATCTCCTATAAATATCAATTAAATCTATCTGGTCTATTGTGTCATTTAAAGCTTCTGTTTCCTTATTTATTTTTGTTTTGGATGATCTGTCCATTGGTGAACGTGGGGTGTTAAAGTCCCCTACTACTCTTGTGCTACTGTCGATTTCCCCTTTTATGGCTGTTAGCATTTGCCTTATGTATTGAGGTGCTCCTATCTTGCATGCATAAATATTTACAGTTGTTTTATCTTCTTCTTGGATTGACCCCTTGATCATTACATAGTGCCCTTCTTTGTCTCTTGTAATAGTCTTTATTTTAAAGTTTAATTTTTCTGAAATGAGAATTGCTACTCCAGCTTTCTTTTGATTTCCATTTGCATGGAATATCTTTTTCCATCCCCTCACTTTCTGTCTGTACTTGTCCCTAGGTGTGAAGTGGGTCTCTTGTAGACAGCATATATATGGGTCTTGCTTTCGTATCCATCAGCCAGTCTATGTCTTTTTTTTGGAGCATTTAATCCATTTACATTTAAGCTAATTATTGATATGTATGTTCCTATTACCATTTTCTTAATTGTTTTGGCTTTGCTATTGTAGGTCTTTTCCTTCTCTTGTGTTTCCTGCCTAGAGAAGTTCCTTTAGCATTTGTTGTAGAGCTGGTCTGGTGGTGCTGAATTCTCTTAGCTTTTGGTTGTCTGTAAAGTTTTGATTTTTCCATCGAATCTGAATGAGATCCTTGCCGGCTAGAGTAATCTTGGTTGTAGGTTTTTCCCTTTCATCACTGTGAATATATCGTGCCACTCCCTTCTGGCTTGTAGAGTTTCTGCTGAGAAATCAGTTATTAACCTTATGTACATTCTCTTGTATGTTGTTTGTCATTTTTCCCTTGTTGCTTTTAATAATTTTTCTTTGTCTTTAATTTTTGTCAGTTCGATTGCTATGTGTCTTGGCATGTTTCTCCTTGAATTTATCCTGTATGGGACTCTCTGCACTTCCTGGACTTGGGTGGCTATTTCCTTTCCCATGTTAGGGAAGTTTTCAACTATAATCTCTTCAAATATTTTCTCGGGTCCCCCGTCTCTCTCTCTCTCTCTCTTGTCTCCTTCTGGGACCCCTATAATGCAAATGTTGGTGTGTTTAATGTTGTCCCAGAGGTCTCTTAGGCTGTCTTCATTTCTTTCTGTTCTTTTTTCTTTATTCTGTTCCATTGCAGTGAATTCCACCATTCTGTCTTCCAGGTCACTTATCCATTGTTCTGCCTCAGTTATTCTGCTATTGATTCCTTCTAGTGTATTTTTCATTTCAGTTATTATATTGTTCATCTCCGTTGGTTTGTTCTTTAATTTTTCTAGGTGTCTATTCTTTAATTCTTCTAGGTCTTTGTTAAACATTTCTTTCATCTTCTTGATCTTTGCCTCCATTCTTTTTCCGAGGTCCTGGATCATCTTTACTATCATTATTCTGAATTCTTTTTCTGGAAGGTTGCCTATCTCCAGTTCATTTAGTTGTTTTTCTGGGGTTTTATCTTGTTTATTCATCTGGTACATAGCCCTCTGCCTTTTCACCTTGTCTATCTTTCTGTGAATGTGGTATTCATTCCACAGGCTGCAGGATTGTAGTTCTTGCTTCTGCTGTCTACCCTCTGGTGGATGAGGCTACCTAAGAGGCTTGTGCAGGCTTCCTGATGGGAGGGACTGGTGGTAGGTAGAGCTGGGTGTTGCTCTGGTGGGCAGAGCTCAGAAAAACTTTAATCCGCTTGTCTGCTGATGGGTGGGGATGAGTTCCCTCCTTGTTGGTTGTTTGGCCTGAGGTGACCCTGCACTGGAGGCTACAGGCCCTTTGGTGGGGCTAATAGCAGACTCTGGGAGGGCTCACACCTAGGAGTACTTCCCAGAACTTCTGCTGCCAGTGTCCTTGTCCCTGTGGTGAGCCACCGCTGCCCCCCGCCTCTGCAGAAGACCCTCCAACACTAGCAGGTAGGTCTGGTTCAGTCTCCTCTGGGGTCACTGCTCCTTCCGCTGGGTCCCAATGTGCACACTACTTTGTGTGTGCCCTCCAAGAGTGGAGTCTCTGTTTCCCCCACACCTGTTGAAGTCCTGCAATCAAATCCCACTAGCCTTCAAAGTCTGATTCTCTGGGAATTCCTCCTCCTGTCGCTGGACCCCCAGGTTGGGAAGCCTGACATGGGGCTCAGCACCTTCACTGCAGTGGGTGGACTTCTGTGGTATAATTGTTCTCCCGTTTGAGTCACCCACCCAGCAGTTATGGGATTTGATTTTATCATGATTGTGCCCCTGCTGCTGTCTCATTGCAGCTTCTCCTTTGTCTGTGGATGTGGTGTATATTTTTTGGTGGGTTCCAGTGCCTTCCTGTCGATGATTGTTCAGCAGTTAGTTGTGATTCCAGTGCTCTTGCATGAGCGAGTGAGGGCACGTCCTTCTACTCCGCCATCTTGCTGTCTTCTTTCTGTTCAGATGAGAGATGTCCCTCCTGTTGACTTGGAGGCTAATCCTCTGCCTGTGCTCAGGATCTCTTCTGATCTCAGAATTCTCCCCTATTTTCCTCTTTTTTTCTTATATCCTCAATCTTTCCTTTTTTTTTTTTTAACGGGCCCTTCCTATTAATGTTTAAATATGCTGCATATCCAGCCTTGAGAACAGTGCCTGGTACTATGTAGACCACCAGTAAAGACTTGTTGAAGGAATGAATGCATGAATAAATGATAAGAGCTCAAGCCTCTTATATTCTCAAAAATGCTTCCCTCAACTCTATATCCCTCTCTAGCTCATTCCTGCTTTCAAACCTTCACTCTTTAGCCTTTCTTATCTCCTCTTCTTTCTTATGTGTCTTGCTTCCATCTCTACTTTTCCACAAAAACTGCTCTTCCAAGGCCATCCAGGGTATCCTTATTTCTACGTCCAATGAATATTCTCAGTCTTTTACCTTACTTGACATCTCAGCAGCATTTAGCACTGTGATCTCTTCCTCCTCTTTGAAACACCTCCTTAGATATGGCACTATCCTCTTTTTTTTTTTTTTTCCTGCGTTACGCGGGCCTCTCACTGTTGTGGCCTCTCCCGTTGCCGGAGCACAGGCTCCGGATGCGCAGGCTCAGCGGCCATGGCTCACGGGCCCAGCCGCTCTGCGGCATGTGGGATCTTCCCGGACCAGGGCACGAACGCGCGTCCCCTGCATCGGCAGGCGGACTCTCAACCACTGCGCCACCAGGGAAGCCCACTATCCTCTTTCCTTTTTTCTTTCAGGAGACTTTTCATTCTGCTTCATGTACTCCTTCTTCCTCCTGTATCCATCATCTAGATGTTGTTCCTTGGTATTCAACCCAAAACCCTTTTCCATGTAACTCAGCACATTTTCCTAAGAAAATTAATTTCCTTCCCTGGTATCAATTATTTTCTGTATGCTCACAATCCCCACATATGTATTTCAATTCCTAAATTCTGTCTTGAAAAGCAGGCCCATATATTCAACTATCTTTTTTTTTCATTTTTATTTTCTTGGCAGTGCTGCACAGGCTGTGGGCTCTTAGCTCCCTGACCAGGGATCAAACCCCCGCCACTTGCATTGCAAGTGCAGAATCTTAACCACTGGACCCCCAGGGAAGTCCCTCAACTATCAGCTGTACCTTGTCACCCAGCGACTTCAAAATTTAATGTGTCCCAGATGGAATTTATCTTTTCCCCCCAAACCTGCTTCTGTTCTTGTGTTTTCTGTCTCAGTGGAAGGTACCTCTCCTCACCCTGCCTGGCCTGTGCCAGGAACCTAGGCATTGTACTTCTCTTCCTCTCAACCTAACTGCCTGCTTCCTGCCTCCACGTATTTCCTATGAAACACTGTCTTATTATTTCTGCATACTGTACATCTTGAATATGTTTATATTCTCAACTATATCTTGAATATATTGATATTTTAAAATATATTGGAATATGTTTACTTTTCTTTTTCCCTACTATAACTGCCCTAATTCAGGTTCTCATCAACTTTTGCCTGGGTTCACCACAACAGTTCTCCGGCTTATCCACAGTGTAACCAAAAGAATCTTTCTTAAGTACAAATCCAGTGAAATCACTCCCTTGTTAAAAACCCTTTTGGCATCCTCCAGTACTCTGAGGATAATGTCTTTAACTGGCTTAGTAGGACCTGCATGATGTGACTTATTTCCTCTGTTCGTCTAGCTAGAAAGGTTTTCCTAAAGATTAATGTGGATATATGTTAATCCACAGTATGTCATAGGCACTAAATAAATAAGACTCCTTCACCTCGTAATTGAATCCCATTTTTACACACAAGGAGAATGAGACTTGCTGAGGATGAGTGGCATGCCCTAATTTTCATAGCTAGTTAATAACAGAGCTGGAATATTTGAGCACATCTAGTTCAGAGCAAAGGAGGTTAAAATTCAGGACAACACTGGCTACAATTTATCTTGTCCTGTGGATTTCTCCGTCCTGAGGGAATACATTTGTATGCTTACAGATAGACATTTTTTTTCTCTCCCTAGCTGAATCCCAAAGCAGTAACTTGTTTCCATGTCCTGACTGAATATTTAATATCTGCTTTGCTGGCTTATTGTGTGATAATTGTTTCCCTTCTTCAAAATGTAATCATGGCCAAACCACAGTGAACAAACAAGAATGTTAGGAGCTTTGCGAGTCACAGAATTTAAGCCCTTCCTGCTTCTCCCAGACAACCCCCCAGCACAGGGCCTGAGTAGGCTCATATGCTGAAGAGCTGCCAGAAATTTTGAAAGGAACAGTGAAGTGCAACTGGTTTCCTTAAATGGCCTCTCTTTAAATTTGCCTTTGGATCACTCCTTTAAAATCACGTGCCATATAAAAGGGCATACATAAATATGTCCTGTCCCAGCTAAGTTTTTTTCTTGATAATGGTGGAGGGGAGGGGTCGGGGCAGCTGTCCTTGGGTACATTTTATCTTTTCAACATGGGAATTGGAAAAAACATTGTTAGCCATTTTTAGGGATGTATATGAATTTGTAAGTACTGTGCTTATAGAATAGGTGTTAGAAAGGAAATTGGCATTATTTGCATGAGACTGGGTCTTAATTGCCTGTTAATTTCCTATTGATGTTAATAGGATGTAAACAGTATGGGGTCCGACAGTCTCCACTCTGGCCCCCAATGATCCCCATCTCCTGTGGTCTCCCCCCACATTGTAGCAGGGTTAGACTGTGTGACAAACAGAATATGGCAGAAATATGTCACTTCTGAGATTAGTCCTACAGGGAACTGCGGCTTTTGTCTTGGACTCTCTCTTTCTATCTCTGTCTCTGATCACTTGCTCTGGAGGAAACCAGACACCATGTTATGAGAAGCACCGTGCAAAGGACCACATGGTTAGGAACTGAAGCCTCCTACCAATAGCCATGTAAGTGAGCTTAGAGCAGATCCTAAGGCAGATCCATCCAGGTGAGGTCCTCCCGGATTCCTAATCCTCAGAAACGTTGAGAGAGATTTTAAGCTTCTAATCTTTAAGGTAATTTCTTGTGCAGAAATGGACAACTAATACACAGAACTAGGTGCTTACAAAAAGATTCATTCTTTGCTCATTGCAGTTGTACTTATTTCACAGAATAACACTGTAGAGGAAAAGGACCTTTTCTGCTTATCTATTTATCAGTAAATAACTAAATCCTCATATTCCAACTCTTTCTTTCCAATTTCAAGCCATCATACATATGCATAAAGAATATTTTTAGAGTGAAGTTCACACAAGTTACCTCTTTTGGGGAAACTCTGACCTTTGATGAACTTACGTTTCTTTATTTCTTGGCTGCATAGTCATCCTACGTATACGTATGTCGTGAACACATGGGTAAAACCTCTGCTTTAGAGATTTGATGTTCATTGTTGATTTACATTCTGTGAGCAGTTTTGATTGCTCATTGTTTGAACACCTTTCATATCTCGATTATTAAAAAACAGCCTTGCTCATAAAAATCAACTGTAACTTAGGAAAAGAAAAGGAAGTACATTAAGACATAAGCTAGCAAAACAAATGTCTGAATTTAAATTCCTCCGCTGCAGGGGAATTCCTTTTGGATTAAAGGAATAACACCTGGGCACAACTGGTGACAATCTTTAGTGTGTTGGTACTCAATTCTAAGATTCTTCTGGCATCTCCCATTTTCAGGATCAAGCTTGCTGTTTTACTCTTCACATACGATTTTTTAAAGTTTGGCCCAATACTCAGGTTAAGGAAGGATATAAAGTCCTTCCTTCCTTCCGTAGAAAGGTAGCCTTCGGAGATTTGGTGCAGCTCTCCGGATTCACATCACTTTCTTAGGCTTAGCCAATTTCTGAGACCTCAGTGCAGTTACCCCTTAAATATTTACCCTTGCTACACTTTGAAACAGAGATCATAAAGGGAGTAAGAAATAACCTTGCAGTCTGCCACCTTGTGGTCTCTAGGTTTCAATTTGAACACACAGCAGGACCTGTCTATGAGGGCTGCAGGCTTAGGGCTTATCTGGAGAAGAGGACACCCCCCTCCCTGGGCTGATGATGAATTTACCTTCTTTAATTTCAAAGCAGTGACCCCACTCCTCCAGGGTGATGTGCTTATCCTTGTTGGGGTCACACTCTTCAAAGAAGCGCGTTATGCAGTGTTCCAGGGGCACCAGAGATGCCCGCAAAGGAGCGAGCTCAGAGTGGGTCAAGACCCTGCAATGAGATAAATGGCAGCCAATTAACTGGGTTACTAACTTGTGTATGAAGAGCTAACTCTTACGACCACCAAGGGCATTTTTCTTCCCCAAGGCTGCTGAGGACGGCAAATAAGGAGTGCGTTCATGAAGAGCTACAAATGAAATAAACGATTTGTGGGTAAGACAGACAGCTTTTGGGATGTCAATTCATAAGGTTTCCTTCTTCCCTAGGAACTCTCGTCCCTCCACCCTAAATTTATAGGGCTGCATCCCAACAATCATGTTTATACAACCTGGCTCTTACCACTGGCAGTACTGGATCATTCCAGACGTAGGTGCTTAATCCAACTGGGGCCAATCAGATTAGCTTCAGAATTTAGGATCAAGAATGAGGAAGAGTGGAAAGAGCCTCTCGGGAGGCTGGACCCTAACATGGAAACTTGGGAGCTTGTGGAATTGTGGCCATATTCTGTTATGGTCAAAGCAGCACTTTTCTTTTTTTCTTAAATTTTTTGGATGTGGACCATTTTTAAAGTCTTTATTGAATTTGTTACAATATTGCTTCTGTTGTGTGTTTTGGTTTTTTGGCCGCGAGGCATGTGGAATCTTAGCTCCCTGCCCAGGGATCAAACCCACACCCCCTGCATTGGAAGGCGAAATCTTAAGCACTGGACGGCCAGGGAAGTCCCTCAAAGCAGCTTTGTGTTTAGACTCATAACCGTATTTGCTTGACATTTCTGTGTTCTAAAATGGAACTCGGAAGTTTCGTAAATCTGTTTAGAATTCTTGGGTACAGATAACTAGACATTGCATCAGGGAGATGACCTAGTTAACGGGAAGGTGGAAATTGTTTACCTGTCCCTAGGATGTTGATCCAGCTCACTGAACTGCCAGTGTACCGGATACACATACATGTGGTAGTTTTTCTTAAAGTCTCTTAAGAGAAGGTCAAGTGAGTGGTCCCCAGCCAGGAGTCTCTTTTCATCCAGGTAAATTTTCTTGACCTGAGATTAGGAAGGGAGATGATCATTAGAGAATCAGACAAGTGTAATGGAATTATCACTTGCTAAACTTTACTTGAAGAGTATTCCTCACATGACAGAGGAAAACAAACCCAGAATGTTATTTGAGAACAAATTACATGCCTTCTAATCAACACTACAGCTTTCTGCATAGAATAACAGCTAACATTTAAAAAACCCTGGGGTTTTCAGAAGAAATTTAAGACTTTGTTTGATCTTTTAACCAAGTGATGTTCCTCATATTTCTTAAAACTATGAAAAGGTTTTAATGAAAAGGGCTGAACAGACCTAGACAAAATTGTTCATTTGTTGGTGAAAAGTTCTGTTCTTCCCCACTGGCATACTCCATTCTTTTTTTTTTTTAAGATTTATTATTAATTAATTAAACTTATTTTTGGCTGCATCAGGTCTTAGTTGAGGCACGTGGGCTCTTCGTTGTGGTACGCAGGCTTCTCTCTAGCTGTGGCGTGGGCTCTGTAGCTGTGGCGTGCCAGTTCCAGGGTGCATGGGCTCTGTAGTTTGCGGCACTCGGGCTCTAGTTGAGGCGTGTGAGCTCAGTAGTTGTGGCGCGCGGGCTTAGTTGCACCGTGGCATGTGGGATCTTAGTTCCCTGACCAGGGATCAAACCTGCGTCCCCTGCATTGGAAGACGGATTCGATTCTTTACCCCTGGACCACCGGGGAAGTCCTGGCATACTCCATTCTTAATCTTTTATGTATTTCCATCCAGTGCCTGCTGCGGCTCAGGTCAGCCCTGGCGTGATGCTGCTTGACACCCCTATTGAAATTTCCCTGTTTTGTATCTAATGCTCTCAAGGCTGTCTGTGGCAATGTGTTGTTAAAGAGAGAGGATAGAAATTATTTAGGGGCAATGCATATAAAACTACCAGCTTGTGACGTTACCAATTAGTGCACTGAGTAACTGAAAGCAATCAGAACAGAACTTCTACTTGTTCTCATGAACACATCTACCAATTTCCCTCCTTGTCACCATGCGTGAAATTCCTTCGCTCCTCATCTACTAAGCCCAGCCGCTCACTGGTGCTCAGAAGCTCACCCCTTCTCATCTACTCAAGAATACCCTGTGGCAGTTGGGCACCCTTCCTTCTTTACTGGATTATTTCCAGAGGCATACAAATATCCTCTGTCACCTCCCGCTGGTAGATAGGACCCTTGAACTCACATTCCTGTCCACCTGCCACCCATTTCACTTTTCCCCTTTACAGCAAAGTGTCTTCTATACTTGCTGCTTTTACATCATTCCTCCTATTCTCTTTCTAACCCTATCCATTCAGGCTTTTCTCTTGCAAAAACAACTCCTGTCATGGTCAACTATGACTGTCATGTGCCAAATCAGGGGCCAACTCTCAGTCCCCATCTTAACAACCTGTAAACAGCATTTGACACAGTTAATGCACACCCTCCTACACGTTTTATTTTTTTCTTTATAGCATGTTTCATGCCACCTGACATAACATATTTGCATAAATGTTTATTTGCATGTATTTATACATTTGCATGTATGTTCATATTTGCATACATGTATATATAAGTATATATCATCTCTTTGCCTAGAATGTAGGCTCATGAAGGCAGAGATTTTTGTTTGGTCCCTTGCTGTATTTCCAGCATGTAAATCAATTCCAGGTACCTGGTATACACTCAATAACTATCTGATGAATGAATTTTCCCTGGGAACTTCTAGGATTAATATTCTGTACTTTTTAATCTTAATATATTACTGACATTGTTAATAATGGATTTCCCTTATATCATAAATCTATGTCTGGCCTATAAAGGCAAAAAACATGTTTAGATTTAAATAATATGCCTGGGCCTGAACATATGAATGCTGAACTGAGGTTCATTTTGGTCAACAGAGTTTGATCTAGGAATGAGTTCAAGAGCTCTTACTCAGGCCCCTGCCCTGCCTGTACAAATCGGGTGGTTTGGCTGTGTCCCAAGCTTTGAGGCGTGAATAATGACCACTACTATTCTGTTAATCCATGGGTGTTAACTAGGTGTGGTTTCTGATACGCAGAGGAAGGGCTGATATACCCCTCCCCCTCCACCCCGCCCCGTCCCCTGACGCTTTTTTCCTCAAGCTCTGTAGACAGACGCTTAGGTAGCTGGCCGTGGATAACTTACTTTATTTCTCTGCTTCTCATTTAGATATCCAGCGTGCTCAGGGTTAGGTTCATAAAGCTGCATGAGGATATTCTTGAGCCAGTCTCTCATCCTTAGAGGAAACTGGTTCACTTCAAAGTCCGTACAAGCAGGAATAGCTGTTCCAGGCAGAAAGTAAATTGATTTTAATTTGGGGGTCTTACTCCGGTCCCAAGGAAAGTCCTCATAACAGGATGCTTGACAACTTCCGGTGACTGACAGCATCCTCACTGCCCCTCCATCACAACAGTGGTCCTTAACCCTGGCACCATAGCAGAATTGCCAGGAGTGTTTTAAAAACATACCAGATGCCAGCTTCCTTTCAAAGAAATCCTGATTTGATTGATCTGGGTGGAGCCTGGGCATCAGGATGTTTTAAAAAGCTCCAGAAGCAATTGTGATGTGCAGCCAGGGCTGAGAACCACTACTCTAGAATCAGAGAGTTGGAATTCAGAGGTGGAGGTCACAAGAGCTATTTATTAGGAGAAAAGAGCAAAAGGCAGCAGTTAGCTTATACTGTGGAAATAATGTTAAATCTCAGTGGCTTAAAGGAACAAACATATTTTTCAGGTTTATTGAAATATAACTGACATACCACACTGTAAGTTTAAGGTGTGCAGCATAATGACTTGACATCCATATATTGTGTAATGATTACCACAGTAATCATTAGTTTAGTTAAACATTTGTAACCTCATATAGTTAACTTGAGTTTTTTATTTCCTTGTGGTGAGAACTGTCAGGATCTACTCTCTTAGCAACTTTCAAATATACCATATACAGCAGTGTTGACTAGTATGTCGTACATCACATCAAACGTTTATCTCTCCATCCTGCTGCATGTCCCCTGTAAGTTGGCAGGAGAGCTCTGCTCCTCTGTCTCACTGGGGCTCAGGATGGGGGAGACACCGCCATTCAGCATCATCTCAACACGAGGTGAAGACGGCATGGAGAGCCATACACAGCTCTTAAATGCTCTGTCCAGAGCTCCCATGGATGACTTTTGCTCGCATTTCACTGGACAAAGCAACTCATATGGCTGCATCTAACATCAAGGGGGCTGAGAAACGGAATCCTCTCATGTGTCTGGAAAGACAGGAGAGGTTAGTGAGCACTGCTAATGTGGAGAATCACTTAGCGACCAGGAGATCCAAACACAATTGAGAGTATCCTGGGGAAGGAAGACAATTTCAAAAACTTCTGGAGGACTATGCTGTCACTAAAACTTCTTGGCAAAAGCTTCGCTTTTGGAAGAGGACGACTAATTTAACAAAATTCCAATGATTCATCTCAGTTATTAAGCGGATAACATTATCATAGTGGTTCTGAACGCTGACTGCACATTAGAATTGTCTTGGTTACTTTGAAAACAAGTGAAAAACCAATGCCAAGGTTCCAACCCAGTCCAATTAAATCAGAATCTCTTACAGTTAAAACCTGGACATTATTCTTCTAATTTTTAAAAAAGTCTTCCCAGTTATTTTAATGTGCAGCCTGGATTCAGAACTACATTAACTTTTTGCTATTGTCGTCTGCATATATATGAGTACCTATATATATGTATATAATTCAGATTCATCCAAAACACTTTCAGCAGTGGTGGTTAGACTCTTACATTTGCAGGCTCCAAAGTAATCCAGCTGCAGTTGGTGCCCCTTTTTGGTCCCCTCCAATCTGCACTTAGTAGCAAAGAGATGGCAGGAGCTGGCGTAGGTCTGATTGTCAGTGCCGCAAACCTAAGAAAGACAAGTAGGAGAAAAACCTCAGGCTTGGGAATGTTCATTGGGAAAACATTCTGTTCCTTAAAGTCTAATGAACTGCTGTTTCTATTGACTGTTGTTTAAATATTAGATGATAACCTGGGCATTCACTTTTTCCTTTAACAAAAGATTTCAACTGCAAATTACTTTCATTCAAATCACTAACTGTTTGATGTCCCTTAAAGACCATTTTGTAGAAGCCTTACTTGGTCAAGGAGTTTTGTAGGAGGACAAGTCACTGGATCTTGGCAAGCACAGTGGGGTTTTCCCTGTTGATCAGCCTTGCAGACGTGTCCTCTTTTACACTGGAAGCTCATGCAAGAATCTAACAGAAAAGTTTAGACAGGAAACATGGACAAAGCTAAAGTGAGTACGTAAACTCAAATTCATCCAGACAGTTCCATTTCCATGAATAAGAGAAGATTTGGGAAAACATTAGAAGCCTTTTTAATGGATGCGTTAATTTTCAGGTGGGACCCTCTGGCTCCAGACTATTTTGCATAATAGTCTAGATTTCTTTGCAGTTTGGATTGGGGATTTAAAAAGAACAAACAACTTTTCTTGACCTGCCGGCAATGGTCATAGTCTGACGTCTACAGAGCAGTGCTGTGCAAGTTGCTCAAAAGTTAAATAAGCCGTGAGAATTTTTATGGTTGAAATTCAAAATTTTGTGATTGGGGTATGTGATTAAGAATTAGGTCTTGGGGGCTTCCCTGGTGGTGCAGTGGTTGAGAGTCCGCCTGCCGATGCAGGGGACACGGGTTCGTGCCCCGGTCCGGGAAGATCCCACATGCCACGGAGTGGCTGGGCCCGTGAGCCATGGCCGCTGAGCCTGTGCGTCCGGAGCCTGTGCTCCGCAACGGGAGAGGCCACAACAGTGAGAGGCCCGCGTACCGCAAAAAAAAAAAAAGAATTAGGTCTTTATTAAATATGAGATCTCAATTCTAAGTTGTGGATTTGAGTGTAAATAAGGTAGAATCAATTTTTCTTCTTCGAAGCAAAAGGACTTAGAGAAAAAGAATTCTAGCTTTTGCAGTAACATTGCAACCGGATTTCCAGTTTGTAAACAGTTACCACAGTTGTAGATCAAATGTGCACACGAGGATGTCAACAATTTATGGGAACATTTCCTTGGGGAGGAGTGGGGAGAGGAAAAATTCTGTGCAGTAGTCACAGATGAAGGCGTGGGGATAGCGCAACATAGCGCATTCCGTCTCTCTCCTCACATAGTCACAGACTGCTTGCTTAGCCCGTACTCACCGACACTGTGCACCCTTGTGTTGCCTTCAGTTGAACGGTCATCTTCATTCAGTGAGCTTTCTGCTTTCTTGGCCTTTATAATAACAAGAGCAGAAGTTGAAGTCTATTTTAGGGAAAGCCTTTACATAATTTATCTTTCCACTGTGCGTACCTTCACAGATCTTTTCGTACTCCAATCGTTTCAGATCTCAGAAGGAGAAGACACCAGCCGCAGCCGTGGAAATAGACAGTAACCCTCTGAGAACAGGAGCCATTTCTATCTTTATGAACTGGGTTCAGTGCTATATCTCTGGGGATTACCCAATAAACATTGGAACTAACATCAGAAGCGAAGTTGGAACCTCCCCTTTGGTTTGGGAAAACAGTAGAAATGTGGTATTACCATGTGATTCTATAGTTAAGACATGATTACATTAGTAATCTCTGTGACGCTATTGGGAAACGTTTCTTACCAGGTTTCTAAATTGTAAGAAAACTCCTGCCTTAGAATGGCAGCAGAGTTCTCAGGAATCAAAGTTAGTATTCACCTTGCCCACCAAAAGCTGTGCTAGGTGCTCCTGGTGGGTGGCTGCCAGAGTTTTGCATGAAAGCTCCAAATGATTAAACAACCAAATTGCAATGTTTCTTCCCTTCCCTCACCCTGTTGCTGTTTCCCGATTATCATTTTGGTGTGTGTTTGCTTCAAAAAGCTGTAGCTGAAGTCTTTGTTCTTTGCCTTTATAGCTAAATCAATAAACATTGCTGGATCTCTTACGTTATTATGTTAGAGGCATTTTGCTAGACATTGGTGATCAACTTGACTATGACCTGGCACCTGCTATCAAGGCATGAGAGCAGCAGTTGTCATGCCTCCCATCCCTCTTATCTATCAGAATTTACCACTCTAGTTAGTGCCAGGGACGTTCAACTGCCGGTATCTGCATCTCTGTGCCTGGAAAACCACGACACTCTATATGGCCTGCCCAAGGACAGACTGGAAGTGCTGGGGAATTCACACCTCTCCTAGTAATCCTCAGCTTATATAAAAGCCATAGGTCCCTCAGTCTCCAAAGGGGCTAATCCAGAGGAATGTGCTTTCCATGGCTTTAATTATGTACCGTTGATTAGCTTCCTTTGTTCCCTGAACTTCTCAAACAAACTGCACTAAAATCCAGGATATGCTTCTAGGGGAACCCAAATAAAACAGGCATTTTTAGACTAATGATGGAGATGTAGAGAAAAAAAATAATTATAATATATTTTAGTAATGTACTAAGAGATGAGCACAAGGGATTGCAGGAGCACAGAGAAAGGTCATGGCTATTTTTTGAAAAGCTAACTTTATCGGACAAGCATCATTGTAAACAATCTCACCCCTCGGTTTTCTACAGGTTCGCTGGTATCTACATTCTCATTCTCACGTGCTTTTCCTCTTTGCTCCTCATAGTTAATGGGATAGTAATTGGATTGAGCTCTTTCATTCTCCAGGAAAGCCTCGCTTGGGTTGAAGTACTCCTCACTCGCATTGTGCCTGGGGCCATCATCGCCGTCATCATCAATCCCATGATTTCCGGGCATGATGTTACCATCCGTAGGCTCCACCAGCAAAGGCTCAGAAAGAGTCTTTTTGTCCATCTCCTCATGGTTGCTGATAACTTCAAGGCCAGGCTGTGCTTCTCGGCTCTGCCATTCTTTATCTTGATTGGGCTTACTGATTTTTGATGCAGTTTCCTCTTCCATCTCTGCATTGGAGTTTTCCTCTTCTTGTTCTTGGCCACCCTGTTCAAATTCATCTTTCTGCATCTTGCTTACTTGAGTTGGTTGATAGGACTCTTCCAAAATACCATCAGACTGTGTACTGTCTTCTTCCTGATTGCTGGTAGAATGCTGCTCGGGAACTTCTCTCTCCCTTTCTTGGTTATCATTGTGGGTACCAATTTTACCTGGCTCTTCCTCATCTCCATTTGGGATATTTGGACCCTGCTCTTGGTTTCCTTGAACACTTAGGTCTTGGCTCTGTTTGCTGCTCCCGTTCAACTGAGGATGTGAGTCATTTATAGGTTGTTCTTGGTTTTCCTCTGTCTCTGTGATGCTTTCTTGTTGATTAGAATCTACAGTGGGACTAACATCATGACCAAGGAATCTCTCGGGGAGCTTTTCCTTTGGAGGCTCACTCATATCTTCTTTAAGGTCCAGTGTACCTTCAGTTGGTGTATACTCCAAATTCTCAATTAAGTCACTTTCACTTTTCTCTTGATCCTGTAATCCCAGGTGTTGGCTGTAACTCTGGTCCTGATCTGCTGACTGGTCATGGTTTTCCTCCTCTGACTTTAGTACTGAAGATTTTTCAGGCTAAAAAGAAAAAAGTTTATCCTTGAAACAAATGATTATGTCATATCTACATCATATTTACAATTCATAAGCCAACATTGAATATTTCTTCATTCTTTTTCTTCACATAATGTCTTACAAACTTACTTTTGATGTTCTTCACATTCGATAGCTACAAGTTTAACCTGAACTTGAATTTTTTGAAATAAAACAATTATGTAGCACTTCAGCCCAAGAAGTAAAACTCATTAATCCTCACAATTCTGTTAGAGATTGGAGGCAGTTGATGTGATCATCATCTTAAAAAAATTAAACTTAGAGTGAATCAGGTAGTCTCTTTGACCACGCTTTAGAATCGAGACCTTGAGAGACAAAAGTCTGTACTAGCATAACCATGTTACTTTTACCTTATGAGTGGGATGGTCTTCTATGGATACTTCAGTTTCATTTTCTGCATCTTCAGCCCTTACAGTGGGGATTGCAGTGTGCTCAGATGTTACCAACATTTCAGCCTGTTGGAAGGAACTCAAGGAATCAGCAGTTGGGTTGGAATGATCAGATAGGAACCTTGCTTGTGTCTGAAAAAAATTAAAAACTGGTTTGTTATTCATGCCTAAATGTTAAAAATTTCTAGCTACTTTTTTCTTGTCATCATTGTTAGTAGTAATATATTTCATTTATACATGAGTTAAAAGATATTCTCTAGAATTTTTAAAGATACAAGCAAATAGTCAGAATATAATCTTAAGTGAAAACAAAATCCCAATCATGATGAAGAAAAAGTTATATATGCGGAGAATGGGGGAAGATAGGGCCAAAATAATTTCAATAATAACAACCTTTGATTTTTGGAATTATTTTCTGTGTTTTTCAAACTTTTACAAAGCATTTGTACTTTATAATTTTGAAAAATGTTGTTTAGCATAAAGTTGAAATCAAATTAACCATAGGCTATAGCACTGTGCATTTTCTTAAATCAACTTTTAAGTACTCACTGATAATTAGCAGGAAAAGTTATAAACCCTTTATTCAATATTTGCATACTTTCCTAACTCTATCAGTCTTATATTCATCAGGAAATCATGTAGTAAAAAAATAATTTAATCTTGAACTAATTGAAAGACTGTATGAAACAGGACACCAAGTCTAGTAGGGCTGAACAGCTATGGAGTATTATTTCCTTTACAGGAATAGCTCTATTTCTAGCAAGACTGGAGGCATAGATGAAGAGCTGGGCGGTGATAGATGATGGAGAAGTTGAACAACTGGACGTAGAGATAAGAGACCTTCCTTCAAGTCTTGACTCTGCTATTTACTATGTGTGGTGGTTTGACAAATTGTTCATCTGTACTCTCTCATCTCTCAAGGTGAGGTGAGCAGAAATATCAAGGTAAGGCTATGTATACAAGACGTTTTGTGAATTTTAAGGGGTAACCCAAGTGAAAAATTACTATAGCTAGTAGTAATATCACACAGTGGTAACAATATGAACTGTCTGATATCTTAGGCAGGTATTCATCACAGATCTTTATTAGAGAGATACTGTGAACACTCATGTCAGACAGGTCCAGGTATTAGTATAAAACTCAGATTTTATTTGAACTGACTTGTCTTTACTCCATTACCAGGTCCTGTAGTGCTGATTATATAGTGTAAAGAAAGTCATGGAGTACAGGATTTTATTGATTGATTTAATTTTAAAGTGAAATATAAATTACTTTTTTAAAGTTTTTATTTCATATTGGAGTATAGTTGATTAACAATGTTGTGTTAGTTTCAGGTGTACAGCAAAGTGATTCAGTTATACATATACATGTGTCTATTCTTTTTCAAATTCTTTTCCCATTTAGGTTGTTACATAATATTGAGCAGAGTTTCCTGTGCTATACAGTAGGTCCTTGTTGGTTATCTATTTTATTCTATTCTATTCTATTCTATTCTATTATTTATTTAGTTAGTTAGTTTTTGGCCACACCCCACAGCATGTGGGATCTTATTTCCCTGACCAGGGATCAAACCCACGCCTTCTACATTGGAAGGCAGAGTCTTAACCACTGGACTGCTGGGGAAGTCCTATATTGTTTTATTAATTTTTATTGGAGTATAGTTGCTTTACAACATTGTGTTAGTTTCTGCTGCGCAGCAAAGTGAATCAGTTATACGTATACATATATCCACTCTTTTTAAGATTTCCTTCCCATTTAGGTCACCACAGAGCACTGAGTAGAGTTCCCTGTGCTCTACAGTAGGTTCTCATTAGTTACTTATTTTATACATAGTCGTGTATATATGTCAGTCCCAATCTCCCAGTTCATCCCTCCACCCCCAGGATTTTTTTTAGATGTGGTTTCTTCTCTTGCTTCTTATTACCTTTTCAACTAAAAGGAATAATCATATTTGAAAAAATTTCCAGAGAAGCCATTTTTAAGAGGAGCATGGAGAAAGAACGGTGGCCAGTTTGGCAAGTTGCTGGCAGGGGCCTGATGGAGGACAATAGTGGAGGAGACTTTCTGCTTATTAATGGAGAACTGCTCCCTGTCTCTGCACCCTTCTTCCTCCACTCTCCCTCAGCAAGCTGGAAGAAAGGCAACAGCTTATCTTTCAGAAACACAGCAGTTTATCTTTCAGAAATTTTCAGAAAGTGAAATTCTGTTTCATTATTCTCTCCACATGTAACAACATACCCTCTGGAAATCTGTGTGGTTTCTCTGAACCATACAGAACTCACTTATTTCTGGAGATTTCAGGCAGGCAGGGAAAATGATACAAGATTTTTAACAGGTATATCCTTTGAGAAGATACTTAGTGGTTTTTTTTGTTTTGTTTTGTTTTGTTTTGTTTTGTTTTGTTTTTTTGCGGTACGCAGGCCTGTCACTGCTGTGGCCTCTCCCACTGCGGAGCACAGGCTCCAGACGTGCAGGCTCAGCAGCCATGGCTCACGGGCCCAGCCACTCCATGGCATGTGGGATCCTCCCGGACCGGGGCACGAACCCGTGTCCCCTGCATCGGCAGGCGGACTCTCAACCACTGCGCCACCAGGGAAGCCTGATACTTAGTTTTTTAACACGGGACTGAGTCTATGAAAAAAATTTTCCTAGCAGGGAAACATCTGGAACATGTCTATATGCAGGCGTGTCATTCAAACATTTAGTTCAAAGACCCTTTTGATGCTTGTTTACATAGTGGCAACAGCTGCAAGGGCAAACCGCATTTTCAAGAGAAAACAATGGTCCTGTGGGAACTTCTCTCTGTGCTGAACATATTAATTATTCCACTTCTGTAATTTCAGAGGAGAATTTATAATTACAGCTGGAGTAGCTCCTCGTTGCTTAAGCATGATTCTTAGCAGTGCTCACAAATTCTTTTTTCTAAGAACTACTTGGTCTGGGTGGCATGGTGTTTATCCTTGCTGACACATCTGTCAACCAGAAGCTATCCAAAAAGCAAGGACAGGGACTTCCCTGGTGGTCCAGTGGTAAAGAATTTGCCTTACAATGCAGAGTACACGTGTTCGATCCCTGCTCAGGGAACTAAGATCCCACATGCTGCGGGGCAACTAAGCCCGCGTGTAGCAACTACTGAGCTCACACGCCTCACCTAGAGCCCATGTGCCGCAAACTACAGAGCCCCCGTATCCTGGAGCTCGTGCACCACACAACTAGTGAAGAGAAAACCTGCACGCCACAACTAGAGAGAAGCCCGTGCACCACAAAGAAAGATCCCGCGTGCTGCAACTGAGACCCGACGCAGTCAAAAATAAATAAAATATATAAATAAATAATAAATAAATCTTTAAACAACAACAAAAGCAAGGACAGAATCTTAGACGTAGTAGAGAGGGAAGGAGAGAAGGAACAAGAGATAAATTGCTTTGTCTATTTCAAGGAGGTTGATTCATCAACCTCCTTGAAATGAATTCATCCATTCATCCATGATATGGATGCTCTGGGAGATATCCAAATGATCATCCAAGCTACGGTCCCATTAAATCAACAAAGACAACGTTCAGGTATTTTGAGGCTGCTGACATGGTCTCAGATGATCTGATTTGTGTGTGGCTGATTTATTGCAGTGTAAATGGTGGGGCTAGTATATCTGGCTGTGAAGAAAAGAAAGTTCTGGTCCTGTCTGCTTTCAGCATGTCTGCTTGGACATACCCCCAAGTGTGAGTTAGGAGCTGATTTATGGTTACCATATCATTTCTTGTCCCTAACCTATTGGGTCTTGCTTTCATTATAGACTCAGAATTTCTCAGCCAGTATGTATTGATCTTGAAGAAAATGCTGCTGGCGAGTGTGGGTATTTGCTCCAAGATTTCTCATACTAATTTCTTAGATTTTTCATATTAGCCTGGTGAGCTTCCATAGGAGAATTTATTTCTTCCTGTTCTCTTTGGTATTTGGGCATATTCCCTGGCTAATAGACTGTTAGTCAACACTTTCAGCTGCGTACTTGTATCTTGTAGAACCTGTTAGCTCTTAAAGAAATATATTTTTTGTCGACCTTTTTTTTGTTGTGTCTCGCGGCTTGCGGCATTTTAGTTCCCCAACCAGGGATCGAACCCGGGCCCCCTGCAGTGGAAGCATGGATTCCTAACCACTGGACCACCAGGGAATTCCCAAGAAATATATATTTTTAAAGTACCTTATTTCATTTTTACTAGTCATTCATTCCTTGCTTGGGAAAAAAACAATTTGATTAAAATAAAAATGAATTTATCTGCGAAATAGAGTTACAGATGTAGAAAACAAACTTATGGTTACCAGGGGGGTAAGGTGGGGAAGGGATAAATTGGGAGATTGGGACTGACATATAAACACTACTATATATAAAATAGATAACTAATAAGGACCTACTGTACAGCACAGGGAACTCTACTCAGTACTCTGTAATGGCCTATATGGGAAAAGAGTCTAAAGAAGAGTGGACATGTGTATATGTATAACTGATTCACTTTGCTGTACACCTGAAACTAGCACAACATTGTAAGTCAACTATACACCAATAAACATAAAAAAATTAAAAAAGAGAACTTCAAACCATCTATAAGAACATTTTATTTATTTATTTATTTAGGGAGGGTGGTCCCTGATTTGTTTATTTCTTAAAAATTTAGGGCTATATAAAATCAAAAGCACCTCACAAGTGATATGATTAACATGCTACTAAGTAAATAGCACAAGCTGAAGAACATTTTCTTTTAAATGGAGGATTTCTAAATTGAATGTCAGGAAGGAGAGATGTAACAATAGAAGAAAGGATATTTACCGGGATTGCAACTGCAGTTTCCAAAATGAATAGGAAAAAAATCACAGACTTCATTTTTCTAGACCTGTAAACCAAGAAGATAATTAGCAGTAGTGGGTAAAATTTCCTTGTAAAAGATTAAAAGATACTCTGCTTAGCAAATATTGAGCTTGATACTGTTCTTTGTATTTAAAGGCAATTGTTGTCCTTGTGGACTAACATGTCTGAAAAGACCGATTAATGACAGTTTTTACCCAATCATGTCCCTCTGAGAATGACTCCTTGATTTTTTGGCCCAGCTGTGTTTGGCAGAACCTGTCTTTGTTTTGTTTTGTTTCTATTAATTTATTTCTTTTATTTTTGGCTGCGTTGGGTCTTCATTGCTGTGCACGAGCTTTCTCTAGTTGCGGCGAGCGGGGGCTACTCTTCGTTGCGGTGCACGGGTTTCTCATTGCGGTTGCTTCTCTTGTTGTGGAGCACGGGCTCTAGAGCGCAGGCTTCAGTAGTTGTGGCACGCGGGCTCAGTAGTTGTGGCACACGGGCTTAGCTTCTCCGTGGCGCGTGGGATCTTCCCGGACCGGGGATCGAACCCGTGTCCCCTGCGTTGGCAGGCAGATTTTTAACCACTGCGCCACCAGGGAAGCCCACCTAGCTTTGTTGATGACTGTGCTTTCTTGGATAAAGGCTTTATGCAGATCTTGGTTCTGAAGATTTGTGAGTGTTCACAGTGAATGCAAAAGTCACAAAGCGAAGTAATATAGTGGGTCAGGTTTGGATTAAACAAACTGCTTCTTTGGTGTTGGAGAAACTCATACATTCAGTAGAGATTTTTAGAAATGAGACATTGCACTGCCCTACAGGGGCCATCCATGTTCACTAATTTAGAGGTCGCACATTGGGAATCTGTGAGCTGGTGGTGGCTTGCAGATGGGTTGGGTTTGGCAGGCACTGTGTGTTTTAAACTAGCATTCTAAAATCTGGAGCTTTCATGTGAAAGTTCAGACTTGTAGTTTCTCTTGAACCATTGAGCCTCTTAGCACCAATATGTCTTTATGGCAACCGCTGGCTGGATCTGAGTTGAGACTATCATCTATAAGTGGTGCTGGCAGTTGTACCTGGTCTGTCTCATTTTTGTTATTTGCCATGCATTTGAGTTTAATTAGTTCCAAATGAACTTATTTAATTTAGAGATGAAACAAGTGAGGCTCAGGGAGGCTAAGTAAATTGGCCTCCACATGAACTCTTAAAAGAGTGGGCTGTCTACGTTTTCTTGCAGAGTATCCCTAAGCCTGGTAGTCTGAACTCTGACTGGGATTAGGGGTACACTTTTTATTCTTTAATAGAGATTCTCTGGATCTCCCAGAACTAGAATATGACTTTTTAAATGATTTTTTAGAGTCATAGCTTTATATGTAAATACATCCATACAGCTTTAAATATTACTTTGATGTTTATAAAGAAGGTGAGGAATTTCTGCTAGTTACTCAATATTTTTAAATAAATGCTCAGGTGGGTATTTAAAAATATCTTAATATTTAACATTATTCAACTAATTTAATACTGTAACAGCTCTCACTTCACACACACACAGCACATGCACGCACACATGCACACAGTACTCTTCTTCTCCTCCTTCCCCTCCCCCTCTTCCTAAAATAATTGTATCACAATTCTTATTTAAATCACTATTTGACATTTTGACAAGGTAAATATTCTTCGTAGCTGAGCCAAGTAGCAGTTTCTCGTGTTGAGTAATACTTACATTTCTTTTCTTGAACAATATTTTGTTTTTGTCTGGACCTAGAAATTGTCTCCCTTTTCAAAGTACTTTCCCATGTACCCATCACTTATTCTTCCCAAATCTTCCAAGGTAGGTGAGGCTATTAAAATAAATCATAATCTAGAATTTAACGTTCAGTCACTCTTTTCACCAGTATTTATTAGGTTTATGGAACTCTAGTCATTTATATTTTAGATCAGCATATTATTACTAGTCTGCTGTTTTGGAAAACCGTTAATGTAGTATAGTTTCAGGCAGGGTCTCTTTATCTTGGCACTATTAACATCTTGGGCTGCATAATTTTCAGTTGTGAGGGCCGTCCTGTGCATCGTAGGACATTTAGCAGCATCCCTAACTTCTGCCCATTGTATGTCAGTAGCAAGTCCCTCAATCCCCACCAGTTATGACAACCAAAAATGTCTTTAGACATGGCCAAGTGACCCTGGAGGGCAAATTCACCTGATTTAGACTTACTGTCTTAGTAGAAGGAACGTGGTGCTTTGGAAACACATGTATTTGACACATTAGAAACACATGTATTTGAACTTGAACCCACACTTGCCATCCATGTAATCTTTGGAAATTACTTAACCCTCTGAACCTCAGATTCCCCATCTGAAAATGGGGATAACGTCTGTGATGGTTAATTTTATGCGACTACTTGACTGGCCTGTGGGATGCCCGGGTATCTGGTTAAACATTATTTCTAGATGTGTCTGTGAAGGTGTTTCCAGAAGAGATTAGCATTTGAATCAGTAGACTGCATAAAGCTGATTGCCCTTCCAGTGTGGGTGGGCTTCATCAGATCTGTTGAGGGCCAACAAAAAGTTGGAATAAGGGAGAATTTGCTCTCTCAGCCTCCCTGTTTGAGTGGGAACATTGGTCTTCTCCTGCCCTTGGTCTGGACCATATACCATCAGTTCCTGGTGCTCAGGCCTTCAGACTAGAAGTGCACAGTTACATGAGATCACCATGCTTACTGGGTCTCCAGCTAGCAGAAGCCAAATCATGGAACCTTATCAGTGTATGTAGTTGAATGAGCCAATTTCTTATAATCAGTCTCTCTCTCTATATAAACATAAACATAAACACATATCTATTCCCTGCCACCCTGGAGAACCCCAATACAACATCTAATTCAGTTTTGTGAAGATTAGAAGAAATAGTATTTGTAAAAATGCCTGATACCTAGGAGATGCTCAATACATCTTTCTTCTTTCTTTTTTCATTTTCCATAAAAGTCAAATTGCGATTCTTAGATAAACAACTTAGAGCCTCAGAAAATAATAGAATTTAATTTTTGCTGTGAGGTCAGAATAATTTTCCAGTGGACATTTAGAGTCTCTTTTGCCCACACATTTACCAAAGCTCCCTGTAACTTGAGGAGTCTTTCCTACATTCATCACAAATAACAATGGAATTAGGCTAAGGCACCGTTACCACATTTCTTATAAATGGTAGCGACATAAAGAGGAAGCAAAAATCAGTAAAAGCATTGTGGGTTTTAAAACTAATTTCCTTCTGATTTTAGTTTTTATAGCACTATGTATAGCTAATTAAACTTGAGAAAATATTTCCCTTTGATTTGATCATAGGATCTCACAAATTGCCTTCACTTTCTTAAATCTAATGCAGCTGAATGAGTCAAAAAGAAACATGTGTCCAGTTGGCCAGAGCTTGCATCACTCATCTACTCTGTTATTCATTTATTGAGCACTTACTAGACACTGCCTAAGCACAGGGCCACATGGTTCCTGTCTGAAGAGTTACAAACGAGGAAGTCAAGTAAATCAGTGATTTAGTATCATGTGATGAGTATGTACATAATGCTGTGGAAATACGATAAGAAGCATTTACAGTTAGGTAGTTAATGTTGCTAACATTTACTGAGTCCTAAGGGCTTAAGTTACAGGCACTGTTCTGAGGGTTTTGCACATAGTAACTCTTTGAATCTTCCCAACAATTCTACAAGGTAGCACTTTATTTTCATCATTTTATTAGTAAGGAAACTAAAGTTAAGTAACGTGTTCAAGGTTACTCAGTTAAGTGGCAGAACCGACATTAGAGACCTAGCTGTTTGGTTTTATGTCCATGTTCTTAATCAGTACTCTATAGTGCTACTGTATAGAAAAGACTTTCAGAGGAGGGAGTTCTTAACCTGAGATCTGAAAAACCACTCAGTACTAGTTAGCTGTGTGAAAGATGGAAGGGCAATCTAGAGGGTGGAAGCAGCATGGGGGAAGGTCCAGAGTCATAAGACAGCATATGTTTGAGTTGCTAGGGTGTTAGTGGGTGAAGCAGAGGGAGATAAGGCTCAAAACAAGGCAAGTCTCTGTGCATTAAACTAGGAATTTTAAGTTCCAGTTGAAAAGCTATGGGTCTTCAATGACTGTAAGTGGGGGAATGATATAATCAGATCTGAGTGTTAGAAAGGGTCCTTGGGACAGCGATGTGGGGGACAGATGAGTAGAAAGACTTACTAGGAGGAAATTGCAATATCAAGATGACAGGTGGTCAGAGCCTTAAATTTTGCCTCTGGTCTTGAGAACGGGAAAGAGGGGGATAGATCCAGCTTGTACTGGCTCATGAGAGCCAGTTGTTAAATTTCCAGGAAATTGGTGAGCTGGCTATTAAACAAAGCCATCACTGAAAATTAAAGTATATACACTTACAATTTAGTTATGTTAAAAACAAAAGAAATAAATACTCAAAACTCATCATTTTATACTTATTTTACTACTTTTACTGCTACTACTCTCTTGAAGTTATTTATGCCTGTTGTATCTGTAGGTGGAAATACTATATAATGTGTGGTAATGCACTTCTCTTCCCAATTCTATTCAGTGATGTCACATTAGTAGCTTGAAATCAACCATGGTGGGAGGATTACACCATGGAAATCATCAAATGCTACTCATCCCCCAACCCCTGCAAAAGCTGGTAGCTAAACATTTGCCAGTATACCACTGGATAGTTATGAGAAATATTTAAAGCCGGAACAAATAAGACTCAATGTCAAATTGTATACTGTGGGAAGAAGCGAAGGACGAGTCTTGGGCTATCACATTTCTAATTTGGGCAACTGCGTAAAGGGTGGTGGTAATACAAATATAAGGGATTATAAGAGTTTTAGAGGAAAGATGATGATTCGTTTTGGACTTGTTGGATTTGAGTAGAGATATACTTAAATGAATGGGTCTGGAGGTAAGCATAGAGTTTGGGACTAAAGGTATAGTTTGAGTGTTTTCTGCATGAAAAGCTATACAGTGAGTAGAACAGAGGGCAGGAGCCAGAACCCTGGTGAGTGAAGACCATTAGGTGCCATTAGAGGATGGGAAGAACTAAACACACAAAGGATGAGAGAAAGGAGAGTCGCATAAGAAAAAGAAAACATTAAATGTTACAGAGAGGTCAAAGTAAACAAGTCTAGAGATTCTCCACTGCATTTGGAAATGCAGAGGTTACTGGAGAGTTGAGGGAGTGTAGTTTTGGTGCAACAGTGTTGGTAGAGGCCAGTCTCCAGTGACTGGGGAGTAGATAGACAGTAATGGAGTGAAGACAGTGAGTGTAGACCACTCTTAAGATGGTTGGCCATGAAAAGAAAGAGAGTGAGATGGAGATGGTAGCTAAAGGGGAAATGCAGTCACAGGAAACTTTTACTTGTATTCAGATGTGGTCCTCCAAGTCTTTTCTATGCTGAGGGGGAAACATAAGTAATGAACGAGAAGATAGATGGGAAGAGAGGAGACGTGGTAAATATCATGGCCTCCAGGGACCTGCACCTCCTGGGTTTCATACCCTGTGACTTTCCCCTTGGTTTTGTGACTAGTTCTGGCCAAAGGGACATTAGCAAGTAGGATGCCAGCAGAGGCCTGGGAAGCACTTGCAAAGTGGGATTTGTCCTCCTGTGGAAGCCATCTTCCATGCTATAAAAATGCTCGGACTAGAGGCTGGTCCAGACCACTGAATGATAAGCAGCCACATGAAGAGAACCCTGGAGGATGAGAAACCACAAGGGATGGTTCAGCCCCAGTTAAGCTCCCAGCTGGTTGGAGCCTCATGAGTGACTCCAGACAAAGTCAACAGAAGAATGACCCAGTTGAACTCAGTACAGATTGCAGAATCATGTGCAAATAGGGGGACTGGTTTTAAGCCATTTAATTTGGGGCTGGATTGTTACGCAGTAATAGATAACTGAAATGGGGAAAAACAAAGAAGTTGCCTGAGTCATTGGGGAGGCAATATTGCACAGTGATTAAAGACATAGGCTCTGAAATGGAACTTCCTGGGCTCTAATACTTAATTTGCATAATCTTGGGTAAATTATTCAGCTTTTAGGAATCTCAGTTCTTTATCTGTAAAATCATGATGGACATTAAGTGAGGCAATAGACTCTCAGTAAGCCCTTGATAAATATTTGCTGGTCTCATATAAGCACAGGTGGAAGGTTTAACTTTGAAGAGAAGGAGACTCTTTGTTCTTGCAGACAAAAGGGAGGAAAAACTGTAAGGATACGTTGAGGTGAGGCCCCTAGAAATATCAGTCATTAAGTTGGGCTTAGTTACACCTTCCTCACATTTATAGAGCATTTCACAGTGTATGAAAGATTTTCTTGTATACTGTTTCATTTTATCCAACAAGAAAAGGAGGGTAGATAATATTTAGCTGTAAAGAAACAGAAGCTTGAAGAATATAAATTATTTGGCTAAATGTGCAAGACTTAAGAGGTGAGCAAGGGCTAGAAGGTTGCACTGTGGACTCAGAATCCAGGGTTCTCACATGGTCTCGCAGAACAGGCTGCAAACTAGAAATGAGAAGTCTGGCTTTGGGCCCTAGTACTGCCAAGTCCTAAATGCTACTTTGAGAAAATTACTTAATCTCTCCAAACTTCTTCTATAGAACGGGAATAACAATTCCAATGTCAAAGGGAGCCACTGAAGTAGGGAAGCTCTTTGCAAACTCTGAAATAACATACACGTGTAAGTGATTATTATTTCCATTGCTCTGCCTGGTGGCTGTCATCAATATTATCATTATAGCCATTTATGTCTTACATTTAGTGTGGTATAAGGGAAATGAATCTTTAGTGTTCCTTACTTTTTCTCCTCCCTCTTTTCATGTCTTCTTCCCCTTGGTGATATCAAGCTACCCAGGAGTCCTAGTTACAAACTATTTTCACATTTAGTTCACTCAATGAAACAAACTCACATGTCCTATATTCCACATATTTAAATTCTAGTTTTCTACATGCAATGAATCCATAGGTAGAAGATAAGAAAATGTCTAAGTTAATGTCTTTCTAGTCTGGGTAAGAGGTATCTTCACATTCGCCTTAACCCAAAGGAGCTATAGAATGCTAATATTCTTGGCATAGCTGTGGAGAAGACATGAAGGCAGGATAAGTATAGGGTTTGTCATCTGAGCTTAGGTGGCCAGTTGTGCAGGATTTGGGGGAGTCAACCCCAACTTTTGCTTCATGGTCCCTGATTATTTACTGTGTCCCAGGTTGGAACTATTTTTTAGGGGTCTCATGTTTATTTCCATCCTGAAATCAAAAGCAAAATTTAAAGACAGAATATGATTATGTCATTTAGAATGTTTATAGCAAGTGGGGGGGGGGACCTTCAAGATGCTGGAGGAGTAAGACATGGAGATCACCTTCCTCCCAACAAATACATCAGAAATACATCTACACGTGGAACAACTCCTATAGAACACCTACGGAATGCTGGCAGAAGACCTCAGACTTCCCCAAAGGCAAGAAACTCCCCACGTACCTGGGTAGGGCAAAAGAAAAAAGAAAAAACAGAGATAAAAGAATAAGGACAGGACCTGCACCAGTGGGAGAGAGCTGTGAAGGAGGAACAGTTTCCACACACCAGGAAGCCCCTTCAATGGCAGAGACAGGGGCTGGGCAGGGGGAATCTTCGGAGCCATGGAGGAGAGCATGGCCACAGGGGTGTGGAGGGCAAAACGGAGAGATTCCTGCACAGAGGATTGGTGCCAACCAGCACTCAACCAGCCCAAGAGGCTTGTCTGCTCACCCACCAGGGTGGGCAGGGGCTGGGAGCTGAGGCTTGGGCTTCGGTCCGATCCCAGGGAGAGGACTGGGGTTGGCTGTGTGAACACAGCCTGAAGGGGTTAGTGCACCATGGCTAGCTGGGAGGGAGTCCGGGAAAAAGTCTGGACATGCCTAAGAGGCAAGAGACCATTGTTTCGGGGTGCACGAGGAGAGGGGATTCCTTCCCTGTGTGCCCACAGAGGCAGAGCACAGCCTAAACGAGCTCCAGAGATGGGCATGAGCCACGGCTATGAGCTCAGACACCAGAGAGGGGCACGAAATGCTAAGGCTGCGGCTGCAGGCACCAAGAATCCTGTGTGCAAGCAGAGGTCATTGTCCACACCTCCCCTCCCAGGAGCCTGTGCAGCCCGCCACTGCCAGGGTCGCGTGATCCAGGGACAACTTCCCCGGGAGAACACATGGCACCCCTCAGGCTGGTGCAACGTCACGACGGCCTCTGACGCCTCAGGCTTGCCCTGCATTCCGTACCCCTCCGTCCCCCTGGCCTGAGTGAACCAGAGCCCCCTAATCAGCCGCTCCTTTAACCACAACGTGTCTGGGCGGGAACAGAAGCCTGAGGGCGACCTAGATGCAGAGGTGGGGCCAAATCCAAAGATGAACCCCAGGAACTATGCGAACAAAGAAGAGAAAGGGAAATCTCCCCCAGCAGCCTCAGGAGCAGCGGATTAAATCTCCATCATCAACTTGGTGTACCTGCATCTGAGGAATACATGAATAGACTTAAAATAAAGACTATTACAAGAGACAAAGAAGGACACTACATAATGATCAAGGGATCAATCCAAGAAGAAGATATAACAATTGTAAATATTTATGCACCCACCAGAGCAGCACCTCAATACATAAGGCAAATGCTAACAGCCGTAAAAGGGGAAATCAACAGTAACAGAATAATAGTAGGAGACTTTAGCACCCCACTTTCACCAATGGACAGATCAACCAAAATGAAAATAAATAAGGAAACACAATCTTTAAATGATACATTAAACAAGATGGACTTAACTGATATTTATAGGACATTCCATCCAAGAACAACAGGATACACTCTTTTCTCAAGTGCTCATGGAACATTCTCCAGGATAGACCATATCTTGGGTCACAAATCAAGCCTTGGTAAATTTAAGGAAATTGAAATCGTATCAGGTATCTTTTTCAACCACAGCACTATGAGACTAGATATCAATTACAGGAAAAAAACTGTAAAAAATACAAACACATGGAGGCTAAACAGTACTCTACAAATAACCAAGAGATCACTGAAGAAATCAAAGAGGAAATCCAAAAAAACCTAGAAACAAATGACAATGATAGCATGATGACCCAAAACTTACAGGATGCTGCAAAAGAAGTTCTAAGAGGGAAGTTTATAGCAATAAAATCCTACCTCAAGAAACATCTCAAATAAACAATCTAACCTTACACCTAAAGCAATCAGAGAAAGGAGAACAAAAAAACCCCAAAGTTAGCAGAAGGAAAGAAATCATAAAGATCAGATCAGAAATAAATGAAAAAGAAATGAAGGAAATGATAGGAAAATCAATAAAACTAAAAGCTGGTTCTTTGAGAAGATAAAAAAAATTGATAAACCATTAGCCAGACTCATCAAGAAAAAAAGGGAGAAGACTCAAATAAAAAGAATTAGAGGATACCCAAAACCAGACAAGGACGTCACAAAGAAAGAAAACTACAAGCCATTATCACTGATGAATATAGATGCAAAAATCCTCAACAAAATACTAGCAAACAGAATCCAACAGCACATTAAAAGGATCATACACCATGGTCAAGTGGGGTTTATCCCAGGAATGCAAGCATTCTTCAATATACGCAAATCAGTCAATGTGATACACCATATTAACAAACTGAAGGATAAAAACAATATGATAATCTGAATAGATGCAGAGAAAGCTTTCGACAAAATTCAACACCTATTTATGATAAAAACTCTCCAGAAAGTAGGCATAGAGGGAACTTACTTCAACATAATAAAGGCCATATACGACAAACCCACAGCCAACATCGTTCTCAATGGTGAAAAACTGAAACCATTTCCTCTAAAATCAGGAGCAAGACAAGGATGCCCAGGCTCACCACTATTATTCAACATAGTTTGAGAAGTTTTAGCCACAGCAATCAGAGAAGAAAAAGAAATAAAAGGAATCCAAATCATAAAAGAAGAAGTAAAGTTGTCACTATTTGATAATGACATGATACTATACACAGAGAATCCTAAAGATGCTACCAGAAAACTATTAGAGCTATCAATGAATCTGGAAAAGTAGCAGTATACAAAATTAATGCACAGAAATCTCTTGCATTCCTATACACTAATGATGAAAAATCTGAAAGAGAAATTAAGGAAACACTCCCATTTACCATTGCAACAAAAAGAATCAAATACATAGGAATAAACCTAACTAAAGAGACAGAAGACTTGTATGCAGAAAACTAAAAGACACTGATGAAAGAAGTTAAAGATGATACAAACAGACGGAGAGATATACCATACTCTTGGATTGGAAGAATCAACATTGTGAAAATGACTATACTACCCAAAGCGATCTACAGATTCAGTGCAGTCCCTATCAAACTACCAATGGCAGTTTTCACAGAACTAGAACAAAAAATTTCACAATTTGTATGGAAATGCAAAAGACCCCAAATAGCCAAAGCAACCTTGAGAAAGAAAAATGGAGTTGGAGGAATCAGGCTCCCTGACTTCAGACTATACTACAAAGCTACAGTAATCAAGACAGTATGGTACTGGCACACAAACAGAAAGATAGATCAATGGAACAGGATAGAAAGCCCAGAGATAAACCCACACACATATGGTCACGTTATTTTATTTATTTATTTATTTATTTTTTGTGGTACGCGGGCCTCTCGCTGCTGTGGCCTCTCCCATTGTGGAGCACAGGCTCCGGAATGTGGGATCTTCCTGGACCGGGGAACGAACCTGTGTCCCCTGCATCGGCAGGTGGACTCTCAACCACTGTGCCACCAGTGAAGCCCTGGCCACCTTATTTTTGATAAAGGAGGCAAGAGTATACAATGGAGAAAAGACAGCCTCTTCAATAAGTGGTGCTGGGAAAACTGGACAGCTACATGTAGAATAATGAAATTAGAACACTCCCTAACACCATACAGAAAAATAAACTCAAAATGGATTAAAGACCTAAATGTAAGGCGAGACACTATAAAACTCTAGAGGAAAACATAGGAAGAACACTCTTTGAAATAAATCACAGCAAGGTCCTTTTTGACCCACCTCCCAGAGAAATAGAAAGAAAAAGAAAAAGAAACAGATGGGACCTAATGAAACTTAAAAGCTTTTGCACAGCAAAGGAAACCATAAACAAGACCAAAAGACAACCCTCAAAATGGGAGAAAATATTTTCAAATGAAGCAACTGACAAAGGATTCATCTCCAAAATATACAAGCAGCTCATGCAGCTCAATATCAAAAAAACAAACAACCCAATCCAAAAATGGCCAGAAGACCTAAATAGACATTTCCTGAAAGAAGATATACAGATGGCCAACAAACACATGAGAAGATGCTCAACATCACTAATCATTAGATAAATGCAAATCAAAAGTACAATGAGGTATCACCTCACATCACTCAGAATAGCTATCATCAAAAAATCTACAAACAATAAAAGCTGGAGAGGGTGTGGAGAAAAGGGAACCCTCTTGCACTGTTGGTAGGAATGTAAATTGATACAGCCACTATGGAGAACAGTATGGAGGTTCCTTAAATAACTAAAAATAGGACTACCATAACGACCCAGCAATCCCAGTACTGGGCATATACCCTGAGAAAACCATAATTCAAAAAGAGACACGTACACAATGTTCATTGCAGCACTATTTACAATAGCCAGGACATGGAAGCAACCTAGGTGTCCATCGACAGATGAATGGATGAAGAGGATGTGGCACATATATGCAATGGAATGTTACTCAGCCTTAAAGAGAAATGAAGTTGAGTTATTTGTAGTGAGGTTGGTGGACCTAGAGTCTGTCATACAGAGTGAAGTAAGTCAGAAAGAGAAAAACAAATACTGTATGCTAACACATATATATGGAATCTAAAAAAAAAAAAAATGTTCGATGAACCTAGGGGCAGGACAGGAATAAAGACTCAGACCTAGAGAATGGACTTGAGGACACAGGGAGGCAGAAGGGTAAGCTGGGACGAAGTGAGATAGTAGCATTGACATATATATACAATACCAAATATAAAATAGATTGCTATTGGGAAGCAGCTACCTAGCACAGGGAGATCAGCTCCGTGCTTTGTGACTACCTAGAAGGGTGGGATAGGGAGGGTGGGAGGGAGATGCAAGAGGAAGGAGATATGGGGATATATGTATACATATAGCTGTTTCACTTTGTTATACAGCAGAAAGTAACACTGTAAAGCAATTATACTCCAATAAAGATGTTAAAACAAGCAAACAAACAAAAATACAGAATGATCCAAGTAGGAAACCACTTCAAGTTTTAATTGTAAAGCAGATGCCTGTGTTGTAGTTTTAGAGATAGGACCTTGTGGAACAATCCAGTATCTATTTAGAATGTAGAAGACCTTGAGTTCTTCTGCTGTGTTCCAATTTGTCCTTCAGACCAGTCACTGGGCATTTTTATCTCACTGAGCTCATTGTATTTGATCACTGTCACACACTGATCAAAAATAATTTCACAGCCTTTAGCTTCTTATTTTAAGAACCGAACAAATGCGCTGATTTGTATGAATAAGACAGAGTGGAGAACTTTCCTGGGAAACAAGACACTTTTGAAAACAACTGTCAAACTGAAGACTACAGGAGTCTTAATTAGCTGATGCTTGCAAAATACTTCGAAAATGAAACCCATGGTGTTCTTGCTAAGTATGATGAATACCATTTATTCTTGGATAAGTAAAACGTCATATATTTTGAGACACTTGAATTTGTGGGTGCTCTCTACAAGATGCAGATTGTTATTTTTGCAGAAAAAGCAAATGAAACTCTATATGAAAAATGCAGAAGTGAGACAAATTTTTGAATAGAGTTATTATTCTTGAAGATATAAATATGCAGTGGTGATGTGAAATTAGATGAATATTATTTTTCCTAAATGTGTGAGCTGATTCAAAGGCAGCAGTATAGCTGAAAGAACACGTGGTATGAAATTGGAAGATCTAAGTACAGACTTGAACTACTTTTTACCAGCAGAGAGACCAGTCAAGTCACTGGTTTCTTCATCTACAAAACAGGAAAAATAATAGTAGCTTTCCTACTTATCTTCTAGGGTTGTTTTGAGACTCAAATGTGATCAGATAGTCATGTGATAATTTTATTAACTGTCAATATGAAATGAAAGATATTATTTCTTTGAAACATTGATAAGGCAAAAAATGGCTTAATAACCCTAATAAGTAATAATCCACAGAGACTCTAATTCATCCTTTTACTTACAGTTCTTAAGTTATTTTTTTCTTACCTTTGTCCCATTGTTTCTTTCCATGGGTCTAGAGAGGTTAAAGATGAGAGATGGTGGGGAAATTCAAGGAGAGCCTTTTCCTTCTCTTAGGAACAAAGTGTCTCATTACCAAACTTTTAGGAGAACCTTATCTGGAATTTTAAAAGATGACTGCTAGACTCCATTTTTTAGGTATGGCCTTTCTAGGGAAGCCCAGGATTTAGAATTTCAAATGCCTGCAGTTCTTCTACTCGCTGGCCCATATACCATCAAAACGATTATCCAGATGAAACGTTTGACATGGCAGAAATAGGTCTTCCATTAAGAACTAAACACCCACGAATGTCAATTCTCTTCTAGCTCATGCGAATAGTTGTCTTGACAGTTTCTAACATTTTTCATTTAATATGTATAAACAGTATGGTAAAGTAAAGATGCCTATCAATTCTTTGCTGTTCCTCCCATTGAGAGGTGAAGTTGAATTCTGCTCCGCTTGAATCCGGACTGGCCTTAGTGACTTACCTGACCGAACAATTAAGGCGGAATTGATGTTCTGCGACTTTGGAGGTTAGCTCATAAGAGGCCTTGGACTTTTGACCTTAATCTCTCGGAGTACTTGTTTTGGGAGTTCCAAGCCAGTTTGTAAGAGACTGTCACACCACAGGAAACACTGTTCATGGTCCCTGCTGATCCCAGCTATCCATGTGTCCTTGCAAAGGCACAGTGTATGTGAGTGGAGCCACCTTGGACCCTCCAGAGTGGCTCACCTGCCAGCTCAGTACCTCTGAGTGACCTGCCCAATCTCCTAACGCACAAAATCTTGAGAAATTGTGTAATAATTGTTGTTTAAAGTCACAATTTGTAAGCAGCAATGAAGAACTGGACTGAACATTAAATATCTTGAGTGAAATATTCATTAGAAGTAGAATAACTTATGTTCATCAAAGTATTATTTTATTGAAAAAGTAGGTTCTTACCATTGACTGTTTAATATAGTAGCTAATGCCATGGCTTATATTTTTTGAGATTTTACTATGCGCCAGGTACTATGGTAAGTACATCACCCATGCATCACCCATGTATTCCCACCTGTCACCTCACCTCCACTTCGTAGAGTATCCATCCATCCAGTGAGAGCTTGCTGCACATCCCCCTGTGCCACTGTGCCAGTCTTGAGTGAGGAGCATGGAAGCCAAAGGAATTTCCAAAGGGGTGGCCTTGACATTCTCAAAGATCTCTCTCTTTCTAGCTCAGGAGGAATTAGTATGTTCTGCCTGTTCTATAATGTGTAATTGAGGGATCCCTTTAACTATATTTAGAGGATCCCCACAGGCTTATCTTAGGCAAGAGTGTGTGATAGCCTTGTTCCCACACCTCTTCATCATTCCTTTTGGAGTTCCTCATCTTACTGTGTCACCCACCACTCACTAATCTCACTGGGTCTCATTTCACAGCTTCAGTCGGGATGGCCTCCTGGAGGCAGGGCTCTACTCCTCTCCTCAGGCATTTGCCAGTCCTTCAGAAAGTCGCCACCTCTCCCTGCCCTGGGGTGTAGGGGAGGGATGACTTTGGCCACATTTAACTGTCTTTGCTCAAATCATACTCTGATATCTGTCCTTTAAGTTCCTCTTTCTCTGTGAATGCGGGGCTTTCTCATATTTACAACTATTTATTCCTCCCTGCTTTTTTGCATACCTTTGCATACCTTTGCATACCTTTCTCTTTGGGGTATAGACTTTTGAGTATGGCCAGAGGTGGATGTGCCACAAAGCTAAGAAGCTTAAGTTTCAGGGCTCCTCTCTTTTACAGGCTCCTTACAAATCCCTACGCCTCATTTTGATCTTTTTATTTTTTTCACTTTTTTGAATTTGTCAAGTTTTATTTGTGGCCAAGTACATGATATATATACATACATATATATATATGTATATATATATATACATACATATATATATGTATAAATATGATATAGAAATATACATGCTATTGGAATATATATAAATATACAAATGTTTTATTGACATAGGTAAAAAAAAAAAAGCATGTTCTGTATTTGTACGTTTCAAAGGTCTATACACATCTATTAAATTGAGCTGGTTGATTTTAATACTCAGATCCTCTATGTCCCAGCTAAATTTTTATCTTCTAGATCTGTCAGATTTTGAAAGATTTATATTGGAATCTGTTACTGTAATTATGTATGCATTTTAAAAATATTTATTTATTTATTTTTGGCTGCGTTGGGTCTTTGTTTCTGCGCACGGGCTTTCTCTAGTTGCGGAGAGTGGGGGCTACTCTTCGTTGTGGTGCACAGGCTTATTATTGTGATGGCTTCTCTTGTTGTGGAGCACGGGCTCTAGGCACACGGGCTTCAGTAGTTGTGGCTCACGGGCTCAGTAGCTGTGGCTCATGGGCTCTTGAGCACAGGCTCAGTAGTTGTGGCGCACGGGCTTATTTGCTCTGCGGCATGTGGGATCTTCCCGGACCAGGGCTTGAACCCACGTCCCCTGCATTAGCAGGCAGATTCGGAACCACTGTGCCACCAGGGAAGCCCATGCATGCATGTTTTAAAATGAGGTTCTTCTTTTATTTTTATGTTTTTATTTTTTTAAAAAAAGAAGTCCCAGGACTTCCCTGATGGTTCAGTGGCTAAGACTCCACGCTCCCAATGCAGGGGGCCTGTGTTCGATCCCTGGTCAGGGAACTAGATCCCGCATGCATGCCACAACTAGGAGTCTGCATGCCGCAACTAAAGATCCCACATGCTGCAACGAAGATCCCTCATGCCGCAACTAAGACCCGATGCAGCCGAAATATCAAGCAATCAATAAATACATAAAAATGAAAAAGGAGGTCCCACACATTGTGTAAACCTCTGCTTCACAAGTGATGTTCACCTGAATGCCTGTGGCATTTGTCATGTTGCAGGACGTAGTAATATCTGAATGATTTGCTTCATAATGCTAATTACATGACAATTCACCTTTGAGACCTCCCTAGCCCCTAAAATGATCAGTTACATGAGTCCTATTCTTTTTCTGCATTTAGCTCTTCTCTCTACCCCCTAAGTTATTTTATTCTCAACCTTCTTAAAATTTCTTTTCTCGGAATGCCAGGTTCTTAGCTTTCTCCTCTGACTACTCTTATTTGAACTTCCCTTATTAGTTAAACTCTAGCAGCATATAAAACGTCTTTGGATTCAATGGAAATTGTCTCTCTTCTTTAGTTAATATAGTAAGTCGGTCGTTAAGTTCAGCTGGTTGGGAGAAGAATTTCAAGTGTTTCAGCTCTGTGAAAGTACCAAGAATTACTTATTGGGGTAATTCTCTTCCGGGATTAAGAAAAACAGCAAATCATACCTAAGAACAGTTCCAAGTAGCCTCATTCTCATGGCGTTGGGACCCGCTGGGGAACAGCGCTGGGCTTTGATGAGTAGTTTTTGTGCGAACCGCTAATGAAAGCGTTCACTTCAAGCAGGATTGCCTTCAGGATTCATCATGCTTCTCGGGTGCCTTACTGAGAGCCAACACACTGAATAGGGGAGAGACTGCTCGCCCAGTGGTACAACGTTACTCATTACCTGCCTTCTGTGAAAGAAGCAGGTACAATAAACCCCAGCGGATTCAGTGGCTGAGGTTTGAGGAGTTCTTTGAAAACAGGGTGAAAACCTAGGCTTATTTATGCCCTCAGAGGGGAAGCCCTGGAAGATTTATTCAAGCAAGGAGAAGACACGGCTTGTCTACAGCTGTACATTCTGCCTTTCCCGCATTGGGAAGAGATTATTTTTCTCTGAATATCCAGATATCTTCCACTTGCTCCCCCCAAATCCACTCCACACCCACTCTCCTGCCTTCTCCACCCTGAGCTGTCGCAGGGCCTGTGTGAACTGTAGCATCAGGTTCTCTTGCACGATGGTTTCTGTTGGGTTCAGCTAATGGGGTGCCCTGGCAGGAGAGATTTGAGGGAAGGAGGAGAGTAAAACCAGGGTGTGTATTTTCTCAGTGCCGTCTCTGTGACTGTGTCCCTCTCCGGAAGGTCACAGCCCCTCTCAGTGTCCCTGGCTCGTACAAGCTGAGCTTTCACTAGTCTATTCCTACAACACCTTGAGACTTCTCTATGCCCTGCCCATACTTCGGTCCATCGTTCCTTAATTCCACTCTCCTCAAATCCCCAAATTCAGTTTTCCTGCCGGGATCTGTCATTTCCTTGCTAGACCTTGACCCACAGTACTTGATCCAAATTTAGGATTCATGGGTTTGAATATAATTCAGACCCCCTGCCAGCAGAGCTGTGCCCTGCTCCCCAGTGATGTCCTGTTTCAAGTCTTTCTATAGTTGCTATGGGTTTGTATAAAGATTATTTGAAGATGAAGACCTTTGAGATTCAACAGCGAAGCCTTCTCAGAGCATCCCTTGTCTGACTAAAAGCAGAAACTTCTGAGAAATGAGAACTTCCATAAATTCCCTCTTCAGGGTGGCTCTATTCCCAGTAGAGAGAACAAGGGTAAATCTACCAGTTTCCTCTCCAGGGCAGTTTTATCACCTTGAAAAAGACAGAAAAACCACTTATACCTTTATGACAAATATCATAAACTCTCTTATCTCCAGTTTGTTCTAAAAATCCATTTGTCTTTCCTAAAAAATCCTTTTGTTCTTGCCACAGAAGCTGTTTCTCTCCCTTCCCTTTCTCCTACCAAATTAGGTCCGTAAGCCTTTTAACAGTTTAAGGAGCCAGCTACTTTTGTTGGCCTCTCTATGCATATAAATAAACGTTTTTCTCCTATTAATCTGTATTTTGTCCATTTAATTTGCAGGCCCCAATTACTGAATTTAAGAAGGTAGAGGAAAAAGTTTTTCCTCCCTTACATTGCCTTAGCAGGTGCACATATTTCTTTTTAAGTGGAGCATAGCAGTCCTCAACTTTGGAGAGAATCAAAAGTTACAAGGTATTAACACGTGACTAGCACTCAATAAACTTGATTTCACCCAGGATCTGAAGGTGTTCTAGAATCGAAGAGTTTTAGAAAGAAACATGGGCATCTAGCTCTGGGAGTGTTTTGTGTTGGAACTTGGCATTTTCACTTTACCCTCCTATTTCTCTTTTCATGTAATTGCTTGAATGTTATGAGAGCAGGATTACTCTGGAGACTTGGGAAATAAATCAATCTCTTTGTTCTTTTCCCTTCCATTATAGTCCTTTCCCACACCAAAGGAAACCCAATTCAGTAGCTTAGTCTGACTAAACATTTTAAACATTGTTCTAAATATACTGGTTTGGGCTTGTTAGTCCCAGAATGTGTAGAAATTTGCCTAATCAAGGGTAGTCTAATTAGGACCTCCCTGGCAGTCCAGTGGTTAGGACTTCACGCTTCCACTGCCCGAGGCACAGGTTCCTTCCCTGGTCAGGGAGCTAAGATCCCCGCATGCTGCATGGTACAGCCAAAAAAAAAAAAAAAAAAAAAAGAGAGAGAGAGAGAGGGAGAGAGTAGTCTAATTAGCCACATTGAAGCAAAACTGTATTCTGCATGAATAATGCTGCACAAGGGAGTCTGTTGTTAATTCTTTTTGGATAATGACTATTTGGGGTTTCATGGCGCTGAAATGTACATAGCACATCCAGTAACTGGCTGGGCTACGGATGTCTACAGATATTAACCCTGTTAACAAGATGCTGGGAAGCATAAGGTGAGTCAGCCACCTCCAGCCATGACCACCACCTCAGACCTTATTGTGGCCACCATCTAAACACGGGATTTAAGAACAATAAAACAATAAAGAACCAAATGTAGAGTAAGCGGGGGCTGGAATTTTGTGTGCCGTCGTTTGGAAAAGAAAAGAAGTTAGTCAGATCTCAGGCTATAGTAACCTCCAACATTCCTACCCAGAGTAGTTTTCAAATTATAAGAAAACATTTATTTGCTTTTGAAATCAATCACTTTAAATTGTTTTCCTGTCGCAAGAAGACATCAATCTGTTGTTTTTATCGGTGACCCGGTGCTGTCACTTCCCACCCCTCCCTCCCCCTTGCCTATCCAAGAAGCTACTGAATGCATGGTCACTGGGAATGCCGAGGTCTATGCCCAAATCTTGAAGCTCCCAGTTTAAAGCAAAAGCTTCCAGTAGTTTCCTCTACCTGTATTTTAGGAAATTACTGAGGAGTTTTCCTAGAAAGAGCTTCATCTATACCCGGTGTGAGGTCCTCAAAGCCTGCTGTTACGTGTGCTGGAATTGGGGAGCAGGGAAGAAAAGGAGAAGGAAAGTAGACCCTTGGGGTTCAGCATTTGTGTTTTGTTTCTTCTGAATTCCAACAGAATGCTGTGTAGATGTAGAGTTAGCTCAAAGCTGCTTGGTCTCCAATAAAAGGTTGGGAAATCCACTAAACAAATGGCTTGAGAGTTAAAAATGATTCCATTGTGCTAAGACAGCATGAAGATCTGACCAATCATGGTGTCTTGAAACCAGCTACAAGTTTTCTTTGACCCATAATCAAGATTAATTCTTCTGGCTTTTGTAGATTTCAGGCCACCTTCCCACTGGGTCTCTATCATATTATACAGATGATTAGGTAACTCAAGTGGAATCAAGTATGGTAAAAATGCATTACTTTTGGTGCTCTTTGAGGATAACTATGAATGGTGGATTCTTATCCTTGTTTATTTACTTTTTATTAACTCTATGGGCATATCAGTATTATTGAACCTATGGTAAACTTTATCCTATTAAAACAGAACAAAAGCATTTACCTGTTCTTATTCCACTCATATTTAGTTAAAAACTTATGAGTTGATTGGATGCTCCTAAAAATTTTGCCCTTTTGGGGGGATAAGCTGCAAATCCAGGTCTTATACATATTCAGTGGACTACAGTGGTTATGTTGTAGTGATAGAGATCTGATTAGAATGTGGTTGGTAGTTTTATTGTTTCAACAATTATAGAGTTTTGCCAGGTATTTGTAAAATATGTATTTCCATAAATGACTATTTCGAGAACTATCTCCATTTATCTCAATTAAGTTTGAGGAATTTGGGGTGACCCTTCTTTTAGCACTGCAGTTTCTCCTTATCCTTAAGGGAATGGGTGGCACAGGGCGCGAAAGACGTCAGGAAAAGATTATAGGAGGATACTGGCTTAAATAACTCACTACTTTTTTTTCTTGTTTGACATGACATTCCAAATTCAAAAAGAGAAGTCATCTTGCTGAATCAAAAATGTGTCTGTGGACGATTTTGCTTTGCTCAGCTAATGGATCCTGGAGGAAATCTCCAGAAACTCCTGGCATCAGATATGAACATATTTTTCCTTCTTATGGGAATGGGGGTAGTAATAGTATGACCATCATTCCTAAGTAAGGCCGGTCAAGGTCACTGCAACCTTTCTGCATAGTTGCCTAAGAGAGAAGGCAGAACACAGACACATCCCCCCGTGTCTGAAACCCCTTTGTTTAGTTTCCTTTTGTATCAAAAGGATTGGCCTTCACCATGGGAGAGGCTGTAACTGGATTTCACCATGAAAGGAGGTTGTAATTAGATTTCTCAGCAGGTCTATGAGTTCTGTCCCTGGAAAAAACAGAGAAAAGGGCCTGAATATTCTTTCCTCTAGCTGGAAAGGTAGCCAGCCAAGCCTGCAGAGACTGGTCTGAAAGGCCCCGACCTCTGATGGAACAATGTCAACTCTGGCCTCCAAGACTGAGTGCGTGGTCCTTCAGGTTGAGGGTGCAAAGCAGTGCAAGTGATAGCTAAAGATTTCTTGGCATTTGGTAGGAAACATAGGACATTCCTCCGAATGAAACCCTCTGACTCTTGGTCTCTCTGTCTCTTGGCGTCCTGAAACTTCTATCTCCTACAGAAGCGGAGGGCACCTAAACTTTGGAACATTCTAGAACATCATTCTCCATCTAGATTTAGGAATGAACTTACACAAACAACCAGAATATATTTTTGGGTACTGTGGTTCATTTTGAGTTCTTAGTTGTATTGGTTCCGTTTCAGTTTCCATAATATTTTCTAGAAGTTTACATTGGAATGCAGTTATGTCAGAGAAGGTGTTTGTATTTGATTTCTTTTCAGTTGTTACAGTTTTTAAAAAGAATGTTAATTGAAATTCACATTTAAAATGGTGAATTTTATTTTTGAAGTTCTGCTTGTTGCCTTGCCACGTAAATATACTTAACCTAACCATCTATCTCCACTGGGCACTCCTTGTCTCGCTAGGTCTCTTTTCTCTTCTTATCTCCTTGCTCTTTCTTTTCCTCCTAAGCATTAACAAGCTGTCTGACCACTGAACCAGAGTGGAAACATGGCCATCCATACTTTCAAAGGCAGAAACAGGCTTGGAGTCTACTCTTTTCCATCTCTTGTATTGGCTATGTCAATGACTCCTTGGAAAGTTTAGTGTTGGTAGTTTTTTTAACTGAATTTCCTTCATGCTGCCTGGAGCTCCTCAGGCAGCCAGTATTTTCCCTAACCCTCCCCCTTGCTCTGCCACCCCCCGTTGTTGGCTCCTTCCTTGGCAGCCTCAACCAAACGTATAAGTCCCCCTCCTTCTCTTGGAGACCAAGGAAACTTCCTTCAGTATTTTTGGTTTTCAAGGCAGACGATGACTACGTGATCTGTTTGTCTTACCTTGTCTAAGGTCAGAAGAACTGAGAATGACGTACATATGTGCAGAAAAAGGAGAGGTTTGCCCTGTCTGTTTTCCCTGTTACTTTACTTTTCTTCTTATGACTGGCATCTTGTTTCCTGGAGTATGTACCTCTACATTTCCAAATAAGGCCAGGTATCTTTTGTTGAGTTTGTTTATATCAGGGGAAGACTGTAGGCTACTATTTTTAGCAAGTATTATAACTATGGAAAAATTTCCTTTCAGGGAAATGTAGTAAACAAAATGATTATTATCATTTTGCTTCATAATCAGACTCAGACAGAACATTCTCCTTCATCCTGACTTTACATGACGGCCAAAGGCTTCATTATCAGAGAGCAAACCCCTTAGTCATATTTTGGCTAACGTATACATATTGTTACCTGATCCAGACTTAACGCTGTTGCTTTAGGGCTTTTAAAGTATGACTGAGTCTCTTGGGAGAGCTCTATAGCTTGGCGTTAAATGAATCTGAAGATTTAAGAAAGATGGCTTTCTATTTTGAGTTCTCTGCGGAGTCGCCATTTGACATCGAAGTGTCCCAGTCCTGCCAGTGTATACGATACACTCAGACTCAAAAGATGCAGACTTTTCTAGGGCTCTGACTGCAACTGTCTGTCATCCTGCCTGACTGAACCTACCACTATGTGAGTCTAGGCTAGGGATAGATACGGTTCATGCCCGTCGGAACTTTCAGTCTAACCAGAATTCAGCATTAAACATGAATCAAGCAGAGGACAAATACTTTTAGGGCTTCACATCTCCCACTGCTCTACCCCTTCCTCTCAGAGGATCTGGCCTTCTCTCTGTTCCTCAGTCTACGGTCCCTCCTGCCACAGGATCTTTGCACGCTCAGACTTCTCTTGTCAGCATCCACTTGCTCCAGCTGCCACTGCCCAGCATGCACACCTCCCACAGGGCTAACCTCTATTTAGGCTTCCGATCAAGGAAAGCCATACCTGACCTTGAGTGGACGTCGGGATCCTTACGTGCTTTCTTAGAAGAAAGGTGCTTTTCCTTCTTAACACTTATTTCAGCATATAATTATACAATACACGCTCAATACAATGTGAACTTTTTCGCCCCCCAAAATCATGCTATAACAAAAGGGATGTGCCCCATATTTTAGCACTTCCGAGGTCTCTCGCATAAAAGGATATTGTCTCAATTACTTCATTTTGAACAACAAAGTACCATTTCAGGCAAACAGCCTGAAATGATCTCAAGCAATGCTTATTTTTGTTCTTAGGAAGGTCACCCGCACGATGGAAAAGGAGATAAAGATATTTAAAGCAGATTTAGCAATTATTCTTGAGGTATGACTTCATTTTTGCAACTGTTGGAATTACACAGTTTTAGAAAACCACGCTTTAGAGACTCAAGCGGTTTTCAATAAGCCCTTTAAAGAGTACTGGAAAAAGCCATATAGGAGGTAATTAATATGTAGAGATCATCACCATGGAATGAGAATCTATGCTTGGGGCTCAAATCTGCAGCGCTAGCAGATTTCTGAGAAGTGAGTTATAAACAGCTTGCAGAGGATTGATGATGCACTACTCTCTGTTAGACAGTTACAGAGTGGCTCCAGTGAACACAGACAGTGTTGTTAAAGAGGCATAGAGAGAGTGTTAACAAAATCATTTCATGAAATATGAGAATAAAAAAGTCATTTTTATAAGTATAAAATATTTTAAATGAAATGAGATTTAAAATAATGTATTTGTAACAATAGAGTAAGCGTCCTAAGCATACCTTCCAATATTATCCATCCGTGTGTGTATTTAGGTTGGCCAAAGATTTTGCCTGAGGACCTTTTTATTAGAAAAATGAAGGTGGCTTTGTATTTGAGGTCACCTTATGTTTGGGCAAATGTACTTTTGAGAAAAAATTATCAAAGTATAGTTGATTTACGATCTTGTGTTAATTTCTGCTGGACAGCAAAGTGACTCAGTTATACACACACACACACACACACTCACACACACATATATTTTCTTTTTCACGAATGCAGTTTTTATTAATGTGATAATTTGATTAACAACTGTCTCCCTAACTACACAGTAAGTACCACAAGAGCACAGCCATTCTCTGTTTGTTCCTGTAGCATCCCTGGCATTTCACACAGAATAGAACTGAGTACATTAGTTGTTTGAGACATAAGATAAAAATATTACTTATTTCATGACCTGGAAAACACTGGAGAAACTAAAACAGAAATTTTAATAAAAAGTATTTTAATGAAAGATAAGACGTTTTGATACATTTTGCCCTAGTGTTAATCAAGATGAGAAGAATCTCTTTTACTCCTTATAAATGTAAAAATCCTTAATTATTCCCTTTTATCCTTTTAAGAAATTCAATGGTTCCTGTTTATACAAGGATAATTCTGAGGCCTGTTTTCATTGCAGTTTCCTCACTGGGAGATTCCAAGTTCAAAAAAAGCCATTCTTATCAGAGTTAGACCAAATGAGAAAAGTATTAAAAGAACGACTACTTCTTGAGCACTTCCATCCATTGTTTCAGTTAATCCTACAACAGTCTTATGAATTAGCTGTTATCCCCGTTGAAGAAGTAGGGGAAACTGAGGTTTGGTGAACTTCACGGCCAACCTTTACCACTGGTCAGATCCTGTAATAAGAGCCTTACATAGAGTATCTCATTCAATTCCCATGACAATTTTATGACCATTATTATCTCTCTTTTACATATGAGAAGATGAGGCAAAGAGTGGATAAGATAAAAAACTAGAGAGTGTAAGTGCCAGGATTCCAGTCCAGGCAGCCTGCCCCTGAGTCCCCTTGATTGATAATCACCTGGATAAGCACATCGTGAAGGTGGGAGGCGGTAGCGGGGACTCGGGAAATGGCTTTAGTGTGGGGCCCAGCCTGTCCTACAAAGTGAGGTCCTGTCTCTTTCTCCTCCTCTGCCTTCCCGGTTGCTTTTCCCTGCACTCGACAGTAAACTGGGCACCGTGTCGTAGCTTTCTTGTTCATTTTCTTAACACCAATTCACTGACTCTTTAAAGGAAATGTTTGGCGTACATAAGTTGGTTGCATAATAGGAAGGAAACAAGCCAGGATGGGGGACTTCATTTCTCAAGGATTTTTAAAGCAGACTAAGAGTTATTTCACAGAGAGGGCTGTGAAACTCGAGCCTCTCTGTCCCCTTTCATTGCTATGACTACAGGCTGCTCCTGCTACAGAAAAAGCAGCTGACATTTCAATTCTAGGAACATAGAGGAGAGGTTTACAAAAACAGAAAAACAAAAAACAAACCCTTTTGTTTGAATTTCAGTTAGAGAGGAAAAAGATACCCCCTAGAGCAAGTCAAAACCCCTATTCCTGCCTTTAGAAAAGATAAGAAAGGAGAAATGTTCGGGCCTTTTCCCCCCTCCAGGTAGGCCAATAAAACAGAGTTGAGGGCAAAGCATCATTTCGCCTCATTCCTCTTAATGGCGATCTGAAACAGAAGACTCACTGTGGTTTCGTTTGACTTGGCCATTAAGAAGCTACTAATGGATGAAGCAGTAAGGACTCAGTAATAAATACTTCAGGCTGAGGCCCTCTCAAGGGCATACGGTAGTGTCAGATTTATTTTTCCATTTCTTTAGATAAAAAAAAGACAATTCAATGAATATTTCCTTTTTGACCCCCACTATTACTGCCAGAAAAATTATTCCAAGTGTGTAATCAAACACTTCCTCACTGTGTGTAGAAAAATTATTCCAAGTGTGTAATCAAACACTTCCTCACTGTGTGTCTAGTACTCTGCCAGGTGCTATACCTGACATTTAAAAAGCATCTTATTTAATTCCTACAATGACCCCATTGTGGGTATTATTATCACTATTTGCTTAATAGATGGGTAAACTGAGTCCTGGAGGTGTGAAGTGACTGCCCAAGCTCACAAAGAGGCAGAGCCAGGATTCAAACTGAGGCGTGTTAGACGCTGAAACCCATGCTCTATCTGCTCTGTCGGGCTGACTCTGAGGCATAGACCTGGCATTGACATTTTATTATACAGCAAAGTGTGTAAGTACAAGGAAGAAACCCTGAGGGAAATCTTAGAGTAAATTCCCTTTCTACAGAGTTCCATTCGGGACATATAGGTAGACTAGTGCTTTAATATCAGCTATGATCGATAGATTGATTCAAACGTACCAGACATAGCTGTTTTCCTCGTTTATCACAACAAATCTCCAAGGTAGTAACTAGTTTTATGATCCCCATTTTGGCAAATGAGGGCACGGAGGTTCAAAGTGTCATCTGTGCAAAGTCACAGACCCTGGGAAAGCCCAGGTATAAACCAGATCTGTACGTTTCTAGAGCCCATGATCTTATTCACTTTATTACACCATCTCCTTACGATCAGTCGAGACCACACACTCTGTTCCCCAAACTTCTGATCATCTTTTTAATTAATTAATTAATTAATTTTACGGTCCGCGGGCCTCTCACCGCTGTGGCCTCGCCCGTTGCCGCGCACAGGCTCTGGACGCGCAGTCTCAGCGGCCATGGCTCACGGGCCCAGCCGCTCCGCGGCATGTGGGGTCTTCCCGGACCGGGGCACGAACCCGTGTCCCCTGCATCGGCAGATGGACTCTCAACCACTGCGCCACCAGGAAAGCCCTCTGATCATCTTTCGATGCCCAAGATAAAAATCAGGCTAGCCTCAGGTGGTACTACCTGTGCAAGCCCAGGCTTTGGGGGAAGATGCTCTGTGGGCCCTGTTTGAACCAGACCCTGGCCTAATTGGGCATCTCTTGGGCAGCCAGACCTACTGGGGAAGTTCTCCTGGATTTCTGGGCCCCCCTTCTCCTTCACTGAAGGGTGTTCCAGAATGATATGTGAGGGAAAAGGGCATCTGAAGTCTGAAAAACAGTCGCTTATGTTCTTGGTGGAAAAAGATTCCCAACATGTTCTGGACCTTGTGCTAAACTTAGCTGAAATAGCAATGCTTGTGTACCGTTACATATCAACTGACTAAAAATAATAAGCTGTCAAGAGGAAATGAAATGAAGAATATTTTGGAGTTGTCCAGATATATCACTATTTATTTCATTTCCGTCCTCCCTATTTATTATTTTTACTTAGTTGATAAGTGAAACTGTGCATAAGAGCCTATTGGGGATTAAATACCAAAGGACCTGGAAGGAAACCCCAGTACTCAAATTGCTAAATGGCTGTACAAAGATTCCCTGAAAGAAAAAAGGCAAGATTCATTAATAACGTGTACATATTCTTTTCCAAAATGTGGAAAGCAGCATTGTTTGATTGGATGATAAGCAGATGAAACAGACTGCTGTGCTTTGTTGGATCTTGTTAAATGGATAGAAATATAAACTTAAATGTTTCCTGAGAGGGGTGTCCTTTTTTTTTTTTTAATATTCATAGTTAATGTACCCATCAACGTTTAGCTGAATAAGCTGTGAATTGAAAAAAACTGGTATCCATGAGAAAGGGGAGAATCAAAAAAAAAAGGATTTCTGCTGAGTTGGACCAAGTGAACATTTCTATTCAGTGTACTTAGGCCCTGGGCCAGAGGGGAGCTCAGATATAATGCCAAGGTGACATATTTAACCTCTGTGCAGATTAAAGGCAGTTCAAAAGAGATACTCTCTCTGCACTACCTCTTGGTTATAGTATCAACAGCATTGATCTGCAGTTGAAAACATGGTTTTCTCCTGCAAGGTGACCTCTAATACCCAGGAGGAATGAGGGAGCGTGACTTGCATTATTGTTTTATTTTAGAAGATAGAGCCAGAAATGAAGGTACCTTACAATATAGGAGTTATCATAATTTTTTAGCTCTTTGATTCCCCTCCCTCATTTTTCCCTTGCTAAATTAGACATCGTTAGGAATTAGAAATTTTATGTATATGTGTGTGTGTGTGTGTGTGTGTGTGTGTGTGTGTGTGTGTGTATCCTAAAAAATGATAGAAGATGACAAGAGACAGTGAGTCAGAAAACTATAAAAGGGAGTCAGGAAAAAATAATCACAATAACTAAAAAATAATCAAAGGAAAATATAGTATTATAGGGATTTTCTTACCTTTTGGAAAAGCAAAATGTTCCATTTCTACATTGCTGTTAGGTACAGACTGGGACAGTGGTGGTGACTGAATAACTTCAGATAATTTAAACATGGAAAACACCCAAATTACTTTGATTTGAAAGTTTGTGTTTTTTTTTAACAGCTACTTTCCTTTTGATTTATTTAATACATTTAGTAAACTATTTCTGTAAAACACATTTCAGGATTTCAGACTTCACCAAGATCTGAATGCTAGTCTGGCCAACAACATTTCTGCATTTCTAAACATCATTTATTAGTTCTTACTATTTAATCTTGGAGAAGAAAAGGAAACATGAATTCAAGTGTTAAAATTCCCTAGTAAGTAGCTTTTCTGTAAATCATGCAAAAGGGTTCTTTTGTTCTTGTTGTTAAAAAATGGCTTTGTATTAGGCAAAAATATTAGACATCTTTATCAGATCATGCAAATCAGGTTAACAAATACAGTAAACTTATTAAAATTTACCTTCAGGTAGGTGGCTGGACCCAGAGCCTTGGCAGAAAATTGAAGCTGAATCCTGTCTTTGCACACAGTCAGGAAATAAGTTTCACAAACGCCCAATACTCTTTGAATCTCTTTCCTCGTTAGCTCTGCTTCTTTGCCCAGAAACACATTCAGGTCTATTGGAGTTGAAATTCTGCTGCTCTGTCAACTACTCAGGGTCTGAGGTGACAGCCGAATTTGGAGGTTGGCACAGGGACGTATTTCAGACTGTCATCGTTTTTGTTGCAGATTCCTGCAGTTCTCCAGCGGGCTAGCCTCTCACTCCAAGGGCGAGGGCGCGCTCAGCTTTACAGGCAGCGCAGACCTACAGGGAGAGAGCTCATTCTGCCGGAGAGAACGGGTTAACAGTTCTCCCCTCAAGCTCTTGTTCTCAGAGGCTCGTAACTTGGCCAGAATATAAGCACTTGGCTCCGTATGCCTTTTTCTTGTCTTTTTCAAACAACTCTAAAAGATTTTACAAGCGGGATCCCTTTTGGGGGAATTTTTATTTTAAGACTGAAAAGAAACTCCATGCTGTGGTTTCTTCCTAAAGGAAATCGGTGGGGTGGGGCTTAAGGAAGGGGTAAGAATAATTGCAGCAGATGCATTTCTACATTGCTTCTGCAAAAATTGTTCTCACGAATATGCCTGAATTTGGTAACAGTAGGGTACTGCAGATACTTCAACCTTTCTTTAAGTGACCTTCAGAAATGTACATATATGTGAAGCATTCCTCCTTCATAGTGTAGCTCATTCATAAGCCGGTTCAGGAACGTTACAGTTCATAGACTATTCTTCCCCCTACACAGCTCCCTACCACAACCTTCTGTATGATGATTGGTCTGGAAGAAGGAGTTTTGCCATGAAATAGACTTGGCCTTCTGGTTATTTATGTATGTATCTAACCTCTTCCACAGCTACGTCTACATTTATTGCACATTTATTACGTCAGACACTGGCTAACGGTTTTTTAGTGCATCCATTTCAGTTGACCCTCACAAGTCTACATGAAGTGAGTATTACACCCATTTGATGATAGTGTGGTTTAGTGGGAAAGTCTCCATGTTTGAGGCCACACAGCTTGGGTTTGCATCTTGGCTCCTAACTGGATATGACCTGGGACGAGTTAGGTAATGTCTCTAAGCTTCAGAATTCTTATCTATAAGACACGGATACAAATAAGGGGATGATATGAGTATCTACCTCAGGTGGCTGTCCTGTGTTTTAAGTAGGTAAACACCTCCTGCCGCCCTGCAGACACTCAAATGTTAGTGATTATGATTTGCATGAAGAAACCAGAGCTTGGTGAACCTGAGTGATTTTTCCAGGGTCTCTGGCTCGTAGGTGGTGGCTGACTGCTGCGCCTGTGTTACTCAACTTCTAGGCTGTAACACCTCCTTCTGAGGGAGCCGTGAGCCCCCTGAGGGTGGGGACGTGCCCCCTCTGTCCTCTCTATGTGCCTAGCACAGTGCTTTACATACTGTAAATGCTCCATTAACCTTAGATAAATGGTTAAAATTTAATTTAACTTAGATTTTTCTACATTTATGCCAAAGTCAGGCCAAAAGCAAAACGACATTAACAAAAATAAAGAAAAAAACCCCACCTCTAGTTCTAGGCAAATATGCCCTCAGTCAGTTGTCCTTAAGCACTTTAGAAACATTTGCCCTATTTATTTTTCAGAACACCACAAGAGAAAGGTAGCAAGAATTATCTCAGTTTTGCAGTTGGGGAAATTTGGGAGCGGAGGAAACTGGGCAATTTGCCTAGGAACCGAAAACAAGTCACAGTGCAGCTGGGATCGTCTCAACATCTCTAGAATCAGGATTACTTGTTCCAAGCCGCCTTCCCAGGCACAGGATGAAATGACGTGGTGTCCTGTGGCCTCAGACAATGGGATGTTTTTCCTTAGCCCAGGTCTAGGATGTGATCAGTCCCCTCAGAGAAGGATCAAAGGAGTGGGCTGTGTTCGACTCTGATGGCCCTCTGCTTCTGTGCACATGGTCTGAGAAGTGTGGGAGACACAGGCACCATTTCTCCAGTGGCTCCCGAGGGCCACAGGTGTGGTGGGACTATTGCTGGATATGTAGGACAAGCACTTCTGCTGATTTTGCCTGGGCTTGGCTAAAGGCGGTTTTCTCTGGAACTCAAAATGCTAACTTCTTCTAACAACATTCCCCATTTACTTGACATAGCTTCGTGAAATTGGCTTCAGGGGACTACAGCAATTCAATGAAAATGTAGAGAAAGTTTTAGCTAGAGGGCTGTGGGGAAACGATTTGACCAACCGAAGTATTTTCTCTAATACTAAAATTGATATTTTATGTCTTTGCAAAAAAAAATTTCTTTCGGAAATCTATGCTAACAAAAAAAAAAATTAACTTGGTTAGAGCAATCTGGATTTACCTCTCAAATGTGAATATGTACTTTGAGAGTTCCTTTGTAGGTGGCAAAGCTTGAGAATTTTAACTCTCGGTTATACAGGATGTTTGCTCTAGGTCTTATTAATCTATAACATGGTTAAAAGGATCCACTGTATTTCTTGTAACTAGGTAATAGAGAAAAGTGTGTGTGTGTGTGTGTGTGTGTGTGTGTGTGTGTGTGTTAGTAAAGGGACCTTGAATCCGCAATGTCTTTTAAGTATGACTTTATTTTGGGAATGTTTATGGGCAGATATCCAAACTTTTATTGTTTCTGAAGCTGTCATTTCTAAAATCGTTTACAGCTCATGAAGCTGAGGACAATAAACCTACACCAATACCCACTTAACAGATGGAGCTGTGGAATACAGTTAGAAACTTATCCGATATCTAAATGTGATGAGAGAACTTTGATAAAAAAAGATTGTTACATTCCTGCATATGAACTGACCCAGATAACAGCAGCTTTGGTCAGAAGGGTCTAACAAAAGTCAGTATCAAAGCTGAAGTGTGTTTTCAACATTTTAAGGCACAGATTTCCTTTGAGAGTCTGATGAAAGCTGTGGGCAAGCTCCTAAAGTTCATCCATGAACTGCCCTCCACGCCCCTACCCCAGGGGGTCCATAGGTAAGAACCTCTGATTCAGGTGCAGGACCAGAGAACACATTCATCAGTTCTTAAGCATCAAATGAGCCTTCTTGTTATACATAGCACAAATCTCTGGGTGATAGGAGAGAAATATCATAGCTCCTGCCTATAAGGAGTCTAAGAGACAAGAATATACTTATTGTCAAAAGGGGGCACGATTCCCTTGGAGTAGTTGTCGATGAAAAATTAATCAGTTGATTTCAGAAAGAAGTGGAAAATTTTATTCGAGCCAAATTTGAGGATTATAGCCCAGGAAGAGCATCTCAGAAAGCTCTGAGAACTGTTCCACCCATTAGACTTTAAGATACAGTTATATAAGTTTTTTTGAGACAGAGGGCTGCACATCAAATGATGTATTTTTTTTAACATCTTTATTGGAGTATAATTGCTTTACAATGGTGTGTTAGTTTCTGCTTTATAACAAAGTGAATCAGATATACATATACATATATCCCCATATCTCCTCCCTCTTGCGTCTCCCTCCCACCCTCCCTATCCCACCCCTCTAGGTGGTCACAAAGCACTGAACTGATCTCCCTGTGCTATGCAGCTGCTTCCCACTAGCTATCTATTTTACATTTGGTAGTGTATATACGTCCATGCCACTCTCTCACTTCGTCCCAGCTTACCCTTCCCCCTCCCCGTGTCCTCAGGTCCATTCTCTAGGTCTGCATCTTTATTCCTGTCTTGCCCCTAGGTTCTTCAGAACCCTTTTCTTTTTTTTTAGATTCCGTATATATGTGTTAGCATACGGTATTTGCTTTTCTCTTTCTGACTTACTTCACTCTGTATGACAGACTCTGGGTCCATCCACCTCACTACAAATAACTCAATTTCGTTTCTTTTTATAGCTGAGTAATATTCCATTGTGTATATGTGCCACATCTTCTTTATCCATTCATCTGCCTATGGACACTTAGGTTGCTTCCATGTCCTGGCTATTGTAAATAGAGCTGCAATGAACATTGTGGTACATGACTCTTTTTGAATTATGGCTTTCTCAGGGCATATACCTAGTAGTGGGATTGCTGGGTCATATGGTAGTTCTATTTTTAGTTTCTTAAGGAACCTCCATACTGTTCTGCATAATGGCTGTATCAATTTACATTCCCACCAATAGTGCAAGAGGGTTCCCTTTTCTCCACACCCTCTCCAGCATTTACTGTTTGTAGATATTTTGATGATGGCCATTCTGACCGGTATGAGGTGATACCTCATTGTAGTTTTGATTTGCATTTCTCTAATGATTAGTGATGTTGAGCATCCTTTCATGTGTTTGTTGGCAATCTGTACATCTTCTTTGGAGAAATGTCTATTTAGGTGTTCTGCCCATTTTTGGATTGGGTTGTTTGTTTTTTTGATGTTGAACTGCATGAGCTGCTTGTAAATTTTGGAGTTGAACACTTTGTCAGAAATGATGTATTATTGACAGTTTACATGATCCAGATCTAAGGGTCATTGTGGTAGGTCATGTGACCCTGTACAAGATCAAAAAGCTTTATGATTTTTTTAAGGGGTTGTCTTGTTGGTACTAGGAGAATGCTGCTCTTAATGGTTGAGCAGGTGTTCCTGCCGATGGGGAGGTCTGATTGATGCGTAATGCAGATACACAATGCACAGTGAGGGGAGGGGGAGGCCAAAGAGCAGAGAAGAACTTTTATGTTTAACTTTTTCTTGTCTTGCCATAAAATATGAATTTTATTTCACATAGTGGAGAGCCCAAGTTAGGAAGTGAGTATGGCTGAAGGGAAGCTGCAGTGACAACAGAGTGTTGACAATTCTCTTGGCCAGGACCTGGCCTGTAGGACCCTTCGCCTTGCTTACGCCATGTGGTAGTTTTCTAGGGCTACCATAACAAAGTACCACAGACTGGGTGGTTTGCATAACAGAACTAATTTTCTCCCAGCTCTGCAGAGGCTAGAAGTCCAAGACCAAGGTGCTGTCTGGATTGGTTTCTCCTGAGCCTTTTCTCCTTAGCTGGAGATGACTGTCTTTTCACTGTGTCTTCATCTGGCCTTTTTTCCTGCACTCATGTACTCCTGGTGTCTCTCTCTCTTCTTATAAGGACACTAGACCTTATAAGCACATTAGTGCCCCACACTTATGACCTTGTTCAACCTTAGTTACCTGTTTAAAGGCTCTATTTCCAGATCTAGTTACACTGGGTGTTAGGGTGTCAACATATGAATTTTGGAGAGACACAGTTCAGTCTGTAACACCCCATATATCTTTCAGACTTTGACATTTAATTCTCTGTGGCCTTACTTCTGGGAACCACACTCATTTCTCAATCCTGGTTTAGTTACTGACCTCCTTTTATGTAATTTTCCCCATTCCCCTGCACTACCATCATATCTCAGCACAGAATCATTGCAGATCTCTCAGCTCTGTCTTGGTTATCAACCCACAGGGTCAATTTCTGACTATGGATTCTTGCAGGAGTTTACTCTAGCCACCCCCCACCCCCCACCCAAGCCCAGCACATCTATGGACTTAGTCAAACCCTCTATTAGGTCTTAAGCAGAGGCTTGACTCACAGAAGTAATTAATAAGTACAAGTTGCAAATATGCATAATATTTTGCTAAGTATGTGGCGAATGTGATTACCTGCCATTTGTCTCATTATAACTTTAAAAGCAAAAAAATAAAAATAAAAGGAGGAAGATTGGTTAGGGCTAGGTGAATTTTGTATGTCAGGCTAAGCAGTTTGACTTTTTTTCATTAGGTAAGAGGGACCTCTGGGAGGTTAGAAAGAGTAGGAAGGAAATAACATAAAATACATCTATCAGGATAGATTATGCTACAATAACAAAGAGCCCCGAACGATCAGGGGCTTACAGCAAAGGTTTGTTTTTCATTCATGCTCCATGTTTATTGTAGCCTACTGCAATTCTGCTCTACCTTATCTTCACTGCAGGATCCAGGCTGACAAACACGTTCCCTTGGCAGAAGAAAAAGAAATACGGCAAACTATGCTCAGTTCTTAAAGCTTCTGCCTGGATGTGATACACAATACTTCTGCCCACATTTCATTGACCACAGCAGGTCATGTGGCCACAACTAAGTTCGACAGCGGGGGGCAGTATAGTCCTCCTATAGAGAAAAGAAACCATAGGCAAGAGAACCAGAAAATAGATTTTAATTGGAAGGGAAGGATAGGACAGACTGTGGGGGAAAAAAAAGTATTAGGAAAAAGGAAGAGAAGAAAATAAAAGGGGCAGAAGCAAAGTTAAAAAAATGTGGAGAATAAAAAAAAATAAGGGCAAAAGAGAGAAGAAGTAGGGTAAAAATAAGAGGTAGTTTCCTAGGACTGTCATAACAAATTACCACAGACTGGGTGGCTTAAAACAACAGAACTTTATTTTCTCAACGTTCTGGAGGACGAAAGTCTGAAATCAAGGTGTAAGTAGGCACAAGTTGCCAAGGAAGGCAAAGATCCTCTCTTGCCTCTTCATAGCTTCTGGTGGCTCCCAGAATTTCTTGGCATTCCTTGCTTTGCAGCAGCATCATATGAAACCCTGCATCCATCTTCACGTGGCCTTCTTCCCCTGTGTGCCTCCTCTGAATCTCTGTGTCCTCTCTTCTTCTTGTAAGGACACCAGTTATTGAATTTAGGGTCTGCCTAAGCCAGTATGATCCCACCTTAACCTGGTTATATCTACAAAGACTCTATTTTCAAACAAGGCACATTCACGGGTACCAGGGATTGAGACTTGAACGTATCTCTTGAGGGGACACAATTCAACTCACTACAGTCTGCTGTCCACCTCCCTTGCCCCAGATTCATGATTCTCCCACATGCAAAATACATTCGCTTCGTCCTAACATTCTTAATCCATTTCAAATGTCTTAACCCGTTCCAGCATCAACTCGAAGTCCCAAATCGCCTCTGTCATCAACTCAGAAAGTTCCAAATCTTGTCCTCTAAATAATCTAAATCAGGCACAGGTGAGACTCTAGGTATGCTCGATCCTGGGGCAAACGTCCTGTCCATCTGTGAACCTATGAAACTAAAAAGCAAGTTACCTACTTCCAAAATACAATGGAAGGACAGGCATAGGATAGACACTTCCATTCTGAAAGGGAGAAAATGGAGGGAATAAAGGGGTCACTTGTTCTAAGCAAGTTCAAAACTCACCAGGGTAAGTTCTATAATGTTTCAAGTCATGAGAATAATCCTCTGTGGTGTAGTACTCTTCCTTCTGGCCGACAGAGGTTCGACCCTTTGGGTCTGTGGAAGTCCCACCAGCCTTTGGAGCTGTATTACTTCGGTAGGGCTGCCATAAAATACCACGGATTGGGTGGCTTAAGCACAGGAATCAATTTTCTCACAGTTCTGGAGGCTGAAGGTCTGAAATCAAGGTGTTTGCAGAGTTGGTTTCTTCTGAGGTCTCTCTCCTTGGCTTGCAGACGACTGTCTTCTCCATTTGTCTTCACAGGACCTCCCCTCTGTGTGTGTTTGTGTCCTAATCTCTTCTTAAAAAGACAGCAGTCATATTGGGTTAGGGCCCATCCATATGACCTTATTTTACCTTAATTACTTTAAAGGCCCTGTCTCCAAATACAGTCACATTCTGAGATACTAGGGGTTAGGACTTTAACATGTGAATAACATGTGAATTTTGGGGGGGACACAATTCACCTCATAATGGGAGTCCTTTTTCCTTTTCCTTCAAGGATAACACCTGTTTATAACCATGTAGAATTTTGGAAGTCTAACAGCCTTCCTTCCATTCTGTCTCTCTCTCTCTCTTTCAGCCCAGGGTGGAAGTATTTCTGCTTCAATAACATTCTCAAAAATTTTGTTGGTCTCCTGTGAAATCTGTGGGGGTTCATGCCATCAGACAAGAGGGTCCTCCACAGAGCTTTCCTGGATAAATTCATCTTGATTCCTGGCTTCTACTGAGAAAGTTGATTGGATCCATAGATCACATTCACATGCCTAATCTCTGTAGCAAAAGGTTGCCTAGCTGTAGGCATGCTTGATCTTCTTTCCAGAGAATGCTTTGTGGTCTTTTGCTATCTGGAGGCTATGTTCAAAATCAAGTCCTGGTCCTTTTTGGCTTGATAGTTTCTTCCTCCATTTATAGCTTTCCTCTCACATTTTACTATAAGCAGCAAGGGGAAACCAGGTGTACTGTCCATACTTTGGAGATTTCCTTAGCTCAATATCTAAGCTCATCACTTACAAGCTCTCCTTTCCAACCCAACAGCAGAAGAGAATTCAGCCAAGTTCCTGCCCCTTTAACCAAGGGCTGTTTTTTTCCCTGGTCTCCAGTATCATGTTCATTTCCTCCTGAGACCTGACCAGAATCACCTTTAACATTTATACTTCTACCAATATTTTGTTCATGATAATACATGTATTCTCTAAGATGATAGATTTCTCTATAGTTCTCCTTACTTCTTTCTAAGCCCTGACCAGAATCTCCTTTAATGTCCATATTTCTACCAACAATCTCTTCAAGGCCATCTAGACTTTTTTCTTTTTTTTTTTTTTTTTTTTTTAAAATCCATGGCATCTTTTTATTTATTTATTTATTTATTTATTTATTTATTTCTGGCTGTGTTGGGTCTTCGTTTCTGTGCGAGGGCTTTCTCCAGTTGCGGCAAGTGGGAGCCACTCTTCATCGCGGTGCACGGGCCTCTCACTATCGCGGCCTCTCTTGTTGCGGAGCATAGGCTCCAGACGTGCAGGCTCAGTAGTCATGACTCACGGGCCTAGTTGCTCCGCGGCATGTGGGATCTTCCCAGACCAGGGCTCAAACCCTTGTCCCCTGCGTCGGCAGGCAGATTCTCAGCCACTGCGCCACCAGGGAAGCCCCGACTTTTTTCTTTTTTTGGTCGCACAGCTTGCAGGATCCTAGTTCCCTGACCAGAGATCGAACCCATCCCCCCCTTAGTGGAAGCGCCAAGTCTTAACCACCAGACTGCCAGGGAAGTCCCTAGACTTTTTCTATTATGTGCCTCAAAATTCTTCCAACCACTGCTCAACATCCAATTCCAAAGCCACATCCACATTTTTAGGAATTTGGTATAGGATTTGGTATAGTTTTGGTCTCAGAACCAAAACTTCTATTAGTTTCCAACAGTTGCCATAACAAATTACCAAAAATTGGATGGCTTAAAAAAACCAGGAATTTATTTTCTTAAAGTTCTGGAGGCTAAACGTCTGAAATCAGCAGGCGCAGGCTCTTTAAGGAGGCTTTAGGGAAAAATTCTTCCTTACCTCTTCCTAGCTTCTGGTGGCCTCCAACCATCTTTGGCATTCCTTGGTTTGTAGCTGTACCGTTCCAATCTCTACCTCTATCTTCACATGGCTTTCTTCCCCTGTGTGTGTCCTCTGAGTCTCCGTGTGTTTTATTTTCTTACAAGGACACCAGTCACTGGATCTAAGGCCCATCCTAATCCAGTATGACATCATCTTAACTTAATTACATCTGCGAAGACCTTATTTCCAAATAAGGTCTCATTCACAGCTGTCAGGGGCTGAGGCTTGAATATATCTTTTTGAGGGACACAATTCAACCCACTACAAGGTGGATTGCAGATGTGACTCTCAACTTCTGGTTGACCAAAGGAATGAGGAAAAGATGATTACTGGTATAATTCAAAATGTAAAAAATTTCATAAAAAACATATAAGACACTTCGTAGAGCAGCAAATGGTACCCTTATAGCCTTCTTGCAATGTCACATTTCTTTTGGCTTAAGATGTTCTTATAACATCTTAAGGTGAATAGGTAGTGGGAAAATGTTAAAGTCCAGTTAAGTAAGAGAAATTCTGTGAGACAGGAACAAACAATCTGTGATAGTTTGGCTTTTATTCTTCAGTTTTGATGGTGGCAAAGCTCCAAAACAATGTAATTCCTATTTGCAATTAAATTCTGACGTCTATTCTGTGAGTTCAGCTGGCACCCAGTTTTACTCACAACTGAATACATTTGGGTATGTCTGAAGGATGAGTGGGATGGGTCCTCTAGGAAGAGCTAAGGACTTCTTGGGAAAGACTCATTCTAAGGGGACAGAAAGCCAGGCAGATAAGATGAGCTGCCAAAGATATATAGCAAGTGGAGTGGCGGAATCGTTGATTTCCCTTAGATTTGACCCTAAGCCAGTCCTCAATGGACTCAAGAGTACTCTGAAAAGAGGGAGACACAAGGCTTAAAGGGAACAAGCTATTGAATCAAATCTCTTGAAAAACCAGGGCATAAGCAGCCCTGCTTTCATACCCATGTGACTCAGTGTAATGCAAGGCGTAGCAGGCTTTGGTGTATGGATGACTGCAGAGCACACAGAGGTACTTTGGCATCTCAGGGTCCTCAGCCACAGGCAACAGTGCACAGTTTAGACCCTGGGGGTGATGGCAATAGTGATGTTGACCAGCAGTGACAGTGTTTGGCAGAGGCAGAGTGCCTGGTGAGGTTGGTGGCATTAGCCAGTAATAGTGGTGCCCAGTAGAGGTAGTAGTGTCTGGCAAACAAAGTGGAACTCAACAGGAGGGCACAGTGGTTGGTGAGAGGTAGTCCAATCGTGGACCTCAGAGCAGGACTGACCTCATGTAGCTTCCGAAGCAGTGGATAACTCCAGAGGAGCCATGGCAAGAGATTACAAAATTGGAGATGTGATCATTGAAAATCTAGGAACACATGAGAAGTCTTTGAGGATGTCAGGAAAATAATGATTGAGTATAACTTTGAGGTGGAGGGCTGAGTTTAAAGAGTAAAGTTGAAAGTGAAAGAAGTAAAGCTACGGTGGCCTGAGGAAGGAAACAGGAGCATTTAATACATAATTTTTTGTTCTGTAATTGCTTAAGGTTATTCTCAGCTTAAAATCTACAGCTGTTTTTAATGCAGCCTAGTTCACGATGATATTTTTGTACCTGTGTGTGAGCAGATTTTCATTTAGTAGTTAAGCATCTGTCTCCTTTTTCTGTGTTCCTGAAGTCCTTCATCACAATAGAAAGAAATTTTTTCTCTTATTTTTTGTCCTCTGAGAAGCTTTAATCACCACTGAAAGATTCCAAAAGAACCTAGTCTGATGGTATTTGACTCTGAACATGGATTATTAAATCCATTACTAAGATGCAAGTCACATGTCTGAGTCCCAGTCCAAAAAGTTCCCTGTAGATACATATAGCCAATGATTTGATTCAGAATTGGTAAATTCTAAATTTAAGGACATCAGGAGTTGAAATTCAATGCCTACCATTTTCTTCAACCTTCAATCTTTTGTGCCCATCTTCCTATCAGATGCCAGATTATCAAAGGACATCAGAAAGCCCTGATAGGATATTGCTAATCACTGATATGATTGAATATTACCAGAAACAAATTCTACTACCTCTCAATATGATTTACACCAATCAAGCCCTCAGTGGAGGGAGTACATATTCAAAATCCTTCTTCTCCCTGGATGAAGTATAGTAGAGAATTGATGAATCTGACAGACCTGAGTTCAAGTCCCAGCTCTGATGCTTCCTAGCTGAATGACCTTGAGCAAGTTGCTTAACCTCTCTGTGTCTTCAAGTCCTCTTCTGTCAAATGAGGTTGCTAATAAAACCTCATTGGGTAATTCTGAGGAAGAGATGATGTTTGCATAATGCTTTGTCCAATGCAAACATCATCGCTTCCTCAATTTATAATAATAATAAAGATCATGGTGATGGTGAAGGCCACCCATAAGGAAGCTGGATGTTGCTGGATAGTGTCATGGAGCCTTCTGTAATAGAAATTAGAACGCCTCCTCTTTTCACACAAACTGCTAGTAAACCCTGTGAGGCAGACGTTCAGGCAGAGGGATGAAACACATCCTTTTAGTTAAGCTCTGCAAACACAGCAGCTGCTCGCATCAATCTCTGGAGTCCTATGTCGTCGTTTTTTCTCAGACAGAGCCCTCACTTAGTTTGGGGGAATCCGGGTTGGCTGTGCAGATAACATATGGCAATGTGAGCTATGTAGCTGCTGTCATTCTGACCTCACCTTGGGATATGCACACAGCCCAATCTATCAAATTGCTCAGTGTTTGGATCTCGTCCAGTGCATATTTCTGTGCATTTGACTTGCAGGATGTCTCTTGTTGACCAAGAAGTTTATACTGGGGCCTTCTCACGGGTGAGATCATTTCGTTGTTATTAGCCAAAAGCCAGCCTCCTCTAAATCTGTCTGATGTTTTCTTGGCCGTAGTGTTAAGTTCCCAGAACAAGATGCTTTAGACTAAGAAGAACTGTTTGTGTAATGATGCAATCCTGTTCTGGAAATGTGTTCCAGTGGTTGTTTTCTTCTTGGTTTTGAGCAAGGGCATTTGTATTTTTGTCAATATTTCAGTTGTGAAAGAGCATTGGGTTTGCTATAGAGGTTTCACATGGGCTGGTTGTACACATGAGTGCTGGCAGCCCTACAACTGAGGCTCCATCTCTAGCAAGTGGTAAGAGAGCCTGATGAGGACTGATTGGAGTCTCACTGCCATTAACTGGCTGGCAACTCAAATGGAGACAAAAAGGATAATTTGAACAATGCCTGTTCTCTCTAATCTAGTATTTCTCAAATTTTTCTTTTCATTATCACTCTCCTAAGGGCCCTTTGAACAATTTTTTTTCCTGAGCGCTCCCTGCTCCCAACTCATGAAATTGTGACAATGGATATACTGTATATTCATTTATGTACTATATCTATAGCTGTTTTTTTTTTTAACATCTTTATTGGGGTATAATTGCTTTACAATGGTGTGTTAGTTTCTGCTTTATAACAAAGTGAATCAGTTATACATATACATATGTTCCCATGTATAGCTGTGTTTTATATATAAAAATATTAGGATTTTTTGCCTCTCCCAAGAATTAGTTTTGCCCCCTTGACTAAAGAGCCTCACCAATTGACTTCAGCATACCTCATGCTTAAAACGATACAATTTACTGTGGTGTAATCAATTGACTATTATAATTCATGGTTGGAGAAACTGAGTCATTTATGTTTTCCTGTTGGACAGCATTCATTACTCTAAAAACTCTTGTAAAGGAACAAGGCAGAAACACTTTCTGAAAATATTATAGTTATTTTCTGAGAAAATGTAGTTAAATTTTTTATAATTATAAATTTTTTCCATTTTGTTAGCTGTTCTCAGGTTGTATGTTAATAGTTAGTTGAGATTCAGCAAAAACAGCAGGACAAGTATCTCTAGCACATATTCTCTTCTTCATTCCTATGATCACATTCCTGATGGAATGTCCTGGTCACCTCACAGCTGACTCTCTTCTCCCTCTGGACTCACATTCGCAAATGTGATTGCCCCAAGGGCCAGGGAGGTCACATGAATTAACAATGACTGGCAGCTGACATGGCCTTGTGTCAGGAAGATAAGAGGGAGAACTTGGGACTTGGGAACTGGAAAGTATGGTCCATCTAAAGGGGGCAGCTGCTGCTGCACTCTTGCATCCTTATTGCCATGGGGAAATGACCGTCCCGTGTTGCCAGACCATGTTGTTCTTTTAAAGAGAAGCCAGAAATCTGAAACTTTATTTGATCTTTAAATGTTGACCAACACTCCTTAGGCCAGATAAAACAGGTCTATGAGCTGGACTGAGCCACTAAACAGTAATTTTTGACCTTGGTTCCAGGTATTCAATACTTCTTCCCTCCCCAATTCAATCCACCTTGAACCATATTAAAAAGAAAATTCATCCTTTCAAAGTGTAACTCACATCATGTCACTGTCCCGCTTAGAAGCTTTCAATAGCCTCTCACTGCCATCCAAGTCTTTTCTAAACACATGAGCCAGGCATGGAAAGCCGTCTGCCACAGTATGTACTATCTTCCATTCACTTCACTGAATGTCATCTCTGTTCCTTGCTCTGTAATTTTCCGCCTCTATCCTTTTGCGTAGGTGGCTTCCTCTACCTGAAACCTTCATGCTTAAATCCTACCAATCTTTCAAGGCCCAAATAGGTTCTTCCTTTCCAAGAAGCCTTCTCTGCTACCTCTGATAAGAAGTTATTCTTTCTCTGAACTTCAATAGCATATTTTTAAAATATATTTATGTATTTAATTTATTTATTTTCCTTATTATTATTTTTTTGGCTGCATTGGGTCTTAGTTGCGGCACACGGGATCTTTGTTGAGGCACGCAGGATCTTTTTGTTACGGCGCACTGTCTGCTCGGGTTTTTCTCTAGTTGCGGTGCGCTGGCTTTTCTCTAGTTGTGGTGTGCGGGCTCCAGAGCGTGCGGGCTCCGTAGTTTGTGGCATGCGGGCTCTCTCGTTGAGGTGCAAGAGCTCAGTAGCTGTGGCGCGTGGGTTTAGTTGCCCCGCAACATGCAGGATCTTATTTCCCCGACCAGGGATTGAACCCGTGTCCCCTGCATTGAAAGGCAGATTCTTTACCCATGGACCACCAGGGAAGTCCCAATAGCATATTTTTTAAAAGAATTTTTAATTGTGGTAAAATACACATAAGGTAAAATTTACCATCTTAACCATGTTCAAGTGTCCAGTGATATTAAATACATTCATCATGTTGTGCAACTATTGCCACCATCCATCTCTATCACTCTTCACCATGTAAAATTAAAATCTATACCCATTCAACAATAACCCCCCATTCCCTCTCATCCCTCAAAGTCCTGGAACTACCATTCTGCTTCTGTCTGTACAATTTTGACTACTCTAAGTACCTCATATGAGTGGAAATGCACAGTGTTTGTGTTCTTTTTGTGACTGTCTTATTTCACTTAGCATAAAGCCCTCAAGGTTCATCTGTGTCACAGCATATGTCAGAATTTCCTTCCTTTTTAATGCTGGATAATATTCTATTGTATGTATATTCCACATTTTGCTTATCTATGCATCTGTCAGTGGACACTTGTGTTGTTTCTATTCAATACACTTTTGTTATTGCTTATTTTTGCTGCTATGAACACGGGTATACAACTCTCTCTTCAGTCCCTGCTTTCAATTACTTTGGTAATATACTCGGAAGGGGAATTGCTGGATGATATGGTAATTCTATTTTAATTTTTTGGACAAATGCAATGGTCATACTGTTTTCCACAGTTGCTCTACCACTTTACATTCTCAACAATAGGATGCAAGGATTCCAGTTTCCCCACATCATTGCAAACACTTGTTGTTTTCTTTTTGCCATCAGCCGTCCTAATGGGTGTGAAATGAATAGCATACTTTTTTTTTTTTTTTTTCCTCTACGCGGGCCTCTCACTGTTATGGCCTCTCCTGTTGCGGAGCACAGGCTCCGGACGCGCAGGCCCAGCGGCCATGGCTCATGGGCCCAGCCGCTCTGCGGCACGTGGGATCTTCCCGGACCAGGGCACGAACCCGTGTCCCCTGCATCGGCAGGCGGACTCTCAACCACTGTGCCACCAGGGAAGCCCCTATTTTTGATAAAGTGCTTAGAACACCTGATGCAGAGTAAGCGCTCTGTCCATATTTGTCCTGCGCTAGAATGTGTTGGTTCAGAAGAAGCAGCACATTACTGTCCCCTACACTTCCCATCTCTGGCTTTGCCTTGTGTCAGAGGGGAATAGCATATTAATTTAAATTTTCACTTGGAATTTATTGCTTTTTTATCATGTAATATAGTTATATGTATACAGGTCCCCTTCTCCCTTACCTGGTAGTATTTTAAGGCAGGGATTATTTTTTATATAACCTTGATTCCCTATGAGGCAAGTACTCAATAAACATCTGTAGTATGAGCATTTGTAACTCTATTGATTGCTTCATCCACAAGATCATTCCTTCCCACATTCCTCCCAAATTCCACATCTACTGATGTGCTACTTGAGGGGGACTAAATTGAGGTAAGGCAAATATAATTAAGGAAGGGTAATGTGTAAGGAATGACCAGACCTCTAATGTATTTGCAGCAAACTCTCCACCAGCTTTAGCTCAAATGTTGAGCTTTTTTTTTTTTTTTTAATATTTTGTTTACTTTTGGCTACTTTGGGTCTTTGTTGCTGTGTGCGAGCTTTCTCTAGTTGTGGCAAGCAGGGGCTATTCTTCATTGCGATGCGTGGGCTTCTCATTGCGGTGGCTTCTCTTGTTGCGGAACAGAGGCTCTAGGCAAGGAGGCTCAGTCGTTGTGGCTCACGGGCTGTAGAGCGCAGGCTCAGTAGTTGTGGTGCACGGGCTTAGTTGCTCCGCGGCACGTGGGATCTTCCTGGACCAGGGATTGAACCCGTGTCCCCTGTATTGGCAGGCGGATCCACTGCGCCACTAGGGAAACCCCAAATGTTGAGCTTTTAAAACATTTTAAAACACTGATTACTAAAAAGTTAATACAAAGTCTATTGACCATTGTTTTAAGATGCTGTTAAACATCCTGCCAATTAAAAAAAAAATTGGTCTGATGTTCTAGAATGACTGAAGAAGCAGTGATTCCAAGGTTACCTAAAGGAATTTGATTTCTCACTTGCCTTACTGAGCTCCTGTAGTATACTTGAAAGCCAGTAAACTGGAAAGTGGCCACAAGAGGGGAGTATGAACCATGGTCATCTTTCACAAATGAATGGAACTGATGAATCATTCTCCGGCTGAACTCATGCTCCATTCTGAACAACAATCAACTGAATAATCATACTCCTTCCAGATGATTGCCAAAGAATGAGTGTGGGTTTGCCCTCCATATGTTCACATAGAATATAACCTTGAACTCTCAGCTGTCCGATCATACCTTAATCCTAATTGGAAGAAATATTTAAGGGAGGAGGGCCTGAAGGACAGGCCATCCCTCTCCCTCAATGTCACTAACGTGATTTTTTTTTTTTTTTTTTTTTTTTTTTTTCTGTACGCGGGCCTCTCACTGCTGTGGCCTCTCCCATTGCGGAGCACAGGCTCTGGACGCGCAGGCTCAGCGGCCATGGCTCACGGGCCCAGCCGCTCCGCGGCATGTGGGATCTTCCCGGACCGGGGCACGAACCCGTGTCCCCTGCATCGGCAGGCAGACTCTCAACCACTGCGCCACCAGGGAAGCCTCTACTAACGTGATTTTACCTTTGCATTAAACCAGAACCCTGAGGAAACTGTACTCATGGGTCACCTTGTTCTTCCCCTTTAAGAATTATTTACATTAAATTGGGATTTGGCATGTTGTCACAGGCCTGTACCGAGGGATGCTTTAAGAGACAGCTCTTTAAAATGAATTATTATATCAACATAAAGATATTATCTACAAATTCACACAATGTTCTGTTTATGAGAACCTACGGGAGAAAATGTGCTCAAAACTCAGAACACAGAAAAAGCTGTGCTTTGCTTGGGAAACCTGTTTGCTCTTCCTCATTAACTTTGTAAATGTTTTAAAGCAGCACGCTTCTCTCTTTCCTTTGACGGCTGGGAGGCTTCTTTTATTCAACAAATATTTATGAAGTGCCCATTCTAGGCCAGGCACTGCTGGCTGCGTTGGGGAGCACGAGTAGAGGATTTCTGTCCTCATGAAGCCTCCAGTTTAGTGGACGATACAGATATTCATTAATTACTCAGGTGAATGTGTAAACTGCAAACTGAAAAGTGCTATGAAGGAAAGGAAGCTTCATAGCAGGAGACACATAAGAGGGGGACTGGACTTAATTTGAAAAAGTGCCCTTTGGACCCAAGGGTAAGAGTGACCTGAGTAGCAGGGATGGGGCACTGGCATTCCTGACCAGAAGGGGGCAGCACCGTACATTCTGGCAACTGGAAGAGGAATTCCAGGAGAGCTGAAGCATAGGTACAGGTGGGGAAGGGATGGGACAAGTCTTGAGAGGACACTGAGGTTTGGGCAGCCTTACCCAGGCTTTTGTTTCACCCTCTATCTCTTGTCTACGTTATTCTTTCAAAGTAAACATGTTTTTGTGGAACAAGATGGGGAATAGATTAAAAGTTATTATTCCAATACTTGCACTGCATTACAATCTGCCTCCATCAGACATTACGTGAAAAATGATTTCACACATGTATCACCTCCACCAAGCCTTGCTCATGCACGTGGGGTCTCACTCACAGACACAGGTGCGCAGGTCCACTCTGGGTGAGCCCGTGGACTTGAGAACACAGACTGGCTTTGCTCTGATGGCATTTGGAGGCTCACGTGATTCCTCCTTTGCAGCACATCAGGATCAAGAATTAGAGAGTTCTTCCTAGAAGACAGGTTTACATGCAATTTAGAAATAATAGCCCTGTCTTCTGGTTCTGTAAATTATTACCATCAGTGGCCTGTTACAGACACACAGGAATAAACAGGCCAAGTGAATAAGAAGGCAGTATTTTATAATTCCTTTTTGATGATAATCCTTCATTATGACAGCCGTGCTGAGGATTAGAATGCATTGGTAAAACATTCCTAGAGGAAACCTCTGTGGTTTGGTGTTCTTGTCTTCTTCTCTCGCCCCTGTTCTCAGGATTGAGTTGAAATAAGGCCTTAATGGGAAGAAAACAAAGCATGTATAAAAGCCACTTACCTTTCCTAAGTCAGGAAAGACCTGTTCCTGAGCCCTTACTTATTGTAGTAAAACACGTTTCATTTAACAGAGGGGGGAACCAGGGAAGAAAGAGTAAAAAAGAATTGGAGATACAAGCTGAGAGTAACTCACTCATTCTGTCTTAACCGGACTGAGCTCCTTCCCAAGCTTCTAAACACACCAGACACGTTGCTGCCACAGGACTTTGGCACTGACTGCTCCCTCTGCCTGGAATGCCCTTCCTCTATATGATCAGATGTCTGACTCTTTTACCTCCTTCTAGTTTTTCATTGAATGTTACCTTCTCAGTGAGGCTCACCTTGATCATCCTGTTTAAAATTGATGGCTCCCTTGAACTCCGATTCCTTTTACCCTATTTCAGGGGTCGACAAACTATGACCCCCTGTTTTTGTCCATAAAGTTTTATTGGAACACACCAGATTCGTCTTTTAATGTCTTGACTATGCTTGATTTTACCCTACAATGGCAGAGTGAGAAACAGTGTGGCCTGAAATGTGCATGGCAAGTCTTCAATAACTGTTTGTTGAATGAATGAATGAATGAATATAAAGTGTTCCACAAAGATTAGACAGTTAGTTATGATCATGATTATTATCTTAATACATCTACAACTTTTTGAAAGGGGAGGATATCCATTATACCAGCATATATTCTGAACCTAGCATGTAGAAAATTGTGACCAAACTTTCTCACCTGCTGCAGGAAGCATGCGCCTGTAGGTTTGTCTCTGAGCCTTATATACCTGCTTACCTCTGCTAGAACACCTACACTATCCCAAGATAAACACCAGAGGAAAAGGCTTTTATATAAAAGTAAACATCTTCTGCAGCTCTAAGATGTTGGCTTTTGTCGGGGAAGTACTATTTTCATGTTCAGACAGAGGAATGTCTATTTTTACACTACAGCCAGACAAGACTTAACCATTGAGCCAAATGGGTAGGTGCATTTTCAAATTATGTCTTTATTTCACTAAAAGGAAGAGGGGAAGGGATAAGCTCACCTTTTGACCAAGGGAATAAAAGATTCAGACTTTCAGTTCCTTCAGCAATTGATACACTTTTTCCAAATGGGTTTACATTTCTTCATCACATCAACAAACACCAATTTATATAAAATAGTCTCTTTCCTATGCAAAATCTCCACATAGTCACTGCAAAGGCGTTAGGATCCCATCTAATCAGAAGTTTGAAATTTAGTTTTTATTTCTGCTTTTTTTTTTTTTTTTTGCGGTATGTGGGCCTCTCACTGTTGCGGCCTCTCCCGTTGCGGAGCACAGGCTCTGGACGCGCAGGCTCAGCGGCCGTGGCTCACGGGCCCAGCCGCTCTGCGGCATGTGGGATCTTCCCGGACCGGGGCATGAACCCATGTCCCCTGCATCAGCAGGCGGACTCTCAACCACTGCGCCACCCGGGAAGCCCCTGGAGACATTTTTGATTGTCATGACTAGGAAGGCGCTACTGGCATCTTAGTGCTACTTAGCAACAGCCAGCGATGCTGCTAAGCTTCTATAATGCCCAGGATGGGATCCCCTACCCCTCAGCATCCCAACAAAGAATTTTCCTTTCCAAAATGCTAGTAGTACTGAGGTCGAGAAACCCTTACCGATAATATAGTTAGCAATTTCCTCTTTCTCTTCCAAGGCACTTGCTTTCTTGTTGCCTTGGTGATGACATCATATGCAACCTAGGGTTAATAACAGGTACCCATTTCCTCCTTCACTGGGAGGACATAATGACCATAAAGCACCGTAAACCATTCAAGCACTAAAAATCCCTAAGTGCGAGAATTATTAGTATTTATTAAGAGAGAATTATGGCTCCAGATTTTGTGGCTGTATTGCTTCAGGCCTGCTTTTTTAAAGTTTAAATAATTTAAGGGGGCTTAAAACCTCTATGTCAGCTGTCCCTCTGTGGGGTCACAGAGAGAAGGTCACAAGACACACAGTGCAGAAATCCATGTGAAAAATCCACAGCTGTCTTGTTCACTCTTCTCAGTTTCTCCGTGGCTGTCCTGTTCCACAGCGTCTCCCCCCTCTCTGTCCTTTTCCCTGGCTTCCCTGGCTCCTTTCTCTTCCTGAAGGATAGCTTTGCTCCAACCTCTCATCCCTTCCCCCTTAATTCTCTGCTTATTTCATCAACTATCTTTTGTTACTCAAGCATTCCCTTGGGGTCTCACCCTTCACTCAAGAAGCTTCTTGGCACTTTTTCCTGAACAAATATAGTGTCCTTATTAGACAAATTTAGATGAATAAACTGTTCTTCATCTTAACATGAATATTTCCCCTTGGATGTTTATTAATTTTACTCCATCTCGTCCTTCTTATTTAAGTAACGGATAAACAGCAATCAGCTTAAAAAATGAAACCCAAAGAAAAGAATCACTTCACCTAAATATTAACTTGGGGCTGAAAAGAGAATTTTGTGGCTTTAAACTAGGCTCCTCATGTCTAAGACACCGAAATCGTCAAATTGCTGTTTGAAGAAACTATGTTTGCTTGTTTTTTAATTTTATAGAGGTCTTGGATTCACGGGGACATAGGGCGGGCATGGTAATAGTGACTGCTACCCAAATGTAGAACCCAGTTGGTAAGCTTGAAGGGTTGGAACCTTCCAGCTTCAACATACAGAACATCTTCTCACAGAGTTATGCAAACTAAAATAATATATTTTAAGGTGAGCTTATATGCATTTCTACTTAAGTTATCACAGATTTTTAAGGGGAGTTTAGTGATTAGGATCTAACACAAGGCTCTTCCACTCAGCAAGCTGGAAACACTTGAGATGTAGAAGACTGAGCTGGGGAGGTCATTGGTCCTCCCACTATGTAATTTCTTAGGTTTTTACATGTTTTCTTGAAAAAGGAGAAATATTCTGTCTAGATCAATTAAATTCAAGAGAAAATGTAATTTACTTCCCATTTCACATCTAAAGTCCTGACATTGGTCTGCAAAGTCCAGAGGCTACGATGAGCCTGGTCTCGCTGACCTCACGCCCCACTGCTCTCCCCTCACCCACTCACCCTGCCCTGGAACACTGGCCTCCTTGCTGCACCTCAAACCCTTCAGATCACTCTGGCCCGGGGCCTTTGAACTTGTTCTTTCTTATGTTCTTTTCTACTTTATCCACCTGGCTCATTCTCTCACAACCTCCAATCCTTGCTGCAACTTCTCTTCCATGAGACCTCTTCTGACTGCTCTATTTAATATTGCAAACCACACCTCTGCTTTCACCCCGCAGCTCTCTTGATCCTTTTCTCCTTCTCCCCTGCTCAACTTCTGTCCACTTTTACACAATAGTAATGATCTTCTAACAAACTAAGTAATTTACTCATTTATGATGCAACGTGTTTATATTCTGTCTGCCTCTGCTGGAATGTAAACTTCTCAAGGGCAGAGATTTTTGTCTGTTTTGCTCAGTAATGTATCTCAAGAGCCAAGAACAGTCCCCAGCTCACAGTAGCCACTCCTTATATATTTGACTAATAAAAGAATGAATTGGTTAAACACAGCAGGGACAGTTGTAGTTAGGACAGGAGCCCTCATGAGGGATTTGTGATTGTCAAGAGAGCAGCTTGAAGACACCACAAAACAAGTACAGAAGGAAAACAGAGATGGGGGGAAGCAGTGATATGTATTGCACTTCATAAATGTTCCTAGGGTTGACCTTGCTGATGGGCATCTGAGGTGCAGGAAAATGCTTGGATATAGACGCTGATAGGCAACTGTTTCCAGTGGATTTTAGGAATGTGTGTGTGACAGGGAGAGGAGAGAAAAGGGAAAACATTGCAATGGTGTGGCTGAGACCCTACGCACCACACACTTGATCTCTCGTATCTTCCACCTCTCTGCACTCAACCCTCCTATTCATACATGCAGCATGCCATCTGGTTCTATTTTTATCATCAGACAAATATGACAAACTCAAGATATCTCTGGATATAACCTTAAATACCTCTCAGGGCCACAGTGAGACAAAACAACTTCATCTTTACCAGACACAAGACAAAGATGACTCATCAGACAAAACAAATCTAGTGTTACAAACCCACCTGTTCACCCTTGGGAAGCTGTTTGCACTTGACATCCCAGTTTGTTCTGACTGAATTAGGAAGCAGAACGGAAATGTTATTAGAAGATGATAAGGTCATATTAGTTTGTGCATTCTTCTCCAGGATGGGGGTGTTGATAGGGAGCACAGCTCTGAGCCTGAGCTCTGGATTAACTTGGAGGATAGGAATCAGACTGCCTGGGTTTAAACCTTTGCTTCATTATTTAAGAGCCGTATGACTTAAGGAAAGTTATTCATCTTTTTCATCCTCAGTTTTCCCATCTGTGGATAGTACCAAGAGATCATATGAGGATAAAATGAGCTAATAAACACGTCAAGTATCTAGCATGGTGCCTTAATAAAGGGTATCTCTTAGGGACCTATAATATAGGCAACCAGGCTTCCTATATTAAAATTCTGGCTTTATGACTTACTTGCTGTGCAACTTGGGACAAGATGCTTCACCTTATTTTGTTTCAGCTTCATTTTCAAGAGGAAAATTACTTACTGCAAAGGACTCTTATGAGGATCCAACAAAATGGTGTAAGCAAGTAACTTAGGGAAGACCTGACCTATAACAAGCGTGCAATAAAGGCATCGTCTATTACTCTCATTTAACACTACAATTACTACTACTACTATTACTGCCACCATTGCTTCTGCTGCTACTACTATATTACTAGACAATGTGAGAAGTTTGGGGAAAAAAACCCATAAGCTTTACTCTTAAGCAGACTTCTGTTTACAGTTTTTTTTTTTGTTTTTTTTTTTTACTGTTGTGGCCTCTCCCGTTGCGGAGCACAGGCTCCGGACGCGCAGGCTCAGCGGCCATGGCTCACGGGCCCAGCTGCTCCGCGGCATGTGGGATCTTCCCAGACCAGGGCAGGAACCCGCGTCCCCTGCATCGGCAGGCGGACTCTCAACCACTGTGCCACCAGGGAAGCCCTGTTTACAGTTTTTAAAAGCAATTTCCTTCACCTTCCTATCCGTATTCCTTTGCTTATCACTGAAGTGCAATCACTTATCAATAGAAATGAGTGAGTGTTATCAAGATATTAGAGGAAGAGGATGTACTTCAGATTCTTGACTATAGAAGCAGTATTGAAATTCCTTGGGTCGTAATTTGAATAGCATCTTTGAGGGCAAAAGTTCCAGCTTTCCAGTTCATTTCATTTGTACTTGGACTTGGTGACGTACTGAAAATAATGAAAGGGTTGGGGAGCTGGTTATAACTGAGGAATTGCAGAAGATATCATGAGTTGTCTACCGATACCTATTCTGTCCCTCTTTCTTTAATATTAAAACTCCCGGGTCATAGCTGGGCACTCTGCTTTTCAGCTGGAGACTTTATTTCCCAGATCCACTTGTAGCTAGCTGTGCCCTTATGACTAAATTCTTGACAATAGAATGACAACGGAAGTGATGTGTTCCAGTTCTAGGTCACACCAGTAAAAGAAATGGGTAATGCACACTTCTTTTCCTTTCTTTCTTCTTACTAACTGGGATGTAGTCATGATGGAGGGTTCCGAAGCAGCCACTTTAGACCCAGAGATGGAAGGTTCATAACGAGGATGACAGAGATGCCCTATAAACCTTGGGCCATCTCTGGACTTTTACATGTGAAACAGCAATAAACCTCTATCTTGCATTAGCTACTAGACTTTGGGGTCTCTTAGCCTATAACAAATACAGCCAAATTAGCTCAATAAAAATGGCACTGTATTCAACCACAATCATAAAGGAAGACAATTTAAATCAGTTTGAATGTAATGAAGACATTTTTAGAAAGGAAATACATCAGCCTTTGAGGTAGATCAATTTAAATTTAAGAGATTACATTATATTTTGTGCTTTAAAACATTTTCCAAGTCTTTTTCTCATACTTTGTGCCATGATGAAGGCCTTGCTCTAGTGATCAGAAGTAACTTGCAGTTATATTTGGAATATTATCAATTACCAGAGCTCTTTGGGGTTTGTGTTTAGATACTATTTTGTATGGTTAGAATTTGAACAAGTACCAATGTGATTATCCACATAACCTATAGTTAGGGTTTTAACATCATCAGTCCATGGATGGAGTGATGTAGACACCAAAGTATAATAGACACTGAGATTTAGGATAAAAGATAACTATATTAAAATGCCAACAGAAGGTCAATACAATCACATCAGGAAATGACAAACTCAAGATTTGCATTGAATTACTTACTGTGAGCATGTACTGCTTTTATATATAAAACAGTCTTTAAAAAATTACGTGCTAAAGTTGCAATTGATTATTTACAAGTTTAGAATTACCTTACAGCTTAGAGGTATTTACTCCGCCATGAGAGCGAGTCCAACCATCCTTAGGAAGTCAGCATTTTGAAATATAATAAATGAAAATTAGTCAGTACACATCGGAATCAGCATGTTAATGGAAATCGAAAGAAACAGGTTTATGTTGCAGTGTTAAATCCAAAAGAAGATAAGTGACCCCGCTGTAGAAAGGGGATTAAAATTGGGCATTTTTCTTTAGATTGTCATGGCCAAAGGGTGATTTCGTCTTATAGACTGGGATTGCGATTCACTAGGGAATATCTAAGGTGAAGGGAGCCTTCTATCAGGCTAGTATAGCTTTATAAAAATGCCTGTAGGAACATCCATGTCCTGTGCTTTCTTTCTTGCTCTGAGTTTTGGGATCTTATGTAGACCCACCATGCCAGAGGAAATGGGCAAAGTTTGCCTGATTTTGTTATTCCTGATATTCTAGCCTGCTGATAAGTCTTTTAGCAGATTATTTGGCATGGCTCAATGCCTATTTAGGTCAATGAAAAATATAAAGTTTCTAAATTTTTTTTTTTTTTTAATTTTTTTTTTATTTATCTATTTATGGCTGTGTTGGCTCTTCGTTTCTGTGTGAGGGCTCTCTCTAGTTGTGGTGTGCAGGCCTCTCACTACTGCGGCCTCTCTTGTTGCAGAGCACAGGCTCCAGACACGCAGGCTCAGTAATTGTGGCTCACGGGGCAGGCTGCTCCGCGGCATGTGGGATCTTCCCAGACCAGGGCTCGAACCCGTGTCCCCTGCATTGGCAGGCAGATTCTCAACCACTGCGCCACCAGGGAAGCCCCAAGTTTCTAAATTTTTAGAGCTGGGACCAGATCATTGATCTCAGTAAAAGCCATCCACTGAGATTCGGTCTGAAATAGCTATCCTTGGTTTCATATCATTACATGTATTTTTATGCTAATTTTATGTTTAGGAAGCACTATTCTTTTTTTTTCTTAACATTTTTATTGGGGTATAATTGCTTTATAATGGTGTGTTAGATTCTGCTGTATAACAAAGTGAATCAGCTATACATATACATATGTCCCCATACTTCTTCCCTCTTGCATCTCCCCCCCCCCCCCCCCCTCCCTATCCCACCCTTCTAGCTGGTCACAAAGCTCCGAGCTGATCTCCCTGTGCTGCTATGCGACTGGGAAGCACTATTCTTGATTATTTAAACAGTTCTCAATTTTCAATTGGGTGTACAAAGAAAGGAAAGGTTATATTGATCTAATAATACATGATTACTACACACCAATTAGCCTGGTGGAAAATACTGATAATATTAAATGCTGACAAGAGTGTAGAGAAACTGGATCTCGTGTATTGCTGGTGGAAATGCAAAAGGGGGCAATTACTCTGGAAAACAGTTTTGCAGTTTCTTAGAAAATTAAACATAAACTTACCATACAACCTAGCAATTGCAGTCTTGGGCATTTATCCTACAGAAATGAAAACTTATGTTCACACAAAAACCTGTACACAAATTGTTTAGCAACTTTAATTTTAGCAGTCCTAATTGGAAACACCCAAATGTCCTTAGAAAGGTAAATGGATAAAGAAACCGACGTAAATCTATCCCGGGGAATACTACTCTGAAATACAAAGGAATGAATTATTGATACACACGTCAACCTGGACAGATCTCAAGGCATTATGCTAAGAGAAAAAAGTCAATCTCAAAAGGTTGCATACTATATGATTCCATGTATATCACATTCTTGAAACAGCAAAATGATAGCGATCAGGTCAGGAGAGAACAGATCAATGGTTGCTAGGGGTTCAGGAGGGATGGGGATAGAGGGAGGTTGTGACTACAAAGGGGTGTCGCAGGGGAGTTTTGTGGTGATGGAATCTATACATGTGAACAAAATCTATGGAATCATACAAAACAGTGGGTATATGTGAAATCTGTGTAAAGTCTGTAGTCTAGTTAACAGTATTCCTGGTTTTGATAATGCACTATGGTTATATAAAATGCTACTTTTGGGGGAAGCTGGGTGAAGGGTTCACAGGACCTCTCTGTACTATTTTAGCAATTTCTTGTGAGTCTATAATTATTTCAAAATAAAAATTTAAAAAATAAGGCTCACATTAACTCATCAACTATGACAATTTATTATTTATTTATTTCTTTATTTTGTGGGGAATAATTCAAGGAGGAGAAAACATGCTTTCATCAGAGCAGTTCTGCTTTTGTCTGTTTATCCCTCTGGCAAGATTTCTTATGAAGAGAGAGTTTCTGGGATAAAGTTCAAAAACCACTTTTAAAAGGTTACAGAAATTTCTTGAGACAATAAAAATCAAATCATGTACAATAATTTAGTTTTTAATCAAGAAAAGTAGGTGTGCTTTACTTTTTAAATTTTTTTCGTTTTTGGCTCCCCAACCGGGGATCGAACCTGTGCCCCCTGCAGTAGAAGCAGAGTCCTAACCACTGGACCACCAGGGAATTCCCAGTAGCTGTGCTTTAGAAGGCAATCTGAATTATTATTTATGGTAATGAAGGGTTACAACTTCCAAGGGAAGTGATCACAGCCTAGTGTTTTAGACATGGTATCAGAATTGGTTTGTTATGAAATTACAGATGCTGATGTTAACCATAGCTAATATACTGCTTGTTGCATTGCAGGGAAATAAAATTGTTCGTGGATTCTTCCTCGAAGTCATTTAAAACTAGCTGTTAGCTGGTAGAGCAGTGATTTTTCAGTCTGAGAAACAGTTATGCAAGACAAGGCAGCTGAAAAACTACTTAGCTTAACCTAACACAGGGTTTGTTGCCAATATAAACTGCATTGCTAAACATTCCAGAAATCTTTGTTCACTTCCATGAAATTTTGCTCCCACTCACATATTCTGGACAGCAGAGCAGTTTGAGGTGGTCATCAGCTGTCTCATGTAGAAATGTTTCTCACAGCATCTGTGGAGGCAACGGTTTCCTGGTAGGACCTGACCAGGTGCGGTTTGGACCTTTCACCCTCCATGCCCAACATATCTACCCAGAGCCCAATACGTCTTTTCTTCCGGTGACCGATGCCTGATTACTGCTGTGGTACTTGGGGCCTCTGAGTAATTGTAGAGTTGGCCTGTGGTTGTCTTCCAGGAAATGGCAAGTACCACTTGCCCCAGTGTGTCCTGGCAGAATTCACTTGGGGACAACAGGAAACAATGCCATGTAAGGGCAACCGGCAGCAGCTGCTGCTTTTCTGTGGACAGCCGGAAGGTAGACCAGTGTGTCTCTTACACCATCTCTATGTCCCCTTCCTAAATCGATCGGATGTTTATCAGTGAGAGCTATGTGTGCATATACAGTGATCCTCCAAAGGACCTACATGAACTTTCACGCCAGAATCTGTATGCTTACTTTTGACCTTCTTCTACTTACAGTGACTCTGAGAATGTTTTTGCAGCTAACTTTTTCAGCAATATTGTCTTAGGGCCAAGTGTCACGGAAAGGTTTTCAAAGAGTTTCTCTGTTTTCATCATTTATTTGAAAGAACAGTGGCTTTATTAACTTGTGGCCAAAAATGGTTTTAAAATATATAACTCGGGGCTTCCCTGGTGGTGCAGTGGTTGAGAGTCCACCTGCCGATGCAGGGGACGTGGGTTCGTGCCCCGGTCCGGGAAGATCCCACATGCCGCGGAGCGGCTGGGCCCGTGAGCCATGGCTGCTGAGCCTGCGCATCCGGAGCCTGTGCTCCGCAATGGGAGAGGCCGCAGCGGTGAGAGGCCCGCGTACCGCAAAAAAAAAAAACAAAACCAACCAACCAACAAACAATGTATATATATATATATATATAAAACTCAATTCCCAGAATTAAATTTATCAGCTGAAGAAATCCAACTCTTCTCTGAGCTGTTAAATTTAGATATATAACGTGAAATTGGAGCAGAAGAACAGGAAGCGTCTGTTGTTTCATGGGGGAGGCGCTCCTCAGACAGGTTCTTCTCAGGTGTCCTCACCATCTATCGCTCTTGGCTACTTGCCCCACTTTCCTACCACAAGAGGAATTTAATAGGGTGCTGCAATGAGAAGGTAAGCCATAGCAGGAAAAGCCTTGGGATGCCCTAGAGTATGACGTGGCTATTAAAAGTAATAACTTAGAGCTACTCCAAATGATTTCCAGCAATTTCCACAACTTATTATTGCGTGAGGTAAACGAGGTGGGATATGGAGCCTCAGCGATGGTCTCTCCTGCGTGCGGGTTGCGCATTTGCCAGGGGCAATAGCTAAGTCACCTTAGCGAATGGGACTATATGCCGGTCGCATGCATCGCCTTCCTCCCTGACACAAAGCTACTTCACTCGCTTGCCCATTGTGCTGCCCGTGGACGGTGGTGCCGGGGAATGACTGATGTCACAGCTGGCCAGGGACTGGCTCAGTCATTTTGTCTACCTGGCTGTTCAGAGCCCCTTCCTTGTTGGTGCTCTTGGGTGGGTGTTGTGAGTTGTAAAGCTCTTCATATTTCATGGTTGTTCTCGCATGTCCAGTGATATGCCTGCTTCCTGGCCTTCCTTTTTCCTGATCGTCTAGTCTTTCTCCTTTTAGGCCTCGTAGTGGGTTTCACAGTTTCTCTTGGACATTCATGTCTGCCTAGAGCCTCCGAATGTGACCTTATTTGGAAATAGTATGTTTGTAGATGTAACTGGTTCAAAGTCTTGAGATGACATCAAGGTGGGCCCTAAGTCCAGTGACTGTTCTCTTGTAAGGAGAGGACACTGAGAGATACGAGGAGAAGGCGGCGAGGTCACGATACAGGCAGGGATTGAAGGGATAAGTCTAAAGCCAAAGAATGCTAAGCATTGCCAGCAATCACCGGAAGCTAGGAGGGAGGCTTGGGATGCTTTCTTCTGCAGAGCCTCCGAAAGAACCAGCCCTCCTGATACCTTGATTTCAGGCTTCTGGCCACCTTGAGCTATGAAGGGCTGTTTTTAAAAGGCCACCCGATTTGTGGCAGTTTGTATGGCAGCTCTAGGAAATTAGCATAGTCCCTAACCAGCAGACCAAGCATTTGCCACTGACCGCGAGTCCATGTATATTCTAACCTTGGGTTGCTTCTTTCTTCACTCGAAGTGGATGGTCAGGTACACGGCCTGAAGCACTACCCGCTTGGGGGACTTCCCTTATCATTAACTTTCAAGGCTACCCCTTGAACATTTATGATAGCAGATCTCGCTCATAAAATAAATTCGACATATGAAACTAAAATGTTCTGTATATTGAAAGATAGCTTTAAGAAAGTGAAAAAACTAAATGGAGGCAAAATATTTGCAACATCTTCGCAAAGAATTGATAGTAAGAATACGTAGGGCTTCCCTAGTGGCGCAGTGGTTGAGAGTCCACCCGCCGATGCAGGGGACACCGGTTCGTGCCCCGGTCCGGGAAGATCCCACATGCCGCGGAGCGGCTGGGCCCGTGAGCCATGGCCGCTGAGCCTGCGCGTCCAGAGCCTGTGCTCTGCAACGGGAGAGACCACAACAGTGAGAGGCCCGCGTACAGCAAAAAAAAAAAAAAAAAAAAGAATATGTAAGGCGCATTTACAACCTAATAAGAAGAACACAGTGAGATACAATTTTAAACCCAATCCATTAGTAAATTGAATATGTCTAATATCATCAAATATTGGAGAAAATGTGGATTAATAGACTAGCTTATACTTTGCTGGTGGGAGTATAAATTGTTCAACTACTTTGGAAAATAATTTGGCATTATCTTTTAAAGGTAGAGATTCATATACTCTATGATGAAGAATTTTACTCTTGGATATATACTCAAAAGAAATTCTTCCACATACATTAGGAGACATACACAAGAGTGTTCATGGAAGCATTCCTGTTTGAAACAGCAAAAACTTAGGGAAAATCCACACACCCAGTAATAGGAGAACTGATAAATGGTGGTATATTCAGACAATGAAATATTTTACTACAAAGAAAAATGAAGGTAAATGTAACCTAGAAATATAATTTGAGTAAAAAGTAAGCCCTCAACATTAGATATAACAATATACCCCCTCATTTTTAAAAAAAAGTTACAAATGACTAAAACTACCCAATGTACCTTAAAGAAATATTTATATTGTGTTAAAACTATCATTCTAAAAGACTAAGGGAATAATAGAAGTGACCGGATAGTGACTTCCAGTGGAGAGAGACGGGGTGCAAGAGAGGGAGGAGAACTTAGGTATACGTTAGAAATGATGAATGTTCTCATTTCCATGCCGGGTAGTACATATACAGGTATTTATTGTTTAACAAGAAAATATGAAAGTATAAATAAAGGCCATGCCTAGACCAAGGTTACACTGTGTCATGGACCAAGGATTATGATTAATCAAGTTTTAGGCACCTACTGTTGGAAACACAACAATTGGACTTTTATTGTGCAGAAATGTTCCTGGTTGTATCAGTATTGAGAGAAAGAAGAGTCCTGCACCTGGGACAGGAGGAGAGACAAAGTGGTGTCTGAAAGAGAAGGGGAAAGAAGCCCCAAGAAAGTCATAAACATGGCCTGAAGAGAAAGGTTTGTGAGAAATTCCCTGGGGGGGATGGTCCAGGAGCTTGGAAAACAGAGATGTTAAGGGGTCCATTTTAAGTTGTTTCCTGTTCTGAGCTCTGGTGTAAGTAACCTCCATTAACCGAAGTCCACAGTAAAGGTCTGCTACACAGATAAAATAAATGATAATAATAAACGTCTTCATCCATGACTCAGTTATCACACACACATTCATAGAGTTCCTACTGCATGGGGTACGGCACTAGGGATATAGCAGCAAACCAGGTAGGCCAAATGTCTGTCCTCATGAAGTCACTATATAATTTTTCAGCTGATGATAAATGCTAGGGCAAAATGAAGTAAAGGAGAGGGAGAGCCAGATGTGGGGTGATTTGTGTCAGTAGTGTTTGGGGTGAATGAGGAGAAAGCAAGTACGGGACGGCTACAGTGGGGTGAGAACACAGAAAGGGAGACAGTGAGTGGGGATTCAGAATTCAGCAGAAGCAGGAATTTGTGGTGACAGGCATCTAGGAGAGCACAAGTTCCCTTTACAACAAATCATAGGAACATCGGAGAAGCCTCTGTTTTTCCCATCATATGCAGAATGTGGTTTGCATTGCTTAGTTTGTAACTTAAGGGAAAAGTTAATTCCAAAAGTTGGAGAATTTCAGGCCACTGCCATTATACTTCCAACATTTCAACTATTAAGTTGTTTACCCTCTTTTGTATGAGTGGTTCTTTACCTATAGGAAGAGTAGGGAGGATGGATATTTGTACTTTGAAAAGTTTTCCAAGTAATTCTGCCTCCCAACATCCCACTCCCCCAATCTCACCTCCCTCCATTGGTGAACATTTCTTATATACAACAGTGATTCCTAATTTGGTTATCCTAGGGTATTTCAAGTAATCTCAGGTTACAACACTTTAACAAAGTAATAAGTAAAATTACTGATAACATTTTTTAAATTTTTATTTATTTATTTAATTTATTTTTGGCTGCGTCGGGTCTTAGCTGCGGCACACGGGATCTTTGTTGAGGCACGTGGGCTCTTTCGTTGCAGCGCGCGGGCTCTTCATCATGGTGCTCAGGCTTCTCTCTATTTGTGGCATGCAGGTTTTCTCTTCTCTAGTTGCGTCACGCAGGCTCCAGGGCGTGTGGACTCTGTAGTTTATGGCACGCAGGCTCTCTAGTTGAGGCACGTGAACTCAGTAGTTGTGACACGCGGGCTTAGTTGCCCCACAGCATGTGGGATCTTAGTTCCCTGACCAGGGATCGAACCTGCGTCCCTTGCATTGGAAGGAGGATTCTTTACCACTGGCCCACCAGGGAAGTCTCTGATAACATATTTAATTTAAAAAAAACCTAGCAGAGCACTTGTTTAAAAATAGTAGTATTCTTAAATGAAATGCCAGGATCCTCAGTGCCTCAATTTGAGAATCATTGTGTCATTTTTTTGATACTCTTTAATAATGGCCCCCTCTTCCCTGGCATTGTTTATTTGCAATGTATTGGAACTGAAACTGGGCAAAACAGTTAGATGAATGTTGAGTTAGCATAAAAGTCTCTCTTTTGGTCTTTCTATGTGTGTGTTTAAAATAACTCATTAAATGCTTACTACATGCCAGGAGCTATTTTAAGCTCTCCGTATGTATTATTTCATTGAATTCACAATATCCTCATGAGTTATATTCATTACTACCCCTACTTACAAGTGGGAAAACAAGGCACAGGTTTATGCAGCCAATAAGTACAGTGCTGGATTGTCACCAAGGCAGTCTGACTCTTGAGCCTGTGGCTTTAATTCATTTACAGTACTATCTTCAGTAAATACCAGTGCAGTTAATAGAATCATGTTCTAACATCACCCAACAGTCATGAAACTAGAACCCACAAAATACTCCTTCTCACAGAAAGTGCAGAAGTTCTTATTGACCCATCATTTTAAAGTTTCTTGTTAAAATTCTTCAAAAAACTTGCTACCTTGAATTTTCAAGGTTTTCCAAGTTCATGATTATCAGCTCATGAATGCCGGAAGAGAAGATGACTCATTGCTGCCTAAACTAAAGGGCAGCAGGTTCTTAGTGAAAACAGTCCAGGGTGAGTTGATGACTAATTCTAAATGCCACATAGAATATGTCCTTTTATTTTTAGGGGCTCCAGGAAACAAAGACATCCAGGTATAAGCAGAGTACAAACATCAGTGGGCTTTGCCAGACAGCATAACTTAAGCATTTTATTTTGAGTAGAAAGAACTCGGTCTTTGTGTCCTACAAATGTCACACTGTTTGCTTTCATACCATGTTCTTTCGTCTGCGGTTATTACTTCCTTCTCAAGTACACAGATAGAAACTTCTGCTTGTATGGAAAGCAGAAACTCCTATTTCCTTTCCCTACCACTTTCCATAGTAAAACAATAATTTTTTTTTAATCTCAAGTTTCCTTTCCTCTTTCGACAGCTATTTTAGTATTTCCAGGATTTGAACACATGCACACACACATCACAATCACCATCTCTTGAAAAAAAGTTTTAGGAGCTCATAATTTCTCTATTCTGAATTTTTTCCCTCAAATCCTGTAATAAAGTTATCCTTAAGATATAAGCGAGAACTGTTGGTGGGAATGTAAATTGATACAGCCACTATGGAGAACAGTATGGAGGTTCCTTAGAAAACTAAAAATAGAACTACCATATGACCCAGCAATCCCACTACTGGGCATATACCCTGAGAAAACCATAATTCAAAAAGAGTCATGTACCACAATGTTCATTGCAGCTCTATTTACAATAGCCAGGACATGGAAGCAACCTAAGTGTCCATCAACAGATGAATGAATAAAGAGGATGTGGCACATATATACAATGGAATATTACTCAGCCATAAAAAAAACGAAATTGTGTTATTTGTAGTGAGGTGGATGCACCTAGAGTCTGTCATACAGAGTGAAGTAAGTTAGAAAGAGAAAAACAAATACCCTATGCTAACACACATATATGGAATCTAAAAAAAAAATGGTTCTGAAGAACTTAAGGGCAGGACAGGAATAAAGACGCAGATGTAGAGAATGGACTTAAGGACATGGGGAGGGGGAAGGGTAAGCTGGGATGAAGTGAGAGAGTCGCAAGGACATATACACACTACCAAATGTAAAATAGATAGGTAGTGGGAAGCAGCCGCATAGCACAGGGATATCAGCTCAGTGCTTTGTGACCACCTAGAGGAGTGGGATAGGGAGGGTGGGAGGGAGACGCAAGAGGGTGGAAATATGGGGATATATGTATATGTATAGCTGATTCACTTTGTTATAAAGCAGAAACTAACACACCATTGTAAAGCAATTATACTCCAATAAAGATGTTAAATAAATAAATAAATAAAAATAAAGCAAGGATCCCCCTTACATGCTAACTCTCCAAACTCCACTTATGACCAATCTGCCCTCAATTACATCTCTATCCTTTCATCACCTTCCTATGTCTTCCCTGGCCTGGATTCTGTCTAAATTAAGGCAACAGGCCATGAGATGTTGAGTGTGTCCATCAGCATTTTATTGTTGTTAGGAAACTGAACTGTATCTACCTTTCCCGCATTGGCTTAAAAACAAGATGCATTTGTATTGAACCAACACTTTCCAGGTATGATTTTTTTCTGGAACATATTTTCATTAAACTACACATTTTCGTGTTTTTTAAAAAAAGATGTAAGCAAGATAAGCTGTTTACAATTAGTTAAACACATAGATGCTGTGAAACCTCTAATGACCACAGCATTAAGAATTGCGTCCCATGGGTAGATATTGTAGCTATTGAAACAAAACTAAAATGACAGAAACCACTAAACTTGTGGTGCAGGCTAACCTATTCCATCCTATTAAAACAATGATGATTGGGACTTGTGGTTGCCAAGGGGGAGGGAGAGTGGGGGAGGGATGGAGTGGGAAATTGGGGTGGGCAGATGCAAACTCTGTATGTAGAATGCATAAACAACAAGGTCCTACTGTATAGCACAGGGGACTATATTCAATATCCTGTGATAAACCATAATGGAAAAGAATATGAAAAAGAATGTGCACATATGTGTAACTGAATCACTTTGCTGTACAGCAGAATTTTTTTTTTAACATCTTTATTGGAGTATAATTGCTTTACAATGGTGTGTTAGTTTCTGCTTTATAACAAAGTGAATCAGTTATACATATACATATGTTCCCATATCTCTTCCCTCTTGCATCTCCCTCCCTCCCACCCTCCCTATCCCACCCCTCCAGGCAGTCACAAAGCACTGAGCTGATCTCCCTGTGCTATGCGGCTGCTTCCAACTAGCTATCTACCTTACGTTTGGTAGTGTATATATGTCCATGCCTCTCTCTCGCTGTACAGCAGAAATTAACACAACATTGTAAATCAACTATACTTCAATAAAACAAACAAAAGAGTATACTTTTGGAAAATAAGCCATTTTCCATTTTTTACAGAACTAGAACAAAATATCTTAAAATTTGTATGGAGACACAAAAGGCCCGAAATAGCCAAAGCAATCTTGAGAGAAAAAAACAGAGCTGGAGGAATCAGATGCCCAGACTTCAGACTATACTACAAAGCTACAGTGGGCTTCCCTGGTAGCGCAGTGGTTGAGAGGTCCGCCTGCCGATGCAGGGGACACGGGTTCGTGCCCCGGTCCGGGAAGATCCCACATGCCGTGGAGCGGCTAGGCCCGTGAGCCATGGCCGCTGAGCCTGCGCGCGGAGCCTGTGCTCCGCAACGGGAGAGGCCACAACAGTGAGAGGCCCGTGTACCGCAAAAAAATATATATATATATAGATACAGTAATCAAGACAGTATGGTACTGGCACAAAAACAGAAATATAGATCAATGGAACAGGATAGAAAGTCCAGAGATAAACCCATGAACCTATGGTCAACTAATCTATGACAAAAGAGGCAAGGATATACAATGGAGAAAAGACAGTCTCTTCCATTAGTGGTGCTGGGAAAACTGGACAGCCACATGTAAAAGAATGAAATTAGAACACACCCTAACACCATACACAAAAATAAACTCAAAATGGATTAAAGACCTAAATGTAAGGCCAGACACTATAAAACTCTAGAGGAAAACATAAGAACACTCTCTGATGTAAATCACAGCAAGATCCTTTTTGACCCACCTCCTAGAGAAATGGGAATAAACAAAAATAAACAAATGGAACCTAATGAAACTTAAAAGCTCTTGAACAGCAAAGGAAACTATAAGTAAGACAAAAAGACAACACTCAGAATGGAAGAAAATATTTGCAAACAAATCAACAAAGGATTAATCTCCAAAATATATAAACCACTCATGTAGCTCAATATCAAAAAAACAAACAACCCAATTCAAAAATGGGGAGAAGATCTAAGTAGACATTTCTCCAAAGAAGACATACAGATGGCCAAGAGGCACATGAAAAGCTGCTTAACATCACTAATTATTAGAGAAATGCAAATCAGAAAACTACAATGAGGTATCACCTCACACCGATTAGAATGGGCATCATCAGAAAATCTACAAATAAATGCTGGAGAGGGTGTGGAGAAAAGGGAATCCTCTTGCACTGTTGGTGGGAATGTAAATTGATACAGCCACTATGGAGAACAGTATAAAAATAGAATTACCATATGACCAGCAATCCCACTACTGGGCATATACCCAGAGAAAACCATAATTCAAAAAGACACATGCACCTCAATGTTCATTGCAGCACTATTTACACCAGCCAGGTCACAGAAGCAACCTAAAAGCCCAAGACAGATGAATGGATAAAGAAGATGTGGTACATATATACAATGGAATATTACTCAGACATAAAAAGGAACAAAATTGGGTCATTTGCAGAGATGTGGATGGACCTAGAGACTGTCATACAGATTGAAGTAAGTCAGAAAGAGAAAAACAAATATCATATATTAACACATATATGTGGAACCTAGAAAAATGGTACAGATGAACCAGTTTGCAAGGCAGAAATAGAGACACAGATGTAGAGAACAAACATATGGATACCAAGCTGGGAAAGCAGGATCGGGGTGGTTAAAAAAAAGGAAAAGGAAAATAAACCATTTTCCATATGTTGAGAACATTCTGAAAAAACACTCTAAATTAGTCCAATCAATCATGCTGAAATAAAGCTGTTAGAAAATGTTGAGAAAAAACAAAACAAAACGATGCTGACTGGGATTCACTCAATTGATTTCACAACCCATAATCAGTGATGGCTCACCCTTTGTAAAGCAAGTACCAAATGTGGCACCCCTGGCATCACAGGAAAGTGGTTTTCAACCTGGGCTGAACGACCTCTGGAACTTTTCAAAAGTACAAATTGTCAGGGTCTCACATAGGACCAAGTAAATTAGAACACTCAGGGAGTAGTGAGGAAAGTTTCTGAAGCTTTTCGCTTGACAGGTTTAGGAGGCAGCTGGTTAGGGAGAGTGACAAGAACGGGTTCATTTGTTACTGAGAAGTGAGATAAGTGAAGTGAGGGGTGAATCCAGGTTTTGTGGAGACTGAAGCTTGTACAAGTTTAGAATACTTTTTAAGAAAAATAATATAAAATTAGGTAAGAAAATAACTTTTCTTGTAGAATGAGAAAATTAAGCACAACAAATAACACATTTTTAAAAGCCGGCAAATCTCACAAATATGGAAAAACTCAAAAATATTTTTATTAACTGCCTTGTGTGGCTCTTAATACTTTCTATTTTATGTTTATTACATTCATACTCTTTGATGTATGTTTAGAGAGAATAGAATGACTAGTTGGTCTTTGCTTTAGCATAGTCGATTGACATTTATTTTTTATTGATGATTGTTGAGAAAAGTTTCTTCCAGCTTCACAACTTATTATTGGAAATGTCACATGAAAATTTCAGATTGCAGAAAATTTCAGATAGTTTTCCAGGGTTGCCATAACAAAACATCACAGACAGCGTGGTTTTAAACAACAGAATTTATTTTCTCACAGTTCTGGAGGCTGGAAGTCCAAGATCAAGGTGTTCTCCTGAGGCCTCTCTCCTTGGCTTACAGATGGCTGCCTTCTTGCTGTGTCCTCACAAGGTGACTTCTTGGTCTTTGTTGTCTGTGTTCTAATCTCCTCTTTTTATTAGGACACTAGTCAGATTGGGTTAAGCCTCACCCCAATGACCCCATTTTAACTTAATTATCTATTTAAAGGCCCTATCTCCAAATACAGTCATATTTTGCAGTACTGGAGGTTAGGATTTCAACATATGAATTATACAAATTTTGATGGGACACAATTCAACCTATAACATTGTCAAATCTGGAAAAACAGCTCTCATATTTCTTCCATTTATGAACATAAAGATTTCAGTTCATCAAAAATTTCCCTGTGCAGTTGTTGATTGTAAATACTCTGAATTAGTGACACTTTGATTAGTTTCGTGTCTATGTCCTCATATATTGATCTCTTGCTATATCTTTGTAGATGTCAAATAAGCAAAAAGAAAATCTAAACCATTTTCCAATAATTCACCTTTCCTTGTTATTTAGATTTTCAAACAATCTAAACACCTACTTGTTGCTTCTGTTTGAAATTTATCACTTTCTCTTAATAAACTATAGCTTTTAGTATGATTGGAAAAAGATTTTACGGTTCCCTTTTCAACATTAGATTAATTTCAATTTATCTCATCCTCATCTTTACTGCTTTTGTAAAGCAGAAAACTTTTAACCTTTTTAGTTATTTATTTTAAATTTAGTCACTTTAACTTTTCTTAGTTATTTATTAGATACATTTAAGTTATAAAAGAAGCTGTGCTTTATGCCAAAACCATATCAGTAGTTTGTAGTTCCTCACTTAAAATGAAAAACTATTAAACATCTTGCCAAATTGCAGTTGAACTTTGGTATACCATTTCCATAAAAATAATAATAATGCACGATGTTTTCATAATTGTGTATACTGCATCATTGAGTATATAATCTTGACAGGAGAGAACTTCTGCTTTGACAAGCTGTAGATGAGAACTGAATCCTCCACTGCCATTTTGCATGTCTGGTGTTGGAAGCATTTTTGCAGACTAACTTCTGTCTCCATGGATTTCAAACCTTGTTTCTCATTGACAGCGCACATGCTTCTGGGGCTGATTGCAACATGAGAGGTTCATTTCTTGAACTGGCTGTATCCTTGCAACTTCACGACGCTAGGTGAGTTGGCACAGTGCGTGGTAGTGGTATTCCAGGAAGCTGTCTCTACACTGAGAGAGCTAGCAGTAACTTCACTATACATGGAAATGACTGTGAGTCATGTAAATATATCCCACTCAACTCAAACTGAAGATCTCCCCATTTCACCTTTCACTTTAAATGGACTCCAGAAGTGCCTGTGGCCACACCAGTGAACCTAAGAGGAAGTCAGAGAGGAAAGAGACAGAGGTCTTCACTAATTGTGGTTAAAATATCTTACTTTTGTAGATTTCAAAATCATATGACGTGTGAATATATTTCTGGGGCCCCTTCCCGGGTTCTGGGGGGGGGTGTACAAGTGAGGGCACTGAACCTTCAGCATCACTGTATTCATGGAAAACTGACCCTGGTTGAAGTATCCAAGAGTTCTACTGTCCCTATACCATAAATGTCACTTAAGATTTCCACCCAGTAGAGTGGTTCCCCAGTGCTTGTCTTCAAGTCAGAGTTGGTTCATGACAAAGGTGTCAATAATATAAAATGAAATGAAAACGATAAAGACAATGTGATATATGCATACCATATATCGCTGTCAACTATTCCGTCTTGAGAAAGATGATCACTTTAAAATGTAATCTTTCCTATTAATTTGGTGTTAAAATATCCTTCCTTATTTGAAATTGGTGACAATAGAGAGTAAAGTTTAACTTATATATCTCAAGTAGCTGAATGAAGTGACCTACTGACTAGACTCTCTTAGTATCATTCACTTGTACATTGGAAGATGTCTGTCAAAATCCGTTTTAGTCTTCTCATCTTGACAGTGACTTATCAAGAAGTCTGCTCCTATTTCATTAGAGTACAGAGAAGTTTGTTTTCTTATTTTTATAGGGCTAATTTTGTCATTAAAATATGTAATTCAAACTTAAAGTTTTACAAAATTATTTGTGGAGTATACTTTTTCTGCTCTTTTGTAGTGTGCCTGTTTAAAACTCTCCTTCATTAATTTGCCAGCATCAGTGCAAGCTAGGATCATTTTAGAAATGTGGTTTTATAATGTACTGATTAAGTCAAAGCTTGCACTATGATATTGTGTCCTTCTACTATTTTCATCCTCTGACATGATGTTAGATACTGATGAAATGCAGCCCTGCTAAAAACAGCATCAACATTCCTGAATAATGAATCAATCGTTTCCTGATTGGCAACTTGGGCATGTTTATGACATTAATTATCACATATTTTCAAACTTTGAAGATGACTTTGGTATAGCTTCCCGCCCACTCAAACACAGCAGGCATCGATTTACAGACAATACAGACATAATTATAACCCTGACAAACCAGAGAGGATGGTAAATTTCCATTATAACTGAGCACTTTGGCAGTACTCCAAGTGAAGACCCTGACCTACCAAATCTAACCAGTTATTTCTTGTGGGGGCAGATTCTTGCCCCACTCTGTCTCTTCCACAGAAAACACATCCTTTGACATCAGTGAGAGGGTACTCTGCAGAAAAGAGGTTCAAGAATTAGCTTAGCTTGTGTGAAACAATACTTGCCTTGAGTAAACGCATCACTGAGAAATTTATTTATGTTTTCTTTTTTTTTAAACATCTTTATTGGAGTATAATTGCTTTACAATGCTGTGTTAGTTTCTGCTTTATAAAAAAGTCAATCAGTTATACATATACATATGTCCCCATGTCTCTTCCCTCTTGTGTCTCACTCCCACCCTCCCTATCCCACCCCCCTAGGTGGTCACAAAGCACCGAGCTAATCTCCATGTGCTAAGTGGCTGCTTCCCACTACCTATCTATTTTACGTTTGGTAGTATATATAAATCCATGCCACTCTCTCACTTCGTCCCAGCTTACCCTTCCCCCTCCCCGTGTCCTCAGGTCCATTCTCTACATCTATGTCTTTGTTCCTGTACTGCCCCTAAGTTCTTCAGAACCATTTTTTTTTTTTAGATTCCATATATATGTGTTAGCATAGGGTATTTGTTTTTCTCTTTCTGACTTACTTCACTCTGTATGACAGACTCTAGGTGCATCCACCTCACTACAAATAACACAATTTCGTTTTTTTTATAGCTGAGTAATATTCCATTGTATATATGTGCCACATCTTCTTTATCCATTCATCTGTCAATGGACACTTAGCTGCAATGAACATTGTGGTACATGACTCTTTTTGAATTACAGTTTTCTCAGGGTATATGCCCAGTAGTGGGATTGCTGGGTCGTATGGTAGTTCTATTTGTAGTTTTTAAAGGAACCTCCCTACTGTTCTCCATAGTGGCTGTATCAATTTACTTTCCCACCAACAGTGCAAGAGGGTTCCCTTTTCTCCACACCCTCTCCAGCATTTATTGTTTCTAGATTTTTTGATGATGGCCATTCTGACTGGGGTGAGATGATATCTCATTGTAGTTTTTTTTTTTTTTTTTTTTTTTTGCGGTACGCGGGCCTCTCACCGCTGCGGCCTCTCCCGTTGCGGAGCACAGGCTCCGGCCGCTCCGCGGCATGTGGGATCCCCCCAGAGCGCGGCACGAACCCGTGTCCCCTGCATCGGCAGGCGGACTCCCAACCACTGCGCCACCAGGGAAGCCCCTCATTGTAGTTTTGATTTGCATTTCTCTAATTAGTGATGTTGAGCATCCTTTCACGTGTTGGCTGGCAATCTGTATATTTTCTTTGGAGAAATGTCTATTTAGGTTTTCTTCCCATTTTTGGATTGAGCTGTTTGTTTTTTTGATATTGAGCTGCATGAGCTGCTTGTATATTTTGGAGATGAATCCTTTGTCAGTTGCTTCATTTGCAAATATTTTCTCCCATTCTGAGGGTTGTCTTTTCATCTTGCTTATGGTATCCTTTGCTGTGAAAAACCTTTTAAGTTTCATTAGGTCACACTTGTTTGTTTTTGTTTTTATTTCCATTTCTCTAGGAGGTGGGTCAAAAAAGATCTTGCTGTGATTTATGTCATAGAGTGTTCTGCCTATGTTTTCCTCTAAGAGTTGTATAGTGTCTGGCCTTATATTTAGGTCTTTAATCCATTTGGAGTTTATTTTTGTGTATGGTGTTAGGGAGTGTTCTAATTTCATTCTTTTACATGCAGCTGTCCAGTTTTCCCAGCACCACTTGTTGAAGAGGCTGTCTTTTCTCCACTGTATATTCTTGCCTCCTTTATCCAAGATAAGGTGACCATATGTGCATGGATATATCTCTGGGCTTTCTATCCTGTTCCATTGATCTATATTTCTGTTTTTGTGCCAGTACCATACTGTCTTGATTACTGTAGCTTTGTAGTATAGGTTGAAGTCAGGGAGCCTGATTCCTCCAGCTCCATTTTTCTTTCTCAATATTGCTTTGACTATTCGGGGTCTTTTGTATTTCCATACAAATTGTGAAATTTTTTGTTTTAGTTCTGCGAACTATGCCACTGGTAGTTTGATAGGGATTGCATTGAATCTGTAGATTGCTTTGGGTAGTAGAGTTATTTTCACAATGTTGATTCTTCCAATCCAAGAGTATGGTATATCTCTCCATCTGATTGCATCATCTTTAATTTCTTTCATCGGTGTCTTATAGTTTTCTGCATACAGGTCTTTTGTCTCCTTAGGTAGCTTTATTGTTAGGTATTTTATTCTTTTTGTTGCAATGGTAAATGGGAGTGTTTCCTTAATTTCTCTTTCTGATCTTTCATTGTTAGTGTATAGGAATTCAAGAGTTTTCTGTGCAGTAATTTTGTGTCCTGCTACTTTACCAAATTCATTGATTAGCTCTAGTAGTTTTCTGCTGGTATCTTTAGGATTCTCTATGTATAGTATCATGTCATCTGCAAACAGTGACAGCTTTACTTTTTCTTTTCCAATTTGGATTCCTTTTATATCTTTTTCTTCTCTGATTGCTGTGGCTAAAACTTCCAAAACTATGTTGATAATAGTGGTCAGAGTGGACAACCTTGTCTTGTTCCTGATTTTAGAGGAAATGGTTTCAGTTTTTCCACATTGAGAATGATGTGGGCTGTGGGTTTGTCATATATGGCCTTTATTATGTTGAGGTAAGTTCCCTCTATGCCTACTTTCTGGAGGGTTTTTGTCATAAATCGGTGTTGAATTTTGTCAAAAGCTTTTTCTGCATCTATTGAGATGATCATATGGATTTTCTCCTTCAATTTGTTACTATGGTCAGTCACATTGATTGATTTGCATATATTGAGGAATCCTTGCATTCCTGGGATAAACCCCACAGTCTCTAAGACTGTCCTCAATTCTTTTCATTCTTTTTTCTTTATTCTGCTCTGCAGTAGTTATTTCCACTATTTTATTTTCCAGGTCACTTATCTGTTCTTTGCCTCAGTTATTCTGCTATTAATTCCTTCTAGAGAATTTTTAATTTCATTTATTGTGTTGTTCATCACTGTTTGTTTGCTCTTTAGTTCTTCTAGGTCCTTGTTAAAGGTTTCTTGTATTTTCTCCATTCTATTTCCAAGATTTTGGATCATCTTTACTATCATTATTCTGAATTCTTTTTCAGGTAGACTGCCTATTTCCTCTTCATTTGTTAGGTGTGGTGGGTTTTTATCTTGCTCCTTCATCTGCTGTGTATTTCTCTGTCTTCTCATTTTGCTTATCTTACTGTGTTTGGGGTCTCCTTTTCAAAGGCTGCCTATTTGTAGTTCCCATTGTTTTTGGTGTTTGCTCCCAGTGGCTAAGGTTGGTTCAGTGGGTTGTGTAGGCTTCCTGGTGCAGGGGACTAGTGCCTGTGTTCTGGTGGATGTGGCTGGATCTTGTATTTCTGGTGGGCAGGACCACATCCGGAGGTGTGTTTTGAGGTGTCTGTGACCTTATTATGATTTTAGGCAGCCTCTCTGCTAATGGGTGGGGTTGTGTTCCTGTCTTGCTAGTTGTTTGGCATAGGGTGTCTAGCATTGTAGCTTGCTGGTTGTTGAGTGGAGCTGGGTCTTAGCATTGAGATGGAGATCTCTGGGAGAGCTTTGCCGTTTGATATTACATGGGGCTGGGAGGTCTCTTGTGCACCAATGTCCTGAGCTTGGCTCTCCCATCTCAGAGGCACAGGCCTGACACCCGGTCAGAGCACCAAGACCCTGTCAGCTGCTCAGCTCAGAAGAAAAGGGGGGAAAGAAAGAACGAAAGAATGGCAGGAAAAAATAAAATAAAGTTAATAAAATAAAAGACAATTATTAAAAATTAAAAAATAATGAAAAAAAGAAAGGAAGAAGAGAGGATCCAAACCAAAAAACAAATCCATGAATGATAATAAGTGAGAAAAATGATACTAAAACAAACAAACAAACAAAAAATACGGACATACAGAACCCTAAGACAAATGGTAAAACCAAAGCTATACAGACAAAATCACACAAAGAAGCATACACACACACACTCATAGAAAGAGAAGAAGGACATACATATATATGGAGGAAGAGAGCAACCAAATCAATAAACAAATCTACCTATGATAATAACCTCTAAATAGTAAACTAGGATAAACATAAAATGAGAAACAATTTAGATGCAGAAAGGAAACCTCAAGTCTACAGTTGCTCCCAAAGTCCACTGCCTCAATTTTGGGATGATTCGTTGTCTATTCAGGTATTCCACAGATGCAGGTACATCAAGTTGATGGTGGAGATTTAATCTGCTGCTCCTGAGGCTGCTGGGAGAGATTTCCCTTTCTCTTCTTTGTTCACATGGCTCCTGGGATTCAGCTTTGGATTTGGCCTGGTCTCTCCATGTAGGTCGCCTGAGGACGTATGTTCACGCTCAGACAGGACGGGGTTAAAGGAGCAGCTGATTCGGGGACACTGGCTCACTCAGGCGGGGGGGAGGGAGGGGCACGGATGCAGGGTGAGCCTGTGGCTGCAGAGGCCAGTGTGACATTGCACCAGCCTGAGGCACGCCGTGCGTTCGCCCAGGGAAGTTGTCCCTGGATCATGGAACCCTGGCAGTGGCGGGCTGCACAGGCTCCCAGGAGGGGAGGTGTGGATAGTTACCTGTGCTCGCTCACAGGCTTCTTGGTGGCTGCAACAGCAGCCTTAGTGTCTCATGCCTGTCTCTGGAGCTCGTTTAGGTGGTGCTTTGAATCCCCTCTCCTCGTGCACCCCAAAACAATGCTCTCTTGCCTGTTAGGCAGCTCCTGACCTTTGCCCAGCCTCCCTCCCGGCTAGCTGTGGCGCACTAGCCCCCTTCAGGCTGTGTTCACACAGCCAACTGCAGTCCTCTCCCTGGGATCCGACCTCTGAAGCCCGAGCCTCAGCTCCCAGCCCCTGGCTGCCTCCGGTGGGTGAGCAGACAAGCTTCTCGGGCAGGTGAGCGCTGGACAGCACTGATCCTCTATGCGGGAACCTCTCCGTTATGCCCTCTGCACCCCTGTTGCTGCGCTCTCCTCCATGGCTCCAAAGCTTCCCCCCTGCCACCCCCTGTCTCTGTCAGTAAAGGGGCTTCCTAGCGTATGGAAACTTTTCCTCCTTCACAGCTCCCTCCCAGAGGTGCAGGTCCCAACCCTGTTCTTTTCTCTGTTTTTTCTTCTTCTTTTACACTACCCAGGTACTTGGGGAGTTTCATGACTGTTGGGAAGTCTGAGGTCTTCTGCCAGCATTCAGTAGGTGTTCTGCAGGAGTTGTTCCACATGTAGATGTATTTCTGATGTGTTTGTGGGGAGGAAGGTGATCTCCCCGTCTTACTCCTCTGCCATCTTGAAGGTCTCCCCTATTTATGTGTTCTAACTTTGACAGTGTTTTAATTTTTGATAGAAATAGTTTACTTTGTGATGGTCTTTGGTACAGTACAGTCTCTTCTGAACATTCTGCATGTGTGCATGTTAATTTGCTGTAATTTCCGTGTCCACTGATTTGGTGCCCACATCTATTCTGTCTGCCAATCTGCTCCTGTTGCCACCTCCACACCAGAACACAGAAGGGCCACAGTCCCAGTAGAGGTGGGCATTTCACTAATGCTCACTAGGTGGTAGCAGAAGGAGTAGTCACAGGAGGTGGGGGCTGGAAAAAAGAGCGTTGAGACAGCAGATTGGAAAATACTACCATGGGCTTTCACTCAGTGAGATCTACCATGTGAATCATGGTAGAGTTACATGCCAGGACATTTTATGTGTAATTACCTTTTCTATAGAGAAAGGGGGGAAAACCTAATAACAATAATAGTATTGGGTTTGCCAAAAGGTTTGTTTGTTTGTTTTCCATAAGATGGCTTTAGTAGCACTTAGTTGTCTTTAACTTCATTCAAAAAAATTTTGTTTGGGACTTCCCTGGTGATACAGTGGTTAAGAATCCACCTGCCAATGCAGGGGACACGGGTTCGATCCCTGATCCAGGAAGATCCCACATGCCGTGGAGCAACTAAGCCCCTGAGCCACAATTACTGAGCCTGCACTCTAGAGCCCGCGAGCTACAACTACTGAGCCCACGTGCCACAACTACTGAAGCCTGCACACCTAGAGCCCATGCTCCACAACAAGAGAAGCCACCTCAATAAGCTCGCCTAGCGAAATGAAGAGTAGCCCCTGCTTGCCGCAATGAGAGAAAGCCCCTGCACAGCAATGAAGACCCAATGTAGCCAAAAATAAAATTTAAAACTTTAAAAAAACAATTTTGTTAGATTGTATGTGACAGCTGTCATATCAGCGTGCATTTTAAAAAAGACTTATCAAAATCGGTGAATTTTTGTGTAGCCATTTTAATATTGAAGATGGAAGGAAAAAAAGCAACATTTTCAGCATATCATGCCTTATTATTTCAAGAAAGGTAAAAAAGCAACCGAAATGCAAAATAACAGATTTGTGTAGTGTATGGAGAAGGTGCTGTGACTGATCAAAAGTGTCAGTAATGGTTTGAGAAGTTTCATGCAGGAGATTTCTTGCTGGACGATGCTCCATGGTCGGGTAGACCAGTTGAAGTTGATAGCGATCAAATTCAAACAATAATTGAGAACAATCAACGTTATACCATGCAGGTGATAGCCGACATACTCAAAATATCCAAATCAAGTGCTGAAAATCATTTGCAACAGCTTGGTTATGTTCATCGCTTTGACATTTGGGTTCCACATTAGTTAAGCAAAAAAAACCCTTTTGACCATATTTGCACATGCGATTCTCTACTTAAATGTAATGAAAAGATCCCGTTTTCAACACAAATTGTGACAGGTGATGAAAAGTGGACACTGTACAATTATGTGGAACGGAAGAGATCGTGGGGCAAGCGAAATGAACCACCATCAACCACACCAAAGGCCGGTCTTCATCCAAAGAAGGTGATGTTGTGTATATGGTGGGATTGGAAGGGAGTCCCCTATTATGAGCTCCTTCCGGAAAACCAAACAATTAATTCCAACAACTACTGCTCCCAGTTAGACGAACTGAAAACACCACAAAAAGCGTCCGGAATTGGTCAACAGAAAATGCAGGAGACAAGCTTCAAGATGGCGGAAGAGTAAGACGCGGAGATCACCTTCCTCCCCACAAATACATCAGAAATACATCTACACGTGGAACAACTCCTACAGAACACCTACTGAACGCTGGCAGAAGACAGACCTCCCAAAAGTCAAGAAACTCCCCACGTACCTGGGTAGGGCAAAAGAAAAAACAGAGACAAAAGAATAGGGACAGGACCCACACCTCTGGGAGGGAGCCGTGAAGGAGGAAAGGTTTCCACACACTAGGAAGCCCCTTCACGGGCGGAGACTGCGGGTGGCATAAGGGGAAGCTTCGGAGCAACGGAGGAGAGCACAGCAACAGGGGTGCGGAGGGCAAAGCGGAGAGATTCCCGCACAGAGGATCAGGGCCGACCGGCACTCACCAGCCTGAGAGGCTTGTCTGCTCACCCACCGGGGCGGGCAGGGCTGGGAGCTGAGGCTTGGGCTTCGGTCGGAGCGCAGGGAGAGGACTGCGGTTGGCGGCGTGAACACAGCCTGAAGGGGTTAGTGCGCCACGGCTAGCCGGGAGGGAGTCCGGGGAAAAGTCTGGACCTGCTGAAGAGGCAAGAGACTTTTTCTTGCCTCTTTGTTTCCTGGTGCGCGAGGAGAGGGGATTAAGAGTGCTGCTTAAAGGAGCTCCAGAGACGGGCGCGAGCCGCAGCTATCAGCACGGATCCCAGAGACATTCCATCCAAAAACAAGAGATTACACTTTCTTCTCAAGTGCTCATGGAACATTCTCCAGGATAGATCATATTTTGGGTCACAAATCAAGCCTTGGTAAATTTAAGAAAATTGAAATCGTATCAAGTATCTTTTCTGACCACAGCGCTATGAGACTACATATCAATTACAGGAAAAAATCTGTAAAAAATACAAACACATGGAGGCTAAACAATACACTACTTAATAACCAAGAGATCACTGAAGAAATCAAAGAGGAAATCAAAAAATGCCTAGAAACAAATGACAATGAAAACACGACGACCAAAAACCTATGGGATGAAGCAAAAGCAGTTCTCAGAGGGAAGTTTATAGCAATACAATCCTACCTAGAGAAACAAGAAACATCTCAAATAAACAACCTAACCTTACACCTAAAGCAATTAGAGAAAGAAGAACAAAAAAGCCCCAAACTTAGCAGAGGAAAGAAATCATAAAGATCAGATCAGAAATAAATGAAAAAGAAATAAAGGAAAAGACAGCAAAGATCAATAAAACTAAAAGCTGGTTCTTTTGAGAAGATAAACAAAATTGATAAACCATTAGCCAGACTTATCAAGAAAAAAGGAAGACTCAAATCAATAGAATTAGAAATGAAAAAGGAGAGGTAACAACTGACACTGCAGAAATACAAAGGATCATGAGAGATTACTACAAGCAACTATATGCCAATAAAATGGACAACCTGGAAGAAATGGACAAATTCTTAGAAATGCACAGCCTTCCAAGACTGAGCCAGGAAGAAATAGAAAATATGAACAGACCAAATACAAGCACTGAAATTGAAACTGTCATTAAAAATCTTCCAACAAACAAAAGTCCAGGACCAGATGGCTTCACAGGAAAGTTCTATCAAACATTTAGAGAAGAGCTAACACCTATCCTTCTCAAACTCCTCCAAAATATAGCAGAGGGAGGAACACTCCCCAACTCATTCTACGAGGTCACCATCACCCTGATATCAAAACCAGACAAAGATGTCACAAAGAAAGAAAACTACAGGCCAATATCACTGATGAACATAGATGCAAAAATCCTCAACAAAATACTAACAAACAGAATCCAACAGCACATTAAAAGGATCATTCACTATGATCAAGTGGGCTTTATACCAGGAATGCAAGGCTTCTTCAATATACGCAAATCAATCAACGTGATACACCATATTAACAAATTGAAGGAGAAAAGCCATATGATCATCTCAATATATGCAGAGAAAGTTTTCAACAAAATTCAACACCCGTTTATGATAAAAATCCTCCAGAAAGTAGGCAGAGAGGGAACTTTCCTCAACATAATAATAATAATAATATTAATAATAATAATTTGAATCTTATAGTAACCCTGTGAAGTAGGCATAAAAGGCATTGTTATTATTCACTCCACCTCACCTCTGAGAATGAGATGACTGAGGTTCAGAAAAGTTAAATGGTTTACTAAAATTTACAAAGCTAAGAATGTGGTATCATCGTCATCATTGTCATAGAAGCTACCATTTGTCTCATACTTATTATATGCCAGGCGCTGCTTTATGTGGATAGTTCTTTTAACTTAAGATAGCATTTTGCTGAGACAAAAATAACCAAAGGTGTGCTCCATTTTCACTATATAAAACTGCCGTTTGTAACAGTGAATGTCAGACATTCAAAAGCAGCTCTGCAGTCTATTTGATGTGAGAAAGCCGAATATCAGATTTACATTTCCTGAAAGCAACGGTTCCTATGACCTCTTACCTCATAGTTAAACCTACTTTAAAAAGACTTTTGAGAAAAACATTTATTTAAATTTGTTGTTCTGTCCAAATTCTTTCATTCATCTTTCAGTTGAGCTGACGAATCTCATGATTTCGTGCAGAATTTGTAGACAAAAATGGAACAAATACATGTTCCCATTTAAGGTTGCCTTTGTCCTTTAACATAAAGCAGTAATTCAGCCACTAACATGAAAATAGTTCAATTATGCAAAGAGGCCCAAAGGAAAACTTTACGGTTGATTTTCTGAAGGTTTGCTCTCTCTGCTGTGAGTAGGTTATTCCACCTAAAAATACATTGGAACTACTCATATAATTTCAGGATGAAGAGATAACTTTATACTCTTCCTTTGGATCTTGGTGTGTTAAAACATTATAATATATAAAAACAGAGATACTTTACTTCACCAAGCACCAGCTCGAAATGTTTAATTTCAACATCTTGTTCACTTATTGCAGAAGTCAGCACATCTGTAGCAATCATGTCACCACTCTCTCAATCCTGGGGGGACATTGCTAATTGTGAGAAACATGTGCTTCCGCTAAATCAGGACTCAAAGCAGCCTCCAAGCTTGTACTCTAGCCAATACTAATCAACCCCAGTTGGCACCTACAAAGAAACCTAAATCTGAATAAGATCAGCTATTGTATCAAAGTCCACATCCTGGTTGAGATATTGTATTACAGTTTTGTGGGATATTACCGCTGGGGAAAACAGAGTGAAGGGTACTCCAGAGCTATTTTTACTGACAAAACAAGGTGTTTCCCTACACCAACCAATTCTCCTACGCCAGCTGGATGTCATGCAATTCAATTCAATTCTGACACTCTTACCTGAGGTTAGCATCAGATCCCACAAATGAAGGGCTCAGTTTCATAAGTTCAACCCACTACAGAAACCAATCACAAGTCCCAGGACTCCCATAAGTTCTGGCTGAACAACTATAAGTCAGGGGTTCCCACGACCCTCTCCTCAGGTTCGATTATTTGTTAGAACTGCTCACAGAACTTAGGCACCATACTTACTGGTTTATTATAAAGGATAGGACTCAGATGCAGCCAAATAGAAGAAATGCATAAGGCAAGGTACGGGAACGGGGTGAAGGGAGCTTCCATGACCTTGCCGGGTGTACCACCCTCCCAGTACCTCGATTTTTCACTAACTTCTGTGAACCCTGTGATTTACTGGTATTTATGGAGTTTCCATCATGTAGGAATGATTAAGTCATTAGCCATTGGTGATTAGCTCAATCTTCAGCCTGTCTCTCGTCTCTTGAGATTTGCAGCGCTCTGATCATGCCTTGGTCTTTCTTGTGACCAGCATCGATCTGAAGCTATCCAGGAGCCCCCAGCCCCCAGCCATCTCATTAGCGTACAGAACACACACAACTCACTGGGAAGATCCAAAGGCGTTAGAAGCTGTGTGCCAGAAATCGGGGACAGAGTCCATGTATTATTTCTTACTGTCGCAGACACACGAGATCTCTGTTTTATTTCTTACAACTGCATATGAATCGACAGTTACCTCAAAACAAAAAGATGACTTTAAGAAATCTATTTGTCACTTGGGATTTGCAATACTTTCAAAGAGAATCTCTCTAATGTGATAACAGAATGACCATTTTCATTAAATCAGACAGTTGTAGAGCAGGCAAGGCACTAGCTCGTCTAGTTCAGCTCCTTTACTGCAGAATGAAGAAACGGAGGCCAAGGGAAATTAAATGACTGTTGCTGTGATGCCAGAATCTGTTTGTACACGTAATACCTTAAGTGGAAAGAAGAAGGAAACTGACCTTTGTTAGGTGATTATTTTGTGGCAGACACTGTGCTAAAGAAGTTTATATACACGATCCCGTTTCACTTCCCAAGAATTCTTGTAGGTATTATTTCCATTTTACAACTGAGGAAATTGAAGCTTGTCATAAGTCATAAAATTAGCAAGGGATGGGGCCTGGATTCAAACTCCTTGTGAATCTAGAGCAGTCAGTGTTCTGCTACACATTTTAAAACTTTCCCTACTAGAATCCATTATAAAAAATAAATATTACGTTGTAACCCAAATACACATACAAACTGAATCGTTTTTTTTTTTTTCAAATACCCTTACTAGGTATGATGCTCTGTTCTATTCTTTCATGAAAAATACACTAAAATTGATTTTATGATCCATTAATGGGGGTTGCGACCTACAGTTTGAAAAACACAACATGTTATTTTCCCTTTCCTGTGACCATTCCATTAATATTGTGGAAGAATCTTTCTTTTCCATGCTAACCAACAGTCCTCTTTTTAGCTTTGCTCAGATCTTACGAGCCAAAATTAAAGGGGAAGTTGTCTTAGTTAGTCTTTGCTCATTTAAATTTATAATAGCTCGTGCAAAACATCATAGCATAATTCTTCCTGTGGCTTTAGGCATTTTACCACCCACATCCCGCACTTCTCTCTCTCTCTCTTTCTCTCTCACTCTCTCTCTCTCTTTCTCTCTCTCTCTCTCTTTCTTCCTGGCTACGTCCCTGTGAGGGAGCAGATAGACCCATTCAAATTGAACCCTGTCATTTTCTGAACTGATAGGTGGTTTGTTGTTTGAGGAGACTCCAAGGCTATGTCTATAAGAGGCAAATGTAGGCAAGTTATCCACTGATTTACATTTGGCTTAAAAACTTCTCTGAGTGGGTGTGTTGGGTGGTAGTAGTGGTGGAGTTGGCCTACGTATCATTTACCCTGGCACTCCTCCATAGGGCAGGGTGTGCTTGGGTGACCTGGCATTCCCAGCTCATTTCCTGGTGGATGCCATGATGTACCTACTGGGGACACCTATATCACCCATTTACAACCCTTCCTTGGGTAATGATATATCAGGGCCTTCAGTTTCCTGGCCCATGTGGGATTACTCTGAGAGCCCAGAAATGCCATAGGTCTGTCAGTGGTTGTGTTAGATTTTGATAACTGCTGGAACTGATTTAGCCTCCTGGGTGTCAGGGACTGAGTTAAACACGTCACACACATATCTTGTTGAATCCTCAGAGCAGTCCTATGATGAGGATATTATTACATCACTTCATATTAGCCAAAAGGCTAGGTAGGTAGGTGGCTTTTGCTCAGTAAGCACTTAAAGGGCAGGGAAGGGTTGCATTAGAAAACGTAATGGGAAAGGAAGGTGTACAGATGATATTTATACACAGACACACACACACACACATCAAAAATCAAGTTTTGAGGCGTTTTGGTGTCCAAGTTAAGCCTGTCCTGCTTCCTTCCTTTTCTGGCCTTGATTATCTGGGCTCTGTCATCATCTGTTTCAGCCAGCACGATGACAATTTAAATCCTAGAATCTGCTATGCTTGGCTCTTCTCATTTAGAAAAGAAGATTGAAATTGGCTCTTAGATCTGAGCTTACTTTTCTGTCACAGGCAGACTCAACCTTCAGGTGGAAGATAGTTCAGTTTTCCTGTTGGCCGTGGTTCTCAAATACCAGTGCACACAGGAATAAACTAAGAAACATCTTAAAATGCAGATTTCTGAGCTCTGCTTAGTTAGATTTTGAGATCCTTGAGATCTGTATTTTAAACAAATTTAGATTTAACAGTGTGAATCGAGGTGATTCAGAGTCAAGTGACCTAGGAGCCACGTTACGAAAAATGTTAGTCCGAGGTCTTATGAGATGTACGCAGGAGTAATCCACACTGTGGGCTTGCTTCCTTGTTAGTCCCGTCTTCAAAATTGTCTTAGGGAGGACCTCAAATATTCTGCTAAAGACAGTAACTATAATATACATATAATATTTATTAATATTATATTTATTCATAACAACCATGGATAGAGAGTTAAACAGTGCTTCCAAGCTACCTAGAAGTGTTCTCAGCCATATCTAATCAACCAGGATACAGGTCCCCTGCAGAAATGTGGGGTTCTCCAGCATCAAGGCTGGAGAATCTTCTCTGTCTGTGCAGAGATTATTCGTGCTCTTTCATATCCACGTGTTCCTCCACATTTCCCAGCTTCCCTTGGAGTTGGTTTGGCCCTGTGACTGGGTCCTGGCCAATGGAATGTGGACAAAAGCAAAGAACCATTTCCAGGCCTGATTCCTAAAATACCCAGCATAGTCTTTCACTCTCTTTTTCTTTCCTCCCCCAACTTCAGATAGGTAATGCCAGGGTGAGATTGAAGCTGCAGGATGATAGAAAAATAGGATGGAAACAGCCCGGGCTCCTGGGTCATTGTCTACAGGAGAGCTACTTTGAATGGTGACACAAGCAGCAGTAAGCCTCTATTGTACTAAGCCCCCACATTTGGGGCTAATTTATTGTAGCAGCACTGTCTAACCTCTCCTAACACTGCTGTTATTAACAACTGATTGATAGTCATGATGGAAATATTTCCTTTACTTTGGCAGAACAGACTAATTTGAACTGAACTCCCCATTGTACCAATAACCTAGCAGAACAAAGCCTGGGCAATCTTACCATTGCCCCTTCAAACCAATAGCCCACACAGAACTATTCCAACCAAATATTTGCTGAAAAGTATAAAAGTTAGTCCTGTTTAGCATGCAAGGAATAGCTACCCACTTTTTCTTTTTTCTTTTTTTTGATAGATAAGAAGTGGATTTATTTAGAGAGAAACACAGACAGAGTGTGGGCCATCTCAGAAGGTGAGAAAGGTACCAGGGTATGGGGTTGTCAGTTTTTATAGGGGTGGGTAATTTCATAGGCTAGTGAGTGGGAGGAGTATTCCAGCTACTTTCGGGAAGGGGGGGGATTTCCAGGAATTGGGCCACCGCCCACTTTTTGATCCTTCTGGTCGGCCTTGGAACTGTCATGGCGCCTGTGGGTGTGACATTTGGCTTGCTGATGTGTTACAGTGAGGTATACTGAGGCTCCTCAAGGTCTAGTGGAAGTCGACTTGTCCGCCATCTTGGACCCATTTGGTTCCAATCAGTTTATGTCATGTCCATGGGCTATGTCATTCTTTCAAAGGCTATGCCCTGCCTCCTTTCCCCCCGTTTCATTCCCCTCTCAGAGATTTTACTCCCATATTCTTATGGGAAGCAAAAGGGCAATAGTCCGTCTTCTGTAACTACTTCAAGGCTGAGTAGGGACATCGACTCTGCCTGTCAGGGAGTAAAAATCTCTGGATGCCTGACCTAGGGGCCCCAAGGGCAGGACAGCTTCTTGTTTTGAGTTGTTATGGGTGGAATCCTTGCATGGTCATCATCTTGATGTGGAACTGGTTGTAACTGCTTCCACAGCCTTTCTATGAATCTCCCTGATGACGAAGTGCTTTTTGTAAGAGCATAGAGTACAAGAATAACTATAAATGACAAAAGACTTAAAAGACATAGTTAAACATCTGATTACAGTGTAATCAATAAACAAACTTGGTTACAAGTTTCTGGCCCTATGCCTCAAACTTGATCACAAACCAACCTTTTCTTTACTGCTTCATCAACAGAAAATTATGAACTCCCTCAAATCTCAGAAAGAAATGGTGTCCATGAATTAAATGGTTCTTACAATCAACAGCTGCTACATAATCTATGGCAAAATAGAAACTAACACGGCATCTGAAAAGATGAAAAATAATGAAAACCTAAGAAGGTACTGCTACCACTCATCAAATTTCTTAAGAATGCGATCACTTAACTTGGCCCATTATCTTTCCCATAAATGTTGAATGTTGACTTTATTTACTAAGCTGAGAAAAATTGGTTTTCTTTCTGTGTGTGCTGGAGCAGTGTTTTCCAGATGCCCGTCATGACCTGTCAATTCGGGGAGTTGAAACAATTATAAGCAGCATTATAAAAGAAACATAAGAGACATTATCGAAGTGTGTCACAAATAGTAAGGGTAAGTATTATATTTTATGAAAGTTGTTTCTGATTAAGCACACACACGCAATTCTTGTTATCAAGGTAGTTATGCTTTACTTAGTTGCCTTGAGCAGTGAATTAGCAAATACTGAATCATTGCTCCTAGAAGACATACAGGGTTAGGTTCCTGTGAACCTCTGGTCACATTTTCATCCACTGATCAATACATAACCTTGTTTTATGTGTGTTTCTGTTTAAAGACACCTTATTAATAAACACGTTTTATTTATTCATTGACATTAAACTCACGGCCAACAGCACTATAACTTATGCCTTAACAAAGCTCATCTAACATGTATTTCCTCCATATGACACATCACAGCCTTTCTTGCACTCTGGAACACTAGATAGCACTTCAGCACTATGCTTGGGAGCCATTTTAGGCAATGAAATCACCAACAAAAAGCACAAAATACAAAAATGTGGCACTAAATAGACCAAAAAGGACATGCTTACAGTATGAGAGTTGAAATTAGAAGGCTGTTACCTTGTTTGACCTCAGCTAGGAATTTGCATATAAGGCAACTCAATTTTTTTGATGCTCTGTGCAAGCACATGTCGATTGGCCATAAAATGACTGTAAATATTGATTTTGGGGTTACAAATAAACAATAAGGACAGAAAACATATCAGTGGTTGCTAGTTGCTTTTTTTTTTCAACTATTTCTTTTAGATCTATCCATGTTGATATACAGAGTTCTAGTTCATTCCTTTTTAACTGCTACATAGTTATTCCGTCATATAAATATATCATTCTTCATTTACCTGGTCCCCTACTGATGGACGTTTAGGTTGTTGCATTTTTTGCTAACACAACAAACAGCAAAATGAATATCATTGTGCGTATTTTTCAAAATGAAAAAAAAAATTTTAATTTAAGTATAGCTGATTTCAAAATGAAAGATTTAAAAATCTACTCTTTAGTAACTTTCAAATATGCAATACAGTATTACTAACTATAGTCACCATGCTGAACATTACATCCCCGTGACTTATTTATTTTATAACTGGAAGTTTGTACATTTTGACCCCCTTCACTGTTTTCAGTTATATCCCACTCCTTGCCTCTGGCAACCAACAATCTATTCTCTGTATCTATGAGCATGATTTTGTTCATTTGTTTCTGTTGCTGTTTTTTAAAATTCACATATAAATGAGATCATATGAAATTTGTCTTTCCCTGTATGACTTACTTCACTTAGCATGATGCCTTCAAGGTCCACCCATGTTGTCGCAGATGGCAAAATTTCCTTATTTTTTATGGCTGAACAATATTTCAATGTGTGTGTATGTATGTGTGTATGTGTATATATATATATATATATATATACACACACATATATATGTGTGTATATATATATATATATATACACACATATATATGTATATATATTTAGTTTTCTTTATCCATTAATCCATCAATGGACACTTAGGTCATTTCCATATCTTAGCTAAATAATGCTGCAAAGAACTTGGGAATGCTTACTTTTTTTTTTTTTTTGCGGTACGCAGGCCTCACTGTTGTGGCCTCTCCCGTTGCGGAGCACAGGCTCCGGATGCGCAGGCTCAGCGGCCATGGCTCACGGGCCCAGCCGCTCCGCGGCATGTGGGATCCTCCCGGACCGGGGCACAAACCCGTGTCCCCTGCATCGGCAGGCGGACTCTCAACCACTGCGCCACCAGGTAAGCCCTGCTTACATTTTTTGAGTTAGCATTTTCGTTTTCTTCTAATAAATACCCAGAAGTGGAATTGTTGGATCATATGATAGTTTTATTTTTAATTTTTTGAGGAACCTCCATACTGTTTCCCATAGTGGTTGCACCAGTTTACATTTTCACCAACAGTGCACAAGTGTTCCCTTTTCTCCACATCTTTGCCAACATTTGTTATTTCTTGTCTTTTTGATAAAAACCATTCTAACAGGTGTAAGGTGATATCTTATGTGGTTTTGATTTCCATTTCTCCGATGATTAGTGATGTTAAGTATCTTTTCATGTACCTGTTGGTCATCTGTATGTCTTTTTTGGAAAAACGTCTATTCAGATCTTCTGCTCATTTTATTAAAAAAAAAAAAATTGGATTTCCCTGGTGGTCCATTGGTTAAGACTCTGTGCTTCCACTGGGGGCGGGGGGGGGCGGGGCATGAGTTCAATCCCTGGTCAGGGAAGTTCTGCATGACACGTGGTGCAGCCAAAAAGAAAAAAATTATTGAAGTGTAGTTGATTTACAATGTTCCGTTAATTTCTGCTGTACAGCAAACTGACTCAGTTATATATATATATATATATATATATATATATTTAATATTCTTTTGCATTATGGTTTATCACAGGATATTGAATACAGTTCCCTGTGCTCTGCAGTAGAACTTTGTAGTTTATCCATCCCATATACACTAGTTTGCATCTGCTGACCACACGCTCCCAGTCCTCACCCCACCACCCCCGACCATGGCAACAACGTCTGTTCTCTATGTCTGTGAGTCTCTTTCTGTTTCATAGATATGGTCATTTGTGTTGTATTTTAGATTTCCACATACAAGTGATATAATATGGTATTTATCTTTCTCTATCTGACTTTGCTTAGTATGATAATCTCTAGGTCCACCCATTTTCCTACAAATGGCATTATTTCATTCTTTTTCATGGCTAAATAATATTCCATTGTGTGTGTGTGAGTATATATATATATATATATATATATATATATATATATATATATATATAATATACCACATCTTCTTTATCCATCCATCTGTTGATGGACATTTAGGTTGTTTCCATGTCTTGGCTATTGTAAATAGTGCTGCTATGAACATAGGGGTGCAAATATCTGCCCATTTTTAAATCAGATTGTTTTTTGCTCCTGAGCTGTATGAGTTCTTTATATATTTTCAGTATTAACCCCTTACAAGATGTATGATTTGCAAATGTTTTCTCCCATTCAGTAGCTGCCTTTTCAGTTTGTTGCTGGTCTCCTTTCCTGTACAGAAGCTTTTAAGTTTGATTTAATTTAACTTGTTTATCTTTACTTTTCTTACCTTTGTTTTTGGTGTCAGATTAAAAAAATCATCACCAAGACTGACATCAAGGAGTTTGCCATCTGTGTTTTCTTCTAGTAGTTTTATAGTTTCAGGTCTTACATTCAAGTCTTCAATCCATTTTGAGTTAATTTTTATGTATGGTGTAAGGTAGTGGTCCAGTTTCATTCTTTTCCATGTGGCTATCCATTTTCCTGACACTTTTTATTGAGATACTGTCCTTTCCCTACTGTTTATTTTTGGTTCCTTTGTTGTAAGTTATTTGACCTTATGTGCATGGGTTTATTTCTGGCCTCTCTCTCTGTACCATTGATCTATGTGTCTGTTTTGATGCCAATACCAAGTTGTTTTGATTACAGTAGCTTTGTTTTATAGATTGCAGTCAGAAAGTGTGATGTCTCTAGCTTTGTTGTTTTTCAAGATTGCTTTGGTTATTTGGGATCTTTTGCTGTTCCATAGAAATTTTAGGATTGTTTTTTCTGTTTCTGTGGAAAATGCTATTAGAATTTTTATGGGGATTGCATGGAATCTGTAGATTGCTTTGGGCAGGATGGACATTTTAACAATATTAATTCTTCCAATCCATGAGCACAAAATATTTTTCCATTTATTTGTGTCTTCTTCAATTTCTTCTGTTAATGTCTTATAGTTTTCAGTGTAAAGGTCTTTCCCCTTCTTGGTTAAATTTATTCCTAGATATTTTATTCTTTCTGATGCAATTATAAGTGGGATTGTTTTCTTAATTTCTCCTTCTGGCAGTTCTCACAAAAATCTTTTAATTGCTCAGTTTGAACAATATAAATGCTGAAGTAGGACAAAAATTTCATAATGACTTCAATGTCAGTAGAAAGGACATTAGATGACGTTTGAACAGCATTTGCAGAATATGGCAGGATAGCCAACACCTTACATTCATGTTTTGCTTCAACTTTGACTAAACATTGTCTGCACTTTCATGCAAATATCTAGCAGAATTTGTATTCATGGTTTTGCCACCAAAAGCAGTACAGTTTTCTCATTAACTCCTAACACAATAATAGAACCTTTCTGAAGTCTCATCTGGAAGAGATTTTACTCACAATAGCCTTATAAGTAACACTTTTTCATGAGAAAAGTAATTGTACAAACAAAGGGAACATGTTTTCTGCATTATGGCTATTTGCATCTATAGCTATGTTGTAAAAAGATAAGGCATTAGATTTTCCATAAGCTCTGTAACAATAAGTGGAACTGTTACATTTTTATTGTTGTAATAGATTTCACCCTGATAATTTATTTGTAATTTTGGGATCAGAAAATACTTCTGGTAGCAGCACATTCCAACAGTTATTTGAGATGAAGGCAGATGATATCCAGTGTGGAAAGCCATTACAGCTTCTGCTGTGATTATTTTATCTTCTTCATCTGAATGTCCCATAAAAATTTATTATTTTATCACATCTTTGGCAGTAGTTGAAGAAATTACATTTCTTCTATTTAGTTACTATTTTATACTGATTTATATCTGTCTTTCTACAATTTTTAAAACATTAAATCAACAATTGGGAATTGTACAGAGAATTTCCAAAGGACTTTTTCCTCATTTAATCAATGTTCACTGATCAGAAAATTTATTACAAAATTTATATTATGTTTTGGCATTTTGGGATTCAAATATACACAAATTAAAGGCCACACAGCAAGGAATGAAAATTGAATTTGATAACATCACTGTCGTGATGGTGTGTTTGTCATTCACAAGTAAGAACTCATAACTAGCTGTAAGCAGGGTTTGAACTGTTGAAAGAGTTGCAAACTTGTGAACTACTCAAGAACTGATGTAAAAAAGATGAACTTCCCCTTTGCACAAGGAAGAGCTGTACTCGTAGGGCACAGTATTACTGAGTTAATGTTTTGGGAAGCCTGGCTTTCAGGGATCGGTGGACTTTCAGAAAGTCCAGATGTGCTAGTGTGGCCACTGGAATGAGGCACTTACTGATTGGCTGTTGTCCTGAAACATGGGGTTGTCCCTGATTGGCAGACTTTCGGAAGCTTGGATGTCATTGATTTGCTAACTCTCAGAAGCAGTTACTGGAGTGAGGCTCTTGCTGATTGGGTGACTTTTCAGAACATGAGCACTGATCTATCCCTAATTAATGGTGGTTCCCTCTTTATGACTTGGGACTTTAGCCAAAGAACAGTCTTTTCTTTCCTTATGTATGAAAAATATGTATTTTAATTCTAAGTCCCTCCTTCTGGTTTTCCCTCAGCCAGACCTGCAGGAGAGGGCAACTCGCATTGTACAGATGTGTGGAGGAATAATTTGGGGCTGGAGTTGCCATCTAAGAGACTTAAGCTCCAGTTACTGTGGTGGAAAAATAGCACCAACTTTTCATAAGTATTGAGAAGAGCTGAATATAGGACACTTAGGTAGACCCGACCAAGTCAATACAGGAAGCAGGAAAGGTCATTTAAATACAGGACACGTCCTGTGCATTCAGGAGGACACGCAACCGACCCCAACCGCATCTCTGGCCCTGTTCCTCTTCTTCCAGGGTCTCGAGGGTTCTCAAAGGGGTGGGGCCCAAGTTGAAGCTGGATGGTTTCAGAAGTCCCATGCCACATTAAAGAGACACTGAGAAGTTTAAGTCGAGTAGTAACATGATTAGATTTGCATTTTAGAAAGATTATGCCAGCATCTGGGTGATAGATTCAGGCGTAGGGCCCAGAGACTGGAACCAGGCATGCCTGTTAAGAGGTTCAGCACTCAGGAAAAGAAAAATTAATAATTTACTTATAATAGTTCATAAAATAACTGTTAAAGTTTTAAATTTTATTTAATTAATTTATTTTTAATTTAAAAGACATCACTTTACCAATAATCTTAGGAAAGTTTGGGCAGTGACAAGGAAAGGACTCAAACTTGGCAAAGAACCATGAAATTCATAATAGCTCCCCCTATTAGGAGTCATGTGTGTGCTGGGTACGGAGTGGTTTTGCATACATTACCTTCACTGTGTCATTATGAAGGAGGCAATTAATATAGTGCAGTGGCTAAGAGCCAGGTTCTGAGATCAGAATCATGGGGTTCAAATCTGGGTTCTGTCACTCATTGATTGTGCCACCTTAGGACCCACTTTCTTCATCCCTATGATGGAGATAACAGAGTTATCTTGTGTGATCATTTAAGGACTACATGAGATAATGGGCTTAGATTGCTGTGTACAGGGTGTATCTTGTTATAAATGCTAATATATAAATGTTATATAAATGTTAACTGTTATCATAACATAATTTTACAGATGAAAAAACTGAATCTTAGAAAGATTAGGTTACTTTTCCAAGGTCACATAGGAAAAGGCAGGGGTTTGACCCAGATACATCTGACTTCAAATCTATATCATTACTCTCTACTAGCTCTAAATATCTGAGACACAGGTCTGGAGAAAATAAAATATGTGCCCATGAAAGAGGAAAACTTGAAGTTTCTTTTTTTTTCATAAGAAGAAAGGATTATGTGTTCTAGCAGTTGTTGTCTCAGTCATAATAAGACATTGGAAGGTAAGACAGGCCAACAGACATGTCTATTACTTGAGGTTCAGTTATAACGTCTTCTTTAATCAAGCTATCTCACACAACATTATGCCAACTAGAGCCTTGGTGGAAATGGAATACGGAATCTGGAAGAAATGGTTACCACTTTTTAAAAGACTATGGTTGTTTTAAAAAAAACTTAATACAGTGTCTGTTTTTTTAAATTGCACTGACATTAATTCAATATCGGGCAGTGGAAGTTTTTTGCCATTTCAACTTCCATCAGTCAAAGATGTCCAGTAGGGATGTTATACATCTGGTCACACAGAGAACACCTACTCAAGTGGCTTCTGCTGTGAACTAGTTTGAGTCAACTTAAAATAATCTGAGTTGGAACATTCTCCCTGTGTCTCCGCTGCTATTGCTATTCTTGCCTTACTTTTGACGTTTGGCTCAGCTACTGTTTATCCAAATTTAAGGAAACAGGAAGACAGATAGTTCAAAGTCATGGTAATAGAGTAGCCTCTAGATTAAGAGTTCCATTCCAAACGCTTTCTTTAAGAACAGAATAACAATCCTAATTAAGGGTTTATAGATAGCTTTTTTAGTTACTAAATTGATGTAGATCTCTGAGCCCAGATCTTAAATTTTAGTTAATTGTTTGGTTTCCACAATAAATTGAAGTTTTTGTTTCCCTTTAGGTAGACCTTATTAAAACCGCAGTTTTCACTTCTCAATTTACAGAATTTGAAATGGGTTAGTTACTTTTTTTCCCCCTAACAGCTTCATTGAGGTGTCATTGACACACAATAACGTGTACATATATAAAGGGTGCAATTTGATGTTTTGACATATGTACACACCCATGAAACAATCACCACAAGTAAGACAGAAGTATCCATGAAAATTTCCTCATGCCCCCTTTAAAAATCCCTTCTTTCTACAGCCCCAAGGCATGAAGATATTGATCTATTTTCTTTCACTGTAGCTTAACATGTGTGGTAGGCAGAATTTTAAGACGATCCCCAATGACCCTCCCTTTTGTACAATCCTCTCTCCTTTGAATGTGGAGAGAACGAGTAACTATGATGAAGTATCATTTCCATGATTGATCTCTGGTGGCCTTGGCCTACAGCGGCTTGAAGCAGGGTTTCAGATCCCAGCCAGAGATTGAGGTCAGGTCGCGGCGGTGAGAGCACCGAATCCTAGCCACTAGAACAGTGGTCAGTGACAAGGCCCTGGCCCTACGGCTTTGCAGAAAAAGAATTCCTACAAAGATGGAAAGTAGTGAAACAAGTAGAGTATTTATTAGGGAAAAAAGAAGTACAGTACGTGGGGATAGACACAAATGGGTGGGCTCAGAGAGAGAGTCGTGCCCTCATGGCAGTTTGGATCACTTACATGGGGCATTTCTTCTGGGTTTCCTTTGGCCAATCATTTTGATTTGCCTGGTTCAAAGTCTGTATTTGGTATAGCTCAGGATTTTCCCATGTGTGCGTATGCAGCTCTTAGCCAAGATGGATTCTACCAAAGAGGCCTATGGGTAATGAGTATCAGTTGGCATCAGTTGGCATCACTCCGCTTTTGACCTCCAAGGAGCCTTTCTGCTCATGTGTAGTCGGGGAGGTCTCCTGATTTCGAGAATGAGGAATATGTGGTCTCTTATCTTCTATCTGGGCAGGGCCCAGCCTCCTCCATCATCCTGCTTTTATGAAGTTTCTGCTATTATGGAGTTTCTGTCCACAGTGGGGAAACTGTTCAGGCTGGGGCCCATCTATCTCCTGCCTCACGATGAAGTCCTGTTAATATGGCAAAAAGGATTTGGCCAATGTAATTAAGTGTACTAATCAGTTGACTTTAAGATAAAGAGATTATTTAGGTGAGGCTAAATGAGCCAAATAAGCCTTCCAAAAGCAGAAGTACACTTGGTGACTTGTTAGGCAGCAAGAGAAAACTAATATAGATTTTGGTACATGGAAGTGGGGTGCTGCCATAAGAAATTCTTAAAATGTGGGTGTAGCATTGGAATCAGACAATGGGTAGAGGCTGGAAAACTGTTAGTAGAAATATAGATGTTAAAGACACTGCTGGCGAGGTCTCAGAAGGAAGTGAGCAAAGACATTACTGGAATATGGAGGAAGAGGATTCTTGTTATCCTCGTGACAGAAAGCTTGGCAGAATTTTGGCCTTCAGTTATGTGGAAAGCAGAATTTGTAAGCACGGAACTTGGATATATAGCTAAGGAGATTTTTGAACAAAGTGTTGAAGCTTCTGCCTGGCTTCTTCTTGCTACTTATAACAAAATGCAAGAGGAGGGGCTTCCCTGGTGGCGCAGTGGTTGAGAGTCCGCCTGCCGATGCAGGGGACACAGGTTCGTGTCCCGGTCCGGGAAGATCCCACATGCCGCGGAGCGGCTGGGCGCGTGAGCCATGGCCGCTGAGCCTGCGCGTCCGGAGCCTGTGCTCCACAACGGGAGAGGCCACAACAGTGAGAGGCCCGCGTACCGCAAATAAATAAATAAATAAATAAATAAAAATAAACAAAATGCAAGAGGAGAGAAAATACATTGAGAGAAAAACTGTTAAAGAGAAAGAAACCAGGACCTGATGGTATTGAAAGGTCTCTGCCTATCCAAATGGCAAAAGATGTTAAAATTAAGAAATTTGCCATCAGGAGAGAATGATCTAGAAAAAGCTGAGGGTATGATGCTACAATCCTTTGCTGAAACCTGGGAAAGTTAACAAAAGATCAGAATTCTCATGTTAATTCAGGTTAACGGAAAAGGAAGGCAGATTCAGTTCCCTGACCTCCACTAGTATCTGTTGTGTTGCTCCCAGAAGTGACTTAAGACTCCTTAAAATTTGATTAGGTCCTTTAAGCCACCCACGTAAACATGCTGTTTAGATAAGAACAAAGTGCTTGCTATGAAAACAGCTTCAAGGCAAATCTCTTTCCATTCCTTCCACTCCCTTTCAACCTTACTACTTTCCCTGTAATAGTTCTATATATAAATCCTGGAGTTATCACTGTTGGGTAGTAGCAAGTTACTTGGTTCACATCCTTTGATATTATGACATTTTAAAAAATCGGAATATTTTGAACAAGTACATGGAGAGACTTAGACTGTCAAGGTTTTCAATTCTTAGATTGGAGAACTGGTTTAGGGGTTACCCGCATTACAGCATACGTCTGGGGTTCAAGTGAATGGTGAGTTCAGGTGCCAGAACTTGTGCTAGACTTATGGTCTGGCTTTCTAGGTCGTCCTCCACGGCTAGCACAAATAACAGAGGTAACTGAGAGCTAGATCGACTGTAGGTATGCACTTTTGCACATCTAGCTACCTTACAATAAGTTTTAGTATTTTGAATATCTATTTTTAAAATTTAGTTTGGATACTAAATTGATACATTTTTAAGCTTCACACCACTGTTTATTTAGGTCAGAGAGATTTCTTGGGAGTTACTATTTATAGACTGTTAAAGACCCCTCAGGCAAGGTCCAGGCTGTTGCATGTGGACGGTTTCTTGAATTATAGCACAGAAACTTTAATACCTACCTCAGGAATGATAGGGGTCTTAAATAGGCAGTATATTCACTAAAGAAACCTAGAGTTTTCTTAGATTGCCAACCTTAGTAAGACAAGAAATGTCAGGGTGACAGAGTTTAAGTGGCTCTTTTCAGATATGTTACACTGATTGTCTATATTTAAGATGCAAAACAGCCTCCCAGGAGCTATTTAATTAAGTGAAAGTAAGTCTAGTCCCTTTGGAATCGAATGGTTCAGTGAGCAAATACATACCAGCAAGTGAAGGAAGTGGGGTAACTTATTATGTGCTTCACAGACACACTGACACTTTATAACCCCGTATCAAGGATCCTAAACAGTGATTGGTTGAGAAAATTATCAAACTGACTTTAAATTTCGGCAGGTACAAAATTGTCATGCAAAAGCCCAGGACAGTGTGCCACTCAGTCCTCAAAGAGAAAGATAAGAAATCCTGGATTTTCAAAGTCCCTTTGAAGGCTTTTAAGGTAAGATGGACCCAACTGATTTCTTTGGAAAGAAATTCGAATTTCAGAGAAGCCAACTCGATTTAAAAAAATGAATAACCCTTATGATTAGACATTTTCCTTCCCTTTTGACTTGTCAAATTAAAATTATGTTTTAAAAGATAATGGAAAATTATGTGGTAAGTGGTGCTAATTCCACCTAGCAAAATATTGCATCACTGAAGAATCAGATTTGTTTTCCACAGCCATTATGTTAAAATATAAGTTGCTAATAGGAAAAGTATATGTACGATGAAGCACATATTTTATATCTAAAATATTAACAACGGAATGAGTGATTAGAATATTTTATGCATAATTCACTAAAGCTCCATTACTGTTATTTTTATGCAGAAAAACCATCTCTTTCAAATAACATTTAAACACTGACTGTATTAAGAAATGAACATGGATTTAGGAATTTGATTTAACACATTATGTTACATTTATTTCAAAGTTTGGCTAATCTAGTCAGTAATAAACTCTATGAGGATAGGACTCATATCTGTTCCCAGGGTTCAGTATATGGCCCACATTAGGCCTTCAAATGTTTGTTGGATGAATATCAGTTTACATTTAATTTTTTGGTCCCTGAAAAATCAACCTTTGGCCTAAAATAATAATAAATTGTTATTATTATTATTTTACCAATTGACATTAGGGTTTTAAAACTAGATTAAAATACTTCTACTTAGGATATCTGGAGAATCTGACTTCTTTCACACACTTTTTCTGTTTCATGCTATAATAATAGGCTTGGCAAATAAAAGACATGTTACTAAAAAATTGGTAAACTGAGGTAGAAACCTTGTAATTATCTGGTTGCTTTTATTAGTTTTGATAACAAATTAGATAACCAGATATAAATAACTACCTTGGGCTTTGAAACAGGGCTTTATTTAAGCTTTGCTTTTCAAGGTTTTATTAACTTGTTCAAATTAAGTAAAATCTCATTTTGTTTGTGATAATACATAAAATAATCTGAAGGGAGTTCACACAATTCTGAAGCCTCTGCTTTCAGACTGACAAAACGGAGGCCATTTCTATAGTAGTCTTTCAAGCCATTTACCTACCTGTGGACACAGTGGCAAGTAGCGTCGTGCATTGTTCTGCAGTAGATTTGAAAGAGAGCTAAAGTGGTCAGATTGCTGGATTGCAGTTCAGAAATGGGATGCACATAACTCTGTCCTTCACTATAAGTTCCTTTCCAGGATACCATGTTTCCTCCAAATCACAGTGTAGACTGGTCTTCTGCAGAGTCTATGTAATAATTAGGTTTGGGACTGCAAAGTACAGTTTGTACAAAGCAGTAAAGTACAAAGCAGAGGTTTCTGCTTACTAAACAGCTGCCCTTCCACATCTATGCCCCAGAGCTCTGCATTATAGTGTCCTGAGGTCACATCAGCCTCGTTTTTAATCTATAGCATTTTTGAAAGAGGTCTAGCTATTCTTGGCTTTCTGTTGAACAGCTATAAGAGTAAGCACATTTTTTCCCCTCTCAATAGCTCTGGAACTGGGTCCTCTCTCCTGTGAAAATGCCAATACTTCGAGGACAGTCGATATTCACTGCGGTTTTATTATGCTTCCACTATCAACATTAAATTCAAGCAAGGCTATCTTATGACATACAATATTATAATCTATAAATCCAGTGGGAGTGCATGAAATAGAAGTAAAATTCCTCCTTCCTTTCTATAGTAATAGCATCATTATATCAAGAAATCCAATTTGCAGTAAACAGCGGTTTAAAATTTTGATTCTCATGAACTCAATGTCTATCCCAATGTATCAAAAATGTACATTAGATCATTTCTGAATGTGGATTCTAACAGGAATGAAGGATCATGTTTTTAGAAGTCCCACATAATAATCGCTATCATTTATTGAGACTGTTAAATACCCGGAACAGTGCTACATGTTGCTTAGAGTAATAAGTATATATTCATCAGCAACATTCACAAAATAGCTTTTTCTGTGCTGTGGTTTGGAATACAGTGATCACCAAGACACTCTCCTGGACCTCAGGAGCTCTCAGTAGGGTGGGGGAACATATAAGTAGCCCCCAGGTTACTTTAAAACAGTGAAAACTGTGCAGCGCTACTAGCGAGGTGTGCAGAAGCTCCTGGGTGTAAAGAGGAGAGAGACACCAAACGCCCTTTGACATGGAGTCAGAGAATGTTTCTCAGAGAAGATTCTTCTGCTAAGATAATTGGGATAATCCTGAAGTGCAGGTATTCTTTTATCCCAGACAGAGGAATCAAATGCTTAAGAAAGCTACTTAAATTCTTCAAGCTCACACATCAGGGAGCAAAGATAGAATTGGAACCCAGGTCTCTGAATCCAAACTCCATGTTCTTTCATCTTCATGCTAGTAACTTCTTTTCTGTACAGTCTAGCCAGCCCAGTAGTGTGGCTTTGGGGTGGGGATGATAAACACAATCTTTTAAGCACAATCTTAGCAGAATTAGTTAATCCTTGATTAAAACTATTCAGAAGACACATTATTGCCATCAAGAACAACAGAAGGAGAAAGTTATAGTTATGGTTTTTGTAACTGCCTGGCTATACCCCTTTGTTGGCAAAGGCAGAAAAAGTCTAGGTAGCGCCATCAGTGCTGAGCTGGATGACGCCATTGTACGTCACTGTGGCTCCAGGTGTGCTCTGGAGCACTGAGTCTTGACAGCTTCTTCTGATGTTGCGTCTATACTCCTTGCCTAGGAAAAACGCAAATGCTTACAGACCAAAATAATACATTATATGGCTATCATATTTTGCTTTATAAGTAATTTTGTGCTGTTCTTTTTTCTTCAAAAACAGCCTGATTAATATTTCTAAAGGAAATGAAGATAATTATATATTTTTGCATTTGGACAGTAGCATGGGCCATTCCAGTAAGTATGCCTTCCTCAAAAAAATCCTTCTTACTTTGTTATCTCTTTTAAGCTAACATTTATGTATATATACTTTTTTTTTCTTGAGACCTTGTCGATCAGCTGAGTCTAAACTTTTAGATTTACATGAAAGACTTTACAAGATATATTTGGGGTCTCAACAAAACCAAATAGGCACTCCAATTCATGCTCCCGTTCTTCTAACTGAAACTCCTGTCTTGTTGGAAGGATTATTTCTTTTAAAGTTCACTCAGATTCATTTACATTTAATGCTTAGAAGTCATGGAGACTGTCCATCTTTGCTAACACCCTATGAGTTTCATTCTAATATCAACAAAGCCTGTATTGTTTAGGAAGATTTCAAGAAAGAAAAATAGGAAAAAAATCATGTGTTTTTTCAACAAAGGGAAAACTGATGTTTCACTCAGAAAGCTAAATTTGGAATATACAGATATGTGTGTGTGTGTGTGTGTGTGTGTGTGCATGTGTGGGCACACATGTGCACAAAATAAGAATGTTTTCAATTTCCAGTATTTTCACTTTGGTAGGTTCCTCAAATCAAGCCATTGGAGAGACATGCTGTTGACAAATCTGTGAATTTAAATCTTCTAGCAGAATTGAAAGTGCCGATACAGGTATAGGATGTGAAATGTGTTTCTGAGTTGTTTTTAGATTCCACTAACTTCCAAAAAATTGATGCTTATCTTTTCAGTTTGCTCTACTTTAAGATGGTATCCACAATTTATTTTGCATTGTTTCTCTTTTCCAGGATGAGTTAAATGCCAATGATACCACCAAAGAAAGTGGTGTCCTCCTGCATGAAAATGAAAGAGGAAGGCAACAGTACACCAAAGATGAGTACAAAGGAGAGAGAAATGGTTCTGAGGGGGCAGAAGTGGGAGAGAAAAGTTCTTCTGCACGTTCCATGTTAGCAAATGAAGAGGGGAATACTGAGGATCTGAATGGGGGCACAGGAAAACCAGAAACATATGGTCATGATGGGCTCCATCAAGAAGACAGCACCACAGCAAATGGTGTCAGGGGACAAGTAAGCATCATCGACAGTGCTAGAACAGCAAATGGGAGCAATATTAATGGGATTACTGGGAACAATTCCCAAAATGGGGGTGTTGGAAATGCAAGTCAGAGTGAAGATGCCACTGTTGTCCAAGAAGATGGACATCAAGGAGCTGGAAGCAATAATGGCACAGGTCACAAGGATGAAATAAGTGGGAATTTCTGTAGAAATGGGGGTGATACAAGTGAAGAAACACCTCAGAGAGAAGGCGAGAGCAACGGGAATGAGGAGACAGGGGTAACACCAGGGGAAAGTGGAGATAGCAATAGAGAAGATGTCGCCTTGGACAATTCTGATGGAAGTCCTAGTGGGAATGGAGCAGATGAAAATGAAGACAAGGGCTCTGGTGATGATGAAGGTGAAGAGACAGGGAATGGAGAAAAAGGCCCTGATAACAGCAAGGGCCAAGAGGGTCAACCTCATGAAACAGAAGGTGACGATGACAATAGCTTAGGTCAAAGTTCACTTAGTGGTGAAGCTGATGACCCTGCGGACAAAGAAGACACCCACGCCACTGATGGAAATAACACCTCCAAGAGTGAGGACGATTTTGACGGTATTTCAGGAGACGATGGTAGCCAAAAAATAGAGGACACTCAAAAACACAATCACAGAGAAAGCAAAGCTGTGGAAAATGGAATCACTGAAAAATTAGAGCCACCTGCTATTGGGAAGAACCAAGTTAAGGTTAGTTTGTGAAGCTGGTTTCTTTCAAGGGCAGTTTAAATTCTCCCCTTACTTCCATGATGGTAGCATGAAAATAAATCATGACAAATAGTCATGTATTTTTGCATCTAAATTACTTGAATATTTGATGGGAAAGCTAGAGTCCATACTAGACTTTGCTATAGAACAATTTTAAAAAGCAGAAATCTCTGAAAATTTGGTTATAATTCTTCAAAAGTCTTATGCTAAATAATTAATGCAGCACGTAACTGTTTATGAAAGCTCTTACTGGGTAAAGGCACAAATGGGATGGTCTATAATCTAAACACCAGAGTACTTTCAAGTACTGAATAAAGCACGTTTTCACAGACAGATGTTTCTGAAGTACTGGAAGCTGAACTCCTGTTCTATGGCCACTTTCCCCAGTCAGTCTTCCTCAAACCAATGCAATTTTGCAGAACAACGTTCACTAATTAATCATTCTTTTCTCCATCTTTCCATAGGGAATAGAAATGGAATGTCCCAGCAGTGGCAACAGAAACAATATTACCAAAGAAGCTGGGAAAATGAATGAAGATAAAGAGAGTAAAGGCCAACATGGAATGATTGTGGGCAAAGGAAATGTCAAGGCACAAGAAGAGGTTGACGTCATGCAGGGACCTGGCCAGAAATTAGAACCTCAAGATAAGTTTGGACCCAGCAAAACACGTAGTGACAGTAACAGTGATGGCTATGACAGTTATGAGTTTGGTGATGAATCCGTGCAAGGAGATGATCCCAACAGCAGTGATGAGTCTAATGGCAGTGATGATACCAATTCTGAAGGTGACAACAACCACAGTAGCCGAGGAGATGCTTCTTATAACTCTGATGAATCAAGTGATAATGGCAATGACAGTGACTCAAAAGGAGGAGAAGAAGGTGATAGTGATAACACATCAGATGCTAATGATAGTGGTGGTGATGGCAATGGTGACATGGGGAGTGATAAGAATGGAAAATCAGGCAGCACCAAAGATAACTCAGATAGCAGTGACAGCAGCGACAGTAGTGACAGCAGTGACAGCAGTGACAGTAGTGACAGTAGTGACAGCAGTGACAGCAGCAACAGTAGTGAAAGCAGTGACAGCAGTGACAGTAGTGACAGTAGTAGTGGCAGCAAGTCTGACAGCAGTGACAGCAGCGACAATAGTGATAGCAGTGACAGTAGCAACAGTAGTGACAGCAAATCAGACAGCAGTGACAGCAGCAATAGCATCAACAGTAGTGAAAGCAGTGACAGCAGTGACAGCAGTGACAGTAGTGACAGTAGTGACAGCAGTGACAGTAGTGACAGCAGTGACAGCAGCAACAGTAGTGATAGCAGTGACAGCAGTGACAGTAGTGACAGCAGCAACAGTAGTGAMAGCAGTGACAGCAGTGACAGCAGCAACAGTAGTGAAAGCAGTGACAGCAGTGACAGCAGTGACAGTAGTAGTAGCAGCAAGTCTGACAGCAGTGACAGTAGCAACAGTAGTGACAGCAAATCAGACAGCAGTGACAGTAGTGAAAGCAGTGACAGCAGTGACAGTAGTGACAGCAGTGACAGTGGTGACAGCAAATCAGACAGCAGTGACAGTAGTGACAGCAGTGAAAGTGACAGTAAATCAGACAGTGACAGTAGTAACAGCAGTGACAGCAAGTCAGACAGCAGCAACAGTAGTGACAGCAGTGACAGTAGTGACAGCAAATCAGACAGTAGTGACAGCAGTGACAGCAAATCAGATAGTAGTGATAGCAGTGACAGTAGTGACAGTGACAGCAGTGATAGTGACAGCAGCGACAGTGACAGCAGTGATAGTGACAGGAGTGACAGCAACAGCAGTGACAGCAACAGCAGTGATAGTGACAGCAGTGACAGTGCATCTGACAGTGGTGATGAGAGTGACAGCAAGAGCAAGTCTGGTAAGGGCGACAACAATGGAGGTGGTGGTGACAGTGATAGTGACAGTAAAGGCAGTGACAGTAATCACTCAACCAGTGACGATTAGAACTAAAGAAAACTCCACCAGATTCCTTTTGTGAACAATCTGGTGAGTAATTGATAGGAAATAAAGATTTCTAAGAAGGTAAACAAAGGGGAGAAATAAAAGAGAAGACATATGTAAACAACAACAGAAACAACAAGAAAATAGTCAAATTGTCAGATTCAGAACCACGTCTGAACACCCTCAGAGAGAGAATCTGTGTACCCGCGTGTTAAATATATTCAGAAAAGATTTTGTTAAAAGTGTAAATGTAAACATAGAAGAATGATTAAAATATTCTTTAGTATTTTACACAGAAACCTCAAGTAATCACATACTAAATAACTTCAATTTAAATGCCAAGTGCTTTAGAGAATGTAGCAAGTAAACACATCTTAATGCCTTAATCTTTCAGTAATTATATATTCTGGATAGATGGTCTGCTTACCTCTGAGTAAAAGATGCTGTTACCATGATCTCCAGCTTGGCTACAATTCATCTGCTTGTTCTAAGGAAGAAATACACTTGCAACATGAAAAACAAAATCACAGCAACGATTTAACCTACCTGGACCATGGGAATAATCTTTGTAATTAGTGAATAGAGTAATTACAAATTATGGAAATTCTAAAGAGTGCTAAGCAGGAAAGAATTCAGAGGCTGGTTTAAACAAAACCTCACGTATAGTATCACATGCCTGCAAAGTGCTGGAAATGGAGCATAACGTACCCAAAACTACTGACAAAACTGAGGCAGTGCTTAGAACGTGCTCCAACTATTAATAAATAAACTCATGAATGAAGTGCTCCTGGAGGGGATGCACTTTTTGAACTCTCTGTTCAGACGTCTGCTAAGTGGAATCAGTTATTTGTCTTCCACCTCAGTCTCACCAAGCCAAACTTGGTTCACATTTGCCTTTAAACCCCTACAAACCAAAAATTCCAAATCAGACTCTGAGACTTCCTTCTTATTTTAATCTCTTTAGTAAAGCCCACAGCTGCTTTGGAAACTACTCTTTTTTATCTGAGAGTCATACATGCTGCTAAAATCTGAACGTGGGTTCTTCAGATTTTGCACGAATGAGGGTACGCCTTAGTTCTGAGATGAAGCCCTAACCCTAGAACATGAGGATCTTAAAGGTGTATGAAACTAGAGCGTGATATTTAATAAGGTGGATAATCATTTATCCCCAAACTAGGATACCCTTGAGAATGAAAGGGCTGCTATGAATAATTACCCGGGGACTGGAGGTGTAAATTTGGCTTATCTGGGACTCTGGGAGATATAATGACCATAAGCATAAGCCTTTAGGGTATTATTCAAGATTTAGTGAGTGATGATTTGTGATATCTCTCTTCCACTTAGGTAATTATTTTAGATTTGTTCTAATTCAAAGGTAAAATTCTATACGGCGAAGTGTTGAATGCAACTTCTTTAATGTTAATTTTCAGCCAGTCATTAGCTGACTGGTTGAAAATTTTATGCTCTATTAGAGGGCATATTTTACACAGAGTTTCAGTAGCTTTTTTTTTTCCTGCCTCCTTCCTCCTTTATGCATGAGTTTCTTAGTTAAGAGATCAATATTGCAAGTAATATTGCTGAAGGCTTTCAAAATACTGCCATTTATAAACTACTTGGTAACTCCTAATACTGTAAAATTTCAAGTTTCTACTATATCATAATCATGTACATGACTCCAAACTTCTTTCCTTAAACTGTGCTCTAGAGTTTTAACTCCTTTAGCCCTTTTGTCTTTTTCCAATTTGTAAATTGTGGCTTCTAGTAACTGTCCTACCTATTTCAAAAGGTTGTTATGAGCTCTAAGTCAGGCAATGGATATGAAACTCTTTGTAAATTATATAATATATGTAAATGAAAGAGATAATGAATTTTGGTGCTATAATAAACATCTATTTCTAGGACTGTTCACAAGGGAAACTCCCTTCATCTTAATGAGTTTGTGAGTACTTACTTCCTCCAACATATTTTTTTTAATTAGTTTTTTTTTTTTTTTTTTGGTCCATGCTGTGCAGCATGTGGGATCTTAGTTCCATGACCCTGGCAGTGAAAGCACTGAGTCCTAACCACTAGACTGCCAGGGAATTCCCTAAAATAAGTTATTTTTTTAATTGAAAAAGTAATATGTATATATACACAAAATAAAAATTTCAAACACTATGAAAAGGTAGGCAAAAATATTAAATCTCTATCATCCCAGATTCCCAGTCTTCTATTTCTCTTCCTTAGAGGCAATTCCCATTACTAATATCTTGTGGAAATTTCCAGAAATATTCTATGCACATATAAGCACGTATATCCCCCTTTTAAAAACACATGGAAGTCTACTACACACAGTGTGCTTAACTTACTCTTTTTAACCTAAAACTATACCTTGAATATTGGTTCGTTACACACAGTGTGACGTTCTTTTTTCAAAGCTGTGTCGTATTTTATTTTATGAAATGCCTTAGGTATTTAACCTGTCCCTATTTTTTGATCACTTTCCATTTCTAGTCCAATGAGAGTCTCTGCAGGTGTCACCTGAGTCAAGTGGGATAAATTTCCTGCCAGCTCTTATAAAGACTTCACCTTAAGAAGTATTTCTGGGGCAGGGGAGAGGAGATGTTCAGAATCTAGGGCCGATGTCAGAAGCCATGAAGGAACACTATGACCCTGACCTTCCACTGTAATATCTTCGTTGACCTCCATCCATAACTTCAAGGTGAAAATGAAGGAGACACTCCCAAGGAACGTCTCAAGGGTAGATCCTTTGAACACAAGAAGTCTGGTATTAGAAAATAAAATTGCTTTTAGGTTATTTTCTGGACTAAAGATTAATGAAGAAACTGCTAATATTGCCCATGAGAGTAGTATTTTTTTAAACTGCAGGTTGCCACTCATTTAATAGGTCATGATATCAGTTTAGTGACACATGACCAGCACTTTGTAAAATGAAAGAATAAAAAAGAAAAATCTTTAGTGTATAATGTGTAGTGTCCCATGAAACAGTGTTATTTCTCTATATATACAGACATACACAAATATGTCTAAGTATGCATATACTCTTGGTTGCAGTAAGAAAAAGATGTGAAAGCCATTGGTTTAGAAAAGGGTTATAAAACATTATTACTGCTAGTAATCATTTTATATTTACTTTTGTCATCTTTTTTTTAACATCTTTATTGGAGTATAATTGCTTTGCAACGGTGTGTTAGTTTCTGCTGTATAACAAAGTGATTCAGCTATACATTACATTTACTTTTCACATTCACTTTTCTCCTTACAAACCTCTGTTTCTTTCCCACTTTTTAAAAATTTATTTATTTATTTATTTATTTAGGCTGCGTTGGGTCTTCGTTGCTGCGTGCGGGCTTTCTCCAGTTGTGGCGAGCGGGGGCTACTCTTCCTTGCGGTGCGCAGGCTTCTCATTGCGGTGGCTTCTCTTGTTGTGGAGCATGGGCTCCAGGCGCGCAGGCTTCAGTAGTTGTGGCGCACGGGCTTAGTTGCTCCGCGGCATGTGGGATCTTCCCAGACCAGGGGTCAAACCCGTGTCCCCTGCATTGGCAGGCGGATTCTTAACCACTGCGCCACCAGGGAAGTCCAAAATCTATTTTCTAAAATAGATTATAAAAAGATATGGGGAGGGGGAAGGGTGTACTGTGACAGGGCGAGAGAGAGTCATGGACATATACACACTAACAAACGTAGTAAGGTAGATAGCTAGTGGGAAGCAGCCGCATGGCACAGGGATATTGGCTCGGTACTTTGTGACAGCCTGGAGGGGTGGGATAGGGAGGGTGGGAGGGAGGGAGACGCAACAAGGAAGACATATAGGAACATATGTTTATGTATGACTGATTCACTTTGTTATAAAGCAGAAACTAACACACCATTGTAAAGCAATTATACCCCAATAAAGATGTTAAAAAAAAACCAAAAAAAAAAAAAAAAAGATAACCTCTAGAGAATCCATACCTCGTCATATAAATACATTTTAAATTATTAATTGGAATAGAATTTCCCAGAAGTCAAACTTGCTTTATGGTTTGTAATGGAAGTTCTGAAAAACTTGAGACCAAAATAACTAGGAGCAATTTTCCTCTCCCTAAAAGGAACAGGAACAGAATAGAATAGCTCAGTTCACAGATGAAAATATCATTGTGTTCTCACAGTGATCCATTCACTGCTGCTTGCAAGCAAATCCTCTAGAGAGTGAAACAAGCCAACAGCTCAATGTTCCCAACCTCTCCCCTCTGAACAGGGACCTTGGGTTTATATGCTAAAAAAGAAAAAAGAAGAAAGAAGTAAAATTTTAGAAAAAGGAAAAAAAGAGTCAATTCCTATGGGGCACACATGAAGCTCAGAAAATGGTATAAGGTCTAAAGGTCACCAATATATTAGACTCTGTGTTTTCCATTAGTTTGCACGGCCCCAGCTCTAGCATGAAACACTGCATTTACAGACAGCTGTATCATAAGTTGCTTCCCTTACTCTCGCAACCATTATTTTGGGCTTTGCCACTACCTATACCCCTCCTTCCTTTACTCCTTCCTTCTTTTTTTTTTTTTTTTTTTTTGCCGTACGCGGGCCTCTCACTGCTGTGGCCTCTCCCGTTGCAGAGCACAGGATCCGGACGCGCGGGCTCAGCGGCCATGGCTCACGGGCCCAGCCGCTCCGCGGCATGTGGGATCTTCCCGGACCGGGGCACAAACCCGCGTCCCCTGCATCGGCACGCAGACTCTCAACCACTGCGCCACCAGGGAAGCCCACTACCTTCCTTTTGAGAGAGAGCCCTTGGCCTGCTACTGGGCCTTTGTAGACATTGAACAACTTACCATGTGACCTGAGCATCCCATTATCAACTGGGTGTTAACTGACCCATGAAGCTCTAGAGTTAGGCATGCACAGCAACTCTCCATCACCAAGTGGAAGTGGTGTGTACAGGACTGGGCCTGAGCCCTGAAGGCACAAGTAAATTACATGAAGAAGTGGCCCAAATGTCCGTGGCCCCTACTCCCGCTACCCCGCCTCCTCTCTCCCAGCCTGTGCCTATGACCTCATGGGGCATTCCCTATGACCAGCTGACAGAGGAAGAGGAGACTCAGGCCTGGTTAACAGATGGTTCTACAGAATATGCAGGCACCACCTCAAAGTGGGCAGCTGCACTACAGCTTCTTCCCAGGATATCCCTTAAAAAGAGTGGTGAAAACAAACCTCCCAGTGGGCAGGACTTTGGGCAGTGCACCTGTTTGTTCACTCTGCTTAGAAGGAGAAAAGAGTAGGTGTGCAACTATATCCTGGTTCATGGGCTGTGGCCGTGGTCTGACTGGATGACCAGGGGCTTGGAAGGAACATGACTGGAAAATTGGTGATGCAGAGATTTGAGGAGGAAGTATGTTGATAGATCTCTCTGAGTGGGCAAAACCATGAAGATATTTGTGTCCTGTGTAAATGCACACCAAAGGGTGACGTCGGCAGAAGAGGATTATGGCAATCAGTAGGATAGGATGTCATGTTCTGTGGACACCAGTCAGCCTCTTTCCCCAGACCCCTGTCATTGCCCAATGTGTTCATGAGCCAAGTGGCCATGGTGGCAGGGATGGACATTATGCATGGGCTCAGCAACACGGACGTCCTCTCACCAAGACCAGCCTGGCCGTGGCCACTGTTGAGTGCCCAATCTGCCAGCAGCTGATTCTAACACTGAGCCCTCATATGACATCATTCCCCAGGGTGAACAGCCAGCTACCTGGTGCAGGCTGATCAATTGGACTGCTTCCATCATGGAAGGGGCAGTATTTTGTTCTTACTGGAATAGACACTTACTCTAGATATTGATTTTCCTTCTCTGCATGCAATGCTTATGCCAAAACCACCATCCATGGATTTAAGGAATACCTTGTCCACTGTCATGATTTTCCACACAGCACTGCTTCTGATCAAGGAACTCAAATCAAAGCAAAACAAGTGCTACAGTGGTCCCATGCTCATGGAATTCACTTGTCTTACTATGTTCCTCACCGTACTGAAGTAGCTGGCTTGAGAGAATGGTGGAAAGACCTTTTGAAGACTCAGTTACAAAGCCAGCTAGGCGGTAATACTTTTCGGGGCTGGGGTAAGGTTCTACAGAAAGCTGCATATGCTCTGAGTCAGCGTCCAATATATGGTGCAAATCATATTTATATGATAGGCAGGATTCATGAGTCTAGTGATCAAGGGGTAGAAATTGTAGTGGTACCACTCACTGTTAACCCTAGTGACCCACTAGCCACATTTTTGCTTTTTGTTTCTGTGACTTTATGCTTTGCTGACCTAGAGATTTTAGTTCCAGAGGGGGCAACGCTTCCACCTGGAGACTCAACAATGATTCCATTGAACCGGAGGTTAATACTGGCACCTGGCCACTTGGAGTTCCTCATGCCTCTGAAACAACAGGTAAAGAATAGAGTTACAGTGTTGGCTGGGGTGACGGATCATGATGACTGAGGGGAGATTGAATTATTATTCCACAGTGGAGGTAAGGAAACATATGTCTGGAATACAGGAGATCTGTTAGGGTGTCTCAGTATTATCGTGCCTTGTGATGAAGGTAAATGGAAAACTACAACCACCCGATCCAGGCAGGATTACAAATGGCCCAGACCCTTCAGGAATGAAGATTTGCGTAACTTCACCAGGTAAGAACCATGACCAGCTGAGGTGCTCGCTGGAGGCAAAAGACTTAGAATGGGTAGTAGATGAAGATAGTTACCAATATCAACTATGACCCCATGACCAGTTACAGAAATAAGGACTGAAACTGTCCTGAGCGTTTCCTCCTTATTTTGCTATGAATACATTTGTGTGTGAATATATATGTGTGTATATCTGTCTCAGATATCTTTGTCTTATTTCCTCTCTTATTCCCTTATCATGTAACAGAAGAAAATGTATTGACTTTATATCAGTATTTAAGTATTGTTAACGTTCATGGAACTTCTCAGCCTCCATAATCAGTGCCTATTCCTATATCTACATCTATATCTCTTATATAGCTTTACATATCCTATTGGTTCTGTTTCTCTGGTGAACCCTGACTAATACAATCGGTGGCGAGGAGGGAATTCTGAGTCAGATGAACCACTGATTAGAAGCAGAATGTATTGAGGGGTAGAAGGAATAGATGAGGATGCCAGAAGCATAGGATTCATAGAGAAATTACAAAAAAGAAGATGAGATGGAGAGATAAGAAAGATGTATGGTTGACCCTTGAACAAACGTGGGTTTGAACTGCATACACAGATTCTTTTCAATAAACATCTGCTATAGTATTACATTATCCCTAGTTGGTTAAATCTGCAGATACAAAACCCAAGATACAGAGGAACCAAGGATATGCATGGCTGACTATAGGCTGATTTTCGACAGTGCAGGGGTCGGCGCCCCTGAGCCCACACTGTCAGCTGTAATGTACGGCACTGCTGGTTGCTTCATTTCAACTGTTCTTTTTTTAACCTAAAAAAAAGCAATTGCAAATGGTTCAATCTAAGCTCTAGTAAATAGGAAGTTGGACAAAGCTATTTATTCCTTTAAATTATGCAAATAAAGAAGAAATATTATCTTTTACAAAGTGTCTTATAGGGGTCTGTCTAGCCCTAAATATATTAACAGATAATAAAAAGTGAAGTTATTGGGAGCAGCTAAAGAACGAAGAGAGAAGAAAATTGAAGAGTAGAAAACGAAAATCCAAAATTAGTTTACTGAAATAGGATTAGGAAATATACTAAAACAAGCACATAGATCACAACTGATATTTATGCATGTAATTTTATGTGTTCAGGAAAGGAAGTAGACTAATAGATATTCTTTATTTTTTAACATCTTTATTTGAGTATAATTGCTTTACAATGGTGTGTTAGTTTCGGCTTTATAACAAAGTGAATCAGATATACATGTATCCCCATATCTCTTCCCTCTGGGTCTCCCTCCCTCTCACCCTCCCAATCTCACCCCTCTAGGTGGTCACAAAGCACCGAGCTGATCTCCCTGTGCTATGCGGCTGCTTCCCACTAGCTATCTATTTTACATTTGGTAGTGTATATAAGTCCATGCCACTCTCACACTTCGTCCCAGCCTACCCTTCCCTCTCCCCATATCTTCAAGTCCATTCTCTAGTAGTTCTGCATCTTTATTCCCGTCCTGCCCCTAGGTTCTTCGTGACCTTTTTTTAAAATTTTTCTTAGATTCCATATATATGTGTTAGCAAGTACTTGTTTTTCTCTTTCTGACTTACTTCACTCTGTATGATGGTCCCTAGGCCCATCCACCTCACTAAAATAACTCAATTTCATTTCTTTAAGTGGCTGAGTAATATTGCATTGTATATATGTGCCACATCTTCTTTATCCATTCATCTGTCAATAGACATTTAGGTGGATTCCATGTCCTGGCTATTGTAAATAGCGCTGCAATGAACACTGGGGTGCATGCGTCTTTTTGAATTATGGTTTTCTCAGGGTATATGCCCAGTACTGGGATTGCTGGGTCATATGGTAGTTCTATTTGTAGTTTTTTAAGGAACCTCCATACTGTTCTCCATAGTGGCTGTATATATTTACTTTCCCACCAACAGTGCAAGAGGATTCCCTTTTCTCCACACCCTCTCCAGCATTTATTGTTTCTAGATTTTTTGATGATGCCCATTCTGACTGGTGTGAGGTGATACCTCATTGTAGTCTTGATTTGCATTTCTCTAATGATTAGTGATGTTAAGCATCCTTTCATGTGTTTGTTGGCAGTCTGTATATCTTCTTTGGAGAAATGTCTATTTAGGTCTTCTGCCCATTTCTGGATTGGGTTGTTTGTTTTTTTGATATTGAGGTGCATGAGCTGCTTGTATATTTTGGAGATGAATCCTTTGTCAGTTGCTTCATTTGCAAATGTTTTCTCCCATTCTGAGGGTTGTCTTTTCGTCTTGTTTATAGTTTCCTTTGCTGTGCAAAAGCTTTGAAGTTTCATTAGGTTCCATTTGTTTATTTTTGTTTCCATTTCTCTAGGAGGTGGGTCAAAAAGTATCTTGCTGTGATTTATGTCATAGAGTGTTCTGCCTATGTTTTCCTCTGCGAGTTTGATAGTGTCTGGCCTTACATTTAGGTCTTTAATCCATTTTGAGTTTATTTTTGTGTATGGTGTTAGGGAGTGTTCTAATTTCATTCTTTTACATGTAGCTGTTCAGTTTTCCCAGCACCACTAATTGAAGAGGCTGTCTTTTCTCCATTGTATATTCTTCATTCCTTTATCAAAAATAAGGTGACCATCAGTGTCTTATAATTTTCTGCATACAGGTCTTTTGTCTCCTTAGGTAGTTTTATTCCTAAATATTTTATTCTTTTTGTTGCAGTGGTAAATGGGAGTGTTTTCTTAATTTCACTTTCAGATTTTTCATCATTAGTGTATAGGAATGCCAGAGATTTCAGTGCATTAATTTTGTATCCTGCTACTTTACCAAATTCATTGATTAGCTCTAGTAGTTTTCTGGTAGCATCTTTAGGATTCTCTAGATATAGTATCATGTCATCTGCAAACAGTGACAGATTTACTTCTTCTTTTCCGATTTGGATTCCTTTTATTTCCTTTTCTTCTCTGACTGCTGTGGCTAAAACTTCCAAAACTATGTTGAATAATAGTGGTGAGAGTGGGCAACCTTGTCTTGTTCCTGATTTTAGTGGAAATGCTTTCAGCTTTTCACCATTGAGGACGATGTTGGCTGTGGCTTTGTCATACATGACCTTTATTATGTTGAGGAAAGTTCCCTCTCTGCCTACTTTCTAGAGGGTTTTTATCATAAATGGATGTTGAATTTTGTTGAAAGCTTTCTCTGCATCTATTGAGATGATCATATGGTTTTTCTCCTTCCGTTTGTTAATATGCTGTATCATGTTGATTGATTTGCGTGTATTGAAGAATGCTTGCATTCCTGGGATAAACCCCACTTGATCATGGTGTATGATCCTTTTAATGTGCTGTTGGATTCTGTTTGCTAGTATTTTGTTGAGGATTTTTGCATCTATGTTCATCAGTGATATTGGCCTGTAGTTTTCTTTTTTTTGTGACATCTTTGTCTAGTTTTGGTATCAGGGTGATGGTGGCCTCGTAGAATGAGTTTGGGAGTGTTCCTCCCTCTGCTATATTTTGGAAGAGTTTGAGAAGGATAGCTGTTTGCTCTTATCTAAGTGTTTGATAGAATTTTCCTGTGAAGCCATCTGGTCCTGGACTTTTGTTTGTTGGAAGATTTTTAATCACACTTTCAATTTCAGTGCTTCTGATTTGTCTGTTTATATTTTCTATTTCTTCCTGGTTCCATCTCAGAATGTTGTGGTTTTGTAAGAATTTGTGCATTTCTTTCACGTTGTCCATTTTATTGGCATATAGCCAATAAAATGATTTGAGTCTTCTCTCTTTTTTTCTTGATGAGTCTGGCTAATGGTTTATCAATGTTGTTTATCTTCTCAGAGAACCAGCTTTTAGTTTTATTGATCTTTGCTGTTTTTTCCTTCGTTTCTTTTTCATTTAATTCTGATCTGATCTTTATGATTTCTTTCCTTCTGCTAAATTTGGGGGTTTTTTTTTGTTCTTCTTTCACTAATTGCTTTAGGTGTAAGGTTAGGTTGTTTATTTGAGATTTTTCTTGTTTCTTGAGGTAAGATTGTATTGCTATAAACTTCCCTCTTAAAACTGCTTTTACTGCATCCCATAGGTTTTGGGTCTTCATGCTTTCATTCTCATTTGTTTCTAGGTTTCTTTTTATTTCCTCTTTGATTTCTTCATTGATCTCCTGGTTATTTATTAGCGAATTGTTTAGCCTCCATGTGTTTGTATTTTTTACACAGTTTTTCATGTAATTGATATCTGGTTTCATAGTGTTGTGGTCAGAAAAGGTACTTGATATGATTTCAATTTTCTTAAATTTACCAAGGATTGATTTGTGACCCAAGATGTGATCTATCTTGGAGAATGTTCCATGAACACTTGAGAAGAAAGTGTATTCTGTTGTTTTTGGATGGAATGCCCTGTAAATATCAATTAACTCCATTTTGTTTAAGGTATCATTTAAAGCTTGTGTTTCCTTATTTATTTTCATTTGGGGTGATCTGTCCATTGGTGAAAGTGGGGTGTTAAAGTCCCCTACTATGATTGTGTTGCTGTCAGTTTCCCCTTTTATGGCTGTTAGTATTTGCCTTATGTATTGAGGTGCTCCTATGTTGGGTACATAAATATTTACACTTGTTATATCTTCTTCTTGGATTGATCCCTTGATCATTATGTAATATCCTTTTTTGTCTGTTGTAATAGTCTTTATTTTAAAGTCTATTTTGTCTGATATGAGAACTGCTACTACAGCTTTCTTATGACTTCTATTTGCATGGAATATCTTTTTCCATCCCCTTACCTTCAATCTGTATGTGTCCCTGGGTCTGAAGTGGGTCTCTTGTAGACAGCATATATATGGGTCTTGTTTTTGTATCCATTCAGCCAGTCTATCTCTTTTGGTTGGAGCATTTAATCCATTTATGCTTAAGGTAATTATCGTTTTATATATATATATATATATATATATAGTTATATATAATAGGTAATGCTCCTATTACCATTTTCTTAATTGTTTTGGACTTGTTTTTGTAGGTCTTTTCCTTCTCTTGTGTTTCCTGTCTAGAGAAGTTCCTTTAGCATTTGTTGTAAAGCTGGTTTGGTGGTACTGAATTCACTTAGCTTTTGCTTGTCTGTAAAGGTTTTAATTTCTCCGTCAAATCTGGATGAGATCTTTGCTGGGTAGAGTAATCTTGGTTGTAGTTTTTTCCCTTTCATCACTTTAAATATGTCCTGTCACTCCCTTCTGGCTTGCAGAGTTTCTGCTGAAAGATCAACTATTAATCTTATGGGGATTCCCTTGTATGTTATTTGTTGTTTTTCCATTGCTGCTTTTAATATTTTTTTCTTTGTGTTTAATTTTTGATAGCTTGGTTAATATGTGTCTTGGCGTGTTTCTCCTTGGACTTATCCACTGTGGGACTCTCTGCACTTCCTGGACTTAATTGAGTATTTCCTTTCCTGTATTAGGGAAGTTTTCAAATATAATCTCTTCAAATATTTCCTCAGTCCCTTTCTTTTTCTCTTCTTCTTCTGGGAACCCTATAATTTGAATATTGGTGCGTTTAATGTCATCCCAGAGGTCTCTGAGACTGTCCTCAATTCTTTTCATTCTTTTTTCTTTATTCTGCTCTGTGGTAGTTATTTCCACTATTTTAACTTCCAGGCCACTTATCCGTTCTTCTGCCTTGGTTATTCTGCTACTGATTCTTTCTAGAGAATTTTTAATTTCATTTATTGTGTTGTACATCATTGTTTGCTCTTTCGTTCTCCTTGTTAAACATTTCTTGTATTTTCTCCATTTTATTTCCAAGATTTTGGATCATCTTTACTCTCATTACTGTGATTTCTTTTCCAGGTAGACTGCCTATTTCCTCTTCATTTGTTTCGTCTGGTGGGTTTTTACCTTGCTCCTTCATCCGCTGTGTGTTTCTCTGTCTTTTCATTTTGCTTCACTTACTGTGTTTGGGGTCTCCTTTTTGCAGCCTGCAGGTTTGTAGTTCTCATTGTTTTTGGTGACTACCCCCAGTGGCTAAGGTTGGTTCAGTGGGTTGTGTAGGCTTCCTGGTGGAGGGGGCTGGTGCCTGTGTTCTGGTGGATGAGGCTGGATCTTGTCTTCTGGCGGGCAGCACCAAGTCCAGTGGTGTGTTTTGGGGTGACTGTGACGCTATTATCATTTTAGGCAGCCTGTCTGCTAATGGGTGGGTTTTTGTCCTTGTCTTGCTAGTTGTTTGGCATAGGGTGTCCAGCACTGTAGCTTGCTGGCTGTTGAGTGGAGCTGGGTCTTAGTATTGAGATGGAGATCTCTGGGAGAGCTTTTGCCGTTTGATATTGCATGGAGCCTGGAGGTCTCTGGTGGACCTATGTCCTGATCTTGGCTTTCCCACCTCAGAGCCTCAGACCTGACACTCAGCCAGAGCACCAAGACCCTGTCAGCCACATGGTTTGCTTTATAGAGCATAGGGGTGTGAAATTTTGTGGACATTTTAATCGTTTCATTTTTGGAAGTCTGAGGTCTTCTGCCAGTGTTCAGTTGGTGTTCTGTAGGAATTGTTCCACATGTAGATGTATTTCTGATGTATTTGTGGGGAGGAAGGTGATCTCCACTTCTTACTTCTCTGCCATTTTGAAGGTCTGCCCCTCATTTCTTTTAAATTTAAAACATTTTCCTCCTTTTTTTTTTTTGCCTTCTAGTTCTCTTAAGGAATTATCTGTTGTGTTTATTCCCTCTTTTGTTCCTTTTAGTTTAGTCTTCATTTTCAAAATTTTTCTCTTATTTCAAAATTTTCATGACTTTCAATAATTTCTGAATTATTCTAATTTCTATTTATATTGTTTTTCATCTATTGTGCCATTTTCATAATGTCTTTTTGCTATTTTTAAAATAGAATGTCACAGTTTTGATGTATTCTCAGCATGCTTTCATTGTCTATAAGGTTGTTTGTTTTCTGCTCTAATCTAAACTTCATAGCTTTTCACTGTTTTTATATGAAATTGGTTTTCCTCAACTTTTGGAAGGAGATATAGCTCAGGGTAGCTTTCACCCTCTTCTCTGGTTCTCATATTGTGTTAAAAAATATAGCAGCTTGCTTTCTAAGACTTGCTGCATCCATTTCCTTCTCCCACACTTATTTGTGCCTTCTCTACTTTACATATTCTGTGCAATTTTTATTCCACTCCCAGCAGTTTCTCCTCTACGTGGGTCTGTCCTGGAAGGCAGCTGTGGTGTCTGTTTTGAGAATTTTTAGGGGCCAGACTGCTCCAGATCCTTCAAATTTTATTATGTTCCCTTCGCACCTACCAGCAACAATTATTGACTATGTTGGTGTTTCCTGTTCGCATGTCCATCAGCTGTCCTGCTGCTTCCCTCTGCTTAGTCCTGCACAGATGATGTAGGAATTGTGGCAGTTGGTGGCTTGTCCTCAGCCACTTTGTTTGGAGTTTGTGGCTACAACCTGTCATGTAGTGTGGTAACCAATCTCTAAAATGGCCTCAACATTTCCTCTGCTCCCTATACATTCATTCTGCTCTTCACATCAAAAGATAGAGATGATTTCTCCTTCTGAATCTGAGATGGCCCTGTGGTTGATTTGGCCATTAGAATATGGAGACAGTGACATTCAGGCAGCTCTTGGACTCCAGCCACCATGTGAAAAGGCCAAGCCACAAGGAGAGGCCATGGGAGGGAGAACTAAAGTGCTCAGAATAACCGTTCCAGCTCCCCAGAAACAACCATATGAGAGCGATATTGAATATTCTGTTTCATTGAGTCCCCAGAAGACTGCAGTCCTAGCTATGAGAGATAACAAAATAGTTATTGTTTTAAGATATAAAGTAGTGAAATTTTTTTTTTTTTTTTTTTTTTTTGCGGTATGCGGGCCTCTCACTGTCGTGGCCTCTCCCGTTGCGGAGCACAGGCTCCGGACACGCAGGCTCAGCGGCCATGGCTCATGGGCCCAGCCGCTCCGCGGCATGTGGGATCTTCCCGGACTGGGACACGAACCCGTGTCCTCTACATCGGCAGGCGGACTCTCAACCACTGTGCCACCAGGGAAGCCCAGTGAAATGGTTTTTAAGGCAGCAATAGAACTAAAACATTTAGTTTTGTTGTACATGTTGTCCATGGTTTTCAGTTTTGTTATCTAGTTGCTCTGTCTGTTTTTATGTGGGAATTGGAGAGATCCTAAAACAACGTCCTGTCATACCCTTTGCCAAAACCTTCCCAGAATCCGCTCTGACATTAGATTATAAGTTTCTTCTAGGATAGACCTCAGTCAAGACCTATGAAACCAACAGGAAATGTAATTCAGAACCAGAACAGAACATAGGGAATTTACAGCTTCCGCCTATGAACTTTGGTCTGTTAATCAGCCCTGTATGAAAATAGACTCTCCTCTCCACATTTTCTGCCCCAACCTCATCGCAGTTCACAGTGAGAAAGTTAAAAACCCATGAGTTAGATGTTAGTTTCCTGGATAACGCCGGGCACCCCAATTCTCCAGAACCAGGTTGGTAGGAGCATCAATTAAAATTTCCAACAATCATACCTCTTTCAAAAGAAGTCAGAGTCAATCACGTGGGTACTGCAGGCAAGCTAATAGTCTGGCCCATTTAAAAGCCACTCATTCATTCATAAAACTGTTTATTGAGTGTTTATTATGACCCAGGCACCTAGATATTAGGACAATATACACCAGGAATTAAAGCAAACATCCCCACTCTTGAGGAAGTTAAATTCAGGTGGCTTATGTTCTTTAAATATTTGTCCAGTGGTCTTTCTACTGTTACCTGAGCATGCTCCTTGGGAGTTGCCCACCTCATTTCCAACTCCCTACACAACTTTCAGCACACTCCCTGAAGAGTCCTGGTCAATACCATTTTATTCATTTCATTACTTTTTCAGGAATGGCAGAAAATCCCTTGGAAATTGGTTTCTCCAGATGCTGCCCAACTAGTCTTTCTTTTAATCCAATACTGATTTCAGAGTCACCAGCGTTAAAACCAAAATGTGGCAGGCAGTTGAGGGGAGTAATGAAGTGCTGGATTTAGATTATTTTCAATTAAAAATGAAAGTTACTTAGGGAGGTACTTTAACATTTCCAATCACCACAGAATTCTGTAAGGGGCTACTTTGTTAGATTAGTAAGAATTTTGGACCTTTGTGTGTATAGGAGGGTAGGGAGATGAGAGGAAAAGGAGATGAGTAATGGAGGTTGTTAAAAGATGAAAAGGGCAAGAATGAAACCCATCTTCTCAACACCAACAATTTAGGCAAATCTAGTATTTTAGTAGGTTCTTCATGTGCAACCTGGAAATGTACATTAACAGGAAACTTTCTACCTACTCCTTGACTCTCCTTTTCCCATCCTTGTGTCTGCTGGGATCTGCAAGTGGGTGGAAGACATTGTCATTGTTTATAATGCTCATAAGCCTGCATGGATGTGAATGACATATATTTAGAAATCAAAATAAAGCTTTAGGAAGATCTTCAATTTAATTGAAACTAGTCTAGTCATTTGGGAACCACAAGAGCTTTTTAGGGAAAATCTGCTTCTGTAAGCTGGAGGAAGTGTGGGTGTACTGGAGTCCCGGTCACACCTTGTGATGTCAGTCACCCCCAGGCCGCAGCTGATTGGCTGGGAAGAGCCGAAGCAGAGTTTAAATTCTTGCACCATCAGAGAAGTGTTCAGAACGTCAACACAAGAGTGGCTTCATTGTCACAGATTTCCTCTGTGAGAACATCAGCCTGATTGTTGAGACATTTGGGGCAAAGTCTTTGTGAAACTGAAGAAGGTAAGACATTCTCATTGTTTAATTTTTTTTAATGACTTCTGCCGTGTTGTTTGGAAAATATTAAGTATGCCTACATGTTGAGCAGCATTATGTCATGCAGAGAAAGATGGGGAGAGCTGTGCCTTGGGTAAAAACGATTCCATTTTGTTCCAGTTGTTTATGCCACAGTAAATAATGACTTTAAAATGACAGGTTAAGTCAATAGAGACAGGTGCTCTTCTCAGTAATACTTTAATTAGATCTCTGCATGGTATTCTGAAAGGGAAATTTTACTAATTAGGAGGCAGATGGAAGGTCATTCTGAAGTTTTTCTTTAATTTTCAAAACAAATACAGCTTTTACATTTAGATTTTATGGATATAGGTATGCTCATGGCCTGCAAGATGTTACAAAAGAATGTAAACTAGACTGGCAGAACTTTCTAAATATGGTCCCTTAAGTTGAAAATCAGATAATGCTATTCATCCAATAGTATTCCTTTATGAACTGAGTAGCTGAAAGGAGATGTTAAGACTACTGAAACAAACCATGGCTGGGATAATTATACTGCTTTTCTATTGTCTGGCTGGGTCTTCATGTTAGCATGACGCCTTGCATACAGTCAGAGGTCAGTAAATGTTGAAGATAACTGTCTTTTAAAAAACCTTTCCTAGTGTAGAAGACTTAGGCGTATATATACCCCTGCCCACGTGTATTTTTATTTGCTGCATTTATTCCACTTCTTCATCTGTATCAGAAGTGTCTGTCTTCCACAGCAGAGTGGGAGCTGTGGTCATGCAATGCTTTCTGCATGACATCTAGAAGATCCCACGTGTAATAGCAACACTTCAGGCACTCCTCTTCTTCAAGAGCTATAAGTTCTGGTGAGCCATACTTTCTGTTTAACTGAGGGCCAAGTAGACTATGCTACTTCGATCTGGTTGGTTAAAACATTTAAACAAACAAACAATTTTCTATCGGGTATTAGTCCGCAAGAAATCCCCCAAATGGTGATGTGGACCAATGCGTCTCAGATGCCGTGTGTCCTCCCACATCTATCTTTAATTTGGGGACACCTAGGTGTTATTTTACTGTGGTTGAAAGCATATAACATGGGATTGATTATAACTGACCTCGAGACAATTACAATTGGAATGTTTGGAATTTTTTTTTTTTTTTACATCTTTATTGGAGTATAATTGCTTTACAATGGTGTGTTAGTTTCTGCTTTATAACAAAGTGAACCAGCTATACATATACATATATCCCCATATCCCCTCCCTCTTGCATCTCCCTCCCTCCCACCCTCCCTATCCCACCCCTCCAGGCGGTCACAAAGCACCGAGCCGATCTCTCTGTGCTATGTGGCTGCTTCCCGCTAGCTACCTACCTTACGTTTGGTAGTGTATATATGTCCATGCCTCTCTCTCGCTTTGTCCCAGCTTACCCTTCCCCCTCCCCATATCCTCAAGGAAATTTTTATTGATTTATTTATTTGGTTTTCTGAATTCGTGATAGAATTCATGTCCTGGCCAAATTCCACTTTATTTTCGAAGAGTAATAAAGAAACAAATTCTAGCTAATGGAGGTTCTGGTTAGTTGGGTTCTGGGTAATTTTGCTTTTGTTTAGACAAGCATATTATCATTATTACACATTGTTGAATACTCAAGCACCTAGAACAGTGCCTGGCACACAGGATGTTCTCAACAGCTATTTATTGACTGCTAATAAATGGATACATTATTCATAAGTATTATTAAGGATGACAACATGAGGTCAAAAATAAGCAAACTAAGCACGATACATTGAACTTATGATTTTTCAAGTCTTTCATTTCCTTTCTTTAGCCTACCTCTTTCATCTTTGTTTACATAAAAGAAAATATATACTTTAAAAGTGAATATTGACTCTGAGGAAGGTCTGGAACAAGGTCTCTTACTTGAGAGCACAAAGAAGTTCTGGCCACACTTGAGGGTGGCCAGAGAGAGAAGGGACTGCAGTCCACTTCTCCAGACCCCAAGCAATCTGGATTTTTCAATTCCGGGAGAACAACTCATAAAGGTTGAAAAGCTCTGATACACCCACTACCTTCCATACAGGTGGAACTCAAATTGAGGTTGTTGATGTCCTTTTGTTACATGTTCTCATTGTAGCATGACAGCACGTGCGATGTAGAAATGACATTTACCAATCACTGAAGAAGAACGTAGGGTTCTGGTCTCATCTTTTAGGCTTGTAGCCATTTTGCTCATTTATGACTCAGAATAGGGCTACTGCGTATCTGCTTCTACTCTTTTTGGGGTGGTAGGTAAAACGCTTATGAAAGTTTGGAGCTCTCGTTTGGAATACACTTCACACAAGTATAATTATTCTTATCAAAAATACTAATTGAGAACCTAACACGTATAGTGCTTGAGCTCTGACTTTCTGTAATGCTTGATAGCAGACTCTATTCTATGGTTGGCAACACCGGCTCTCTCGGGACTTCAGGCTGTATTTTATTTTAGTTTGCCAGACTTCCACTTGGAAAATTATGACTTTGAGTCGGGGTGCTAAATGTTATTTCTAGAAGCACGAGCGAGTTACTGCATCTTCCTTATGTTTCATAATATTACACCCCTGAGAAACTGAGCCCTGGAAGCACACACTTCCTTCATAAAACACACAACATTCATTGGTGTAGAGCATTTTTTTTTTGTTGTTATTTAGATAAGAGAGAAACAAAAGAAAATACAAGAGGAGAACAATATTTGTTGACTTCTTGGAACATTTGCTGGCTTTTAGAGCACCATGAGATTATCACTCTATTCAAATTTCACTTTGAAAATGAAAATGGCAAGCCACCTCATGACCTATGAAGCCAAAACCATTGGTACACAGTTATTTTGAGAGTGTTGTATTTGGGAGAAACTTTCCTTTCCTTAAGCAATGAACCTGAGAACTTAAAAGAAAATGTTTTGATTACGGGAACTAAAGGGAAGTGTAGGGGAGGAAAAGTTTTCCTCTGTCCTCTTGGGGTCTCTGGCTGAGCCCAAGAATTAAACTGGCATAAGACAGAGAAACAGGAGAAAAGCACACACGTTTTATTAAAATTTTTACATGTACGTGCGCACCTTCACAAGAGAATGAGGACGTGAAGAAGTGACCGGAGTGGAAGCTTCTAGGCAAAGAAACAGTACATTTGTGAAGGATTGACAAGACACAGGGGCAGTAGATTGTGGAGAAGTAACCAGGAAGATCAGGTTAGTTTAACAAGATTTCTTTGCATGGACTTCCCTCAGCCTTGACTCCATCTCTGGTGATGAGAATGTCTTCCCTCCTCCTAAGAGAGGGGGGGCACGTTTCACGTGGGAGATTTATCATCTCCCGCTTCCGGGAAAAAGAAGGAAGATCAGAGCACCCTTCTTGCATCTGCAGTCTCTTGAGTGCCTTCAGCTCAAAATAATTTTTATGTCAAAGAGGCATATTTTGGGATGGGATATTCTGGTTTCCTTCAGAAGTAATATCTGTTTAATTAGGCTCGTTTTAGGGGCAGCTGAACATTTTCATATGTTTTCTCTGTTGATATTAGGGGAAAGATTTGAAAAAGAAATAAAAATAATATCAACACACAAGGACTGATATGAAGTATGCTAATTAGAATAAAGAAAATAACACAAAGAATAGCTGTGTTGACGAGGAATAACACTCAAGATACAAGAGAGGCTCTACTGGAACATTTGAGCTTTATGAAGGTAGAAATGAGGAACCTTCTCAGTCTCCTTATCTTAGGATTTCTACTGTTTTCTTGAATAAATTTGAAAAATAAGATTAGGTGACTTCCTGAGCCCAATGTTTCAGACATTATTCAGTGTATTCAGACATTATTGAGCAAGGTACTATTATTTCTTAGATCAGAGGTTAAAGTCATTTGGAGCACCTTAAAAACAAACCCATGCTTGTTCCCACCCCCAGTGAACTGATTTATTACCCGTGGTGGGTTTGTGCACTGGTATTGCTTTAAATCTCCCCAGGTGTTACTGATATACAACCAAGGTTGGGGATCTCTGGCTTAGATCTTTTGTCACTGGCATAGTATATATTTAACATTTAAAGACACAAATCAGCAAAAGTGAGGTCTGAAATCAGCCAGCAGGATTTTCCGCAGAGTATACGGATGTCCATCTGACCAGTCTGTTAGGACAGCCCCAGGGCTTACGAGTGCAGGGCAAATTATTTTCCTTTTAAATCATTTCAATAACTTTTTACATTAGCATCTAGGACATCTATTTTTAGATATAGAACAAATTGTTTTCCAAACCACCAGTTCTTGAAGTGTGAAATGAAGCCACCCTCCAGGAAAATACAGTTTGATTTGGCAGGTTTCTCTCAGTGTGATTCACAAGTGTATCCCAAACCTCTAATCTTCTCTGAATCCTTCAGTATTGTGAATGACACTTTAAAAAATTAGCATAATCATGTATAATGTATGACTAAAAGTAGCACAGAGGATATTAAATGCTTTCTGGAGCTGTAATATGAAGCCTGCCATAATGCATCTCTTGAAGATGAAGAAAAAATGCAAAACCAAGCTATTTTGTCTAGACATTATTATGTGGTTATAAATGTGAATGAGGAGCCCTGTGTGTGTGTGTGAAGACAAATGCCCACCACCTATCAATGGTATCAATGGTATGAATGGTATCAATAAATGTAGTTTTTTGGTCGGAAGATATTTGCCAGTCCATTCTGCCACATTAGATAGCTAGTGGGAAGCAGCCGCATAGCACTGGGAGATCAGCTCGGTGCTTTGTGACCACCTAGAGGGGGTGGGATAGGGAGGGTGGGAGGGAGACGCAAGAGGGAGGGGATATGGGGATATATGTATAGCTGATTCACTTTGTTATAAAGCAGAAACTAACACACCACTGTAAAGCAATTATACTCCAATAAAGATGTTAAAAAGAAAAAAAGTGAATGGTCAGAAATTTCTCTATTGCTTTTTCTTAACTTTTCCTCCATTTGTCATAGTTTATGTGTTAGTGAAGAAGTGTTTACAGAGCTCCTCATTGAAAAGTTTTCAATTTATCTCTTCGGAGTGAGGTTTTTTAAAAACAGCTTTATTGAGATATAATTCACACATCGTATACCTCACCCATTTGAAGTCTACCGTTCAATGGTTTTTCATACATTCAGAAGAGTTATTCCACCTTCACCAAAGTCAGCTTTAGAACATTTTCATTATGTTCAAAATTCACCCCTTAGTTGTCACCCCAACAGCTCATCTCCTCCAGCCCGAGGCAAACACTTACTTTCTGTCTCTATAGATTTGCCTATTGTGGATTTTTCATATGAATGGAATCATACAATATGTGGTCTTTTGTGTCTGGCTTCTTTCATTCAGTATAATGTTTGCAAGGTTCCTCTACTTTGTAGCATGTATCAGCACTCCATGCCTTTTCATGGCTGAATAATACTCCACTGTATGGGTATAGTGCATTTTGTTTATCCATTCTTCAGTTGATGGACATTTGGATGAGTTTGTTTTTTTTTTTTAATAGAAAGAAGGTGTTAAAAAGTTGAAGCTTCTATGTTTCTTGAGGGTGGAGAAAAGCATCTTCTGTCTTTCATCACAGGTAGAGGTGACATACCCAGCAATGAGGACCAGCATCCTGCTTATGTTCTTGTGGGGATTGTCCTGTGCTCTCCCAGTAAGTATCAGGGTAGGGATGCATGGAAAAAAAAACTGTTTATACCTAAAACTGCACAAATTGCATTGGCTATAAGCCAAAGTGGCTGTGTATGTTCCAGTCAGATGAAAATGTAGCTTCTTAGGAAGCTCTTTTCTTTAAAACATCATCCGAATAATTCCTTGTTCTGTTCACTTGCCGTTCGTATAGTTAGGCTGCTCATGTTTCTTCCTCGTAAGCGTGGTTCTCAAAGCGTCATCCCCCAGACCAGTAGCACCAACTAAGACCTTGTTAGAAATGTAAGTTCCTAGGTCCTCCATCAGACCTACTAAACCAGACTCTCCAGGGATAGGGCACAGCCATCTGTGTTCTAACAAGGCCTCCCGGTGATTCTGATGCGTGCTAAAAGTTGACTAATACTCCTCCTAAGTATGTGAAGTGCTAATAGCTGCTGCTTTGGAAATTTCTGTGGGCCGACCACTTGTGCTGAATTTTCTAGGTAGCCAGGTATCAAAATACTGAATCTAAGAGTTCTGAAGAATGGAAGGTGAGTAGAAAAGATTTTTTTGAAATATTTTTATTTTAATATGTTATTAGTATAACCAAGATGGCTTCACTGCAAATGTGGAAACTACTACTGACTTAATGAACACATGAATAACCTAAGATATAGGGAGTAAGGGCTATCATTTCTAGTTCTTATAAGAAAATGTAGTTCATATAATGCTTCAACTCCAACTTAATAGTATAATTTGGTGAGGAAGCATTTTCTCCTTTAGCATTATTTTTGTGATGGGTCTGTATAGCAGCGCAAGGGGATGGATGACAGTGAACCAAGATGGTCCTTGAAGGATTCGGGCTAGAAGTCTGTTTTATCAGATGTCTGGTAGGCAGGAGGTTAGGAGATCAAGTCCCGGAAGGTGAGAAGAGAAAGAAGAATGAGAGAATGCTAGGGTCTTCGGAATGATAGCTAATGTTTATTGAGTGTTGGCTCCGAATAACCCAATCGTTATTAACTCTCAATAGTTCAACAACCACCGCCAGACACGGTTCTGTGTGTTTCGCATGTATTAACTTTCTCAATCTTCACGGTACCCCTAGTGAATTAGGTGTTGTATTTTCTGTGTTGAGACACAGAGAGTAACCTAGTCTGTCTAGGTTATGTGGTTAATTACTGTTAGAGCCAGACTTTGAACCCAGGTCGCTCTGACTCCAGAATTCATATTCTTTGCTGGGGTGTTACATCCCTCGAAGGGGCCAGGTCTAGGAAGTCAGTAGGTTTTCAAGATTGGAACTACAGTTGTCACTCCGTATCCGCAGGGCATTAGTTCCAGGACCCCCTCGGTTACCAAGATCCGTGGATACTCAAGACCCTTATATAAAATGATGTAGTATTTGCATGCAACCTGCATACATCCTCATGTACTTCAAATCATCTCTATATTGCTTATAATACCTAATACAATGTAAATATTTGCTGGAGTGCAGCAAATACAAGTTTTGCCTTTTGGAAACTTCTGGAGCATTCTTTCTTTCTTTCTTTCTTCCTTTTCTTAAAAATATTTTTGATCTGAGCTTGGCTGAATCCGTGGGTGTGGAACCCATGGATATGAAGGGCTGACTCTAGGAAGAAGGGTTAAAATCTCAACCTAAATCAGAATGTTTTTTCATTACCTTGTTTCCTGCTGGCTTTTAGGTATGACACAGCTAGGGCACAATGATATTAGTGATGGCCAGATAATGTCAGAGGCCTGAGATGGCGTCCTGCCCCTGCTTGAGGCTGGAATAGATATTGCAGGATTTCTTACATGAACTTTCATCAGGAATATCCTTAGGCTGGTTTATTTAAAAGCAGCTGCTGTGGATCCCTTCTTTCATTCAGCCTGAGTTCCCCAAACACACTGTGTTCTCAAGTCTAGCCTTGGCAGGAGAAAAATACCAATGTCTCACTCCCTTCCATTCCTAATTCCAGATGCTAAGTGACTGGGGTAGAGTCTGCCATGGTGCCTGCTGCAGTGTCACAGGGCAAAGACTTTAAGTGATGATAGGTCCTTCCTCTAGGAGCTATCCCAGCCCAGCATTGCTGAGAGGCTTATTGAAGACATGCTGACAGCAGCTACTCTCTGCTCTACTCTGCACCCTGGGTCTTCATACCCATTGCTCAGTGGCTTTGAGCCACATGGGATTTGGGATTTGGTCATGTTCAAGGCGAGGGGGAGAGTAGATGGGGAGAGGGCACCAGAAGTGGTACAGGCATTCTTAGAGTTCTCATCAGATTAAAGAAAGTGAAATAAATCAGAACTATGACTAAGTTTCAGATTTAGCATGTGTTATTTTGGTGATCTTACGTGACTCAAGAAAGGTTTAATGGCTTTTTCAATTCAGTTTTGTCCGCTATTGAATTTTATAAAGTAGATGTTCTCAAAATGGATCACTTCTTCAGCTTATATCATATTGAATACTTTTCAAGATGCTTCCATAGGCATTAGCCAATTTCATCCTCACAGCAACCATGTACAATAAGCGCAGTGTTTGTTAATATTCTTAATTTACAAATAAGAAACTGACATCAGATAGGTGAAGTGAATTGTGCAAATTCACGTAGAGTGACCAACCATCGCAGTTTACCTGAGACTAGATGTTTCCTGGAACACATGAATTTCAGCGCTAGCATCAAGACAGTTTTCAGGGCTAAAACCCAAGCCAAGGAGCTAACTGAGACTTAAATCAGGGTTTGTGAGTTCCAGCGCTGTTTCTCCTCTCTTACATTTCCTCTAGGTTGTATATTTTTCTTCAAAGAAGTTGTATTTTGGTCTAAGTGTTGGAAATACAAAAATCTTCTAGGTTTTTTATATCACAAGGTCTTTTCAGGCCACTGGTCATCTGACATTCATTGTTTAGCCATTTCATTATAAAATAGCATTAATATTCATGTGACTACAAAATAGATATCAATATACTAGAAAAACCTAAAATTATCCTACATGTTTTCAATGATATGATCCATCTGTGAAAGAGTAACTTGTCTTCCTTCCTTTTTTACAGGGTCTTTTGGCTCAGACACCAACACCACCTGTGGTAACTATCTCATTGATTTTTTTATCATAAACATCTCATGAAATCACTTTCACACTCTTATCATCATCTCAGGCCGTTTGGAAAGTAGTAAATCCAAACCACAAGCGATTGATGCGTGTCCTATTTTTATCTTTATTCATCAATTACGAACATGAAAAATAAACATTTCTTTTTCTTTTTAGGAGAGAAGTGAGTCATCAGAAGAAAGTAAAGTTAGCTCAAAGGAACAGGTAATTAAACAAACCTTTCTTAACTTCCCAGGCTACTTAGGGATCAAAGGAAATGACGTTATATTAAATTACCTAGTGACCATTCTAAATATAAGATTTTCTAACCTTTGGTTATGCTGGCTAAATCGCCCCATAAAATAGGATGGGAAAAAAGAGCGGGAGAATCCAGAGGTAGACATGCCCTTCATTCCATATTTATCACTGGGGCCAGATGATAGACGTGTGGCCCTAAATGTCCCTCTAGTTAAAGAGAACACACACACACACACACACGCACATGCACACACACACACACGCACACGCACACACACACACGCACACACACACACACAGTCGTAGACTCTGGAAGACGAGGAATAGCTCACTCATAAATCTCAAATGTTGGTTTCACAATTGGAGCAGTTCAGATCGGGCAAACAGTTCTGGTTAATGTGAGATGCCTGCTGGGCCTGGAGACCACCTCTGGGCCCGGGATCCTGTTGGAGGAGAGAATAGGAGAGCCCTGAGGAACCTTTAAGGAGACAGCTGCTTTAGTAATGACATCTTTAAAATAGTCTCATCTGTGGCCCTGGGAGAGAGAAAAGCTGACTTAGCTTATATCACTTTAATAGAAAACTTGGTAGCTTCCTTCTTCTTATCCTCTTTCCCGTCCCCACCTTCCCTCTCCCTTCCCCACTCTTCTGTCCTATCATTTTGACCAATCTCAACGCTGAGGGGCTCCAGACATTCTAGGAACCAGGTTTCTCCCTGAAACTTTGACCCATGTTGCATTCGATACTCAATCAGTTGGAAAATGAATTTAGGCTTTTTACCACTATTTACTAAAGATTGTCAGAGGAACATTTTACAGATTTATAAGTGTAGAATTGGGAAAATGCTCTTTTCTGGGGACGTTGTGATGTATTGCCTCAGTGTTCTCTGGGCTCTCAGAGGATGATAGCATCTTGGGAGGGGTACAGTATGTGCCTATCGACGTTAGGAAAACTAAATAGATGCTCAGTTCCAATGGACCAGTGTACACCCTAGCGATGGGAAGAGGTGTCATCACCCGGTAGTACTGACTGGAAACTCAGACACTGATGAGTAGGGACATGTGGGAAAAAAAAAAAGAAGTTGGCAAGAATGTTCTGTCATAGGATATGGTAGAGAGAGCAGATTTTTCCAGAGCGTGATGAATGAAGATTCACTATCCTTCCTTATCTGAGAAGAGCATCCAATGGTTTTACTTCTGGGGATCACCTCTCTGAGCTCACACTTGGAACTAAGCTGCCTTGGTGGTCACACTAGCTACAGTTCCTCAGCTAAGCCTTCCACAGGCAACTCTGTGCCTGTGCAAATGAGTTACAAACATGGTTTTGGTGAGATTTATACCTTACTACAATATTATACTTTCATTTTAGCTAAAGGTTTCATCTGCCTGCCCTAATACATTTTTCCCCCCAGAGTTGATTAGAAAAAAAAACTTGAGTCATTTTAAAAATCACCCAATATTTTAAAAAAACTGTGTTTTAAACCAAACAACTTGGTGAGTGAGTATTATAAACCAATTCTTTTTTTTTTTCTTTTTTTTTTTTT